>NC_089650.1:17541381-17844412 GCF_037042795.1 Molothrus aeneus | reverse complement strand
GGTTGACCTTGAGCAATGTGCTGTTCACAAGTAGTTCAAACAGGTGTTGGTAAGGGATATATGACATGACTTACAGTGAGAGGTAGAAGGGAGAACCGTGGAGTCTGGCTAGTGGATTACCTGAAAGGAGTACAGGAAAATGAAGCCACTATCACTGGTCTACCTGGGATCCAGTTCACTACCCACAAAGAAATGGAGAGGTGCCCTGTAAACCACCCACCTCTGAGCTGCTTTTGATGTACCCTTCTGCTCCCCTGGCCCTCTGTGAGCTGTAATGTGTGTCAGGACTTAACAAAATTCTGCAGTACAGTTTGCAAGATCAATGGAACTGACCCATCTCTCATGGGCTGCTTAACAGAACAGCCACAGAGACTACCCCTTCTGTTCCCCTGGACATTATGCTCTTTTATTTGGCAAAAGGAATCAAAATTAAGAGGATTTTAAGGAAAAGGGTGAGCTGCACACAAGCAAACACAACTTTAGGGGGCAAAAAAAAAAAAAGAAAAGAAAGAATAAAACTAAAAGGTTAAGAAAAAACAGGATTTTGAGAGTTTAAGAAAGAAATGAGCATCTGTGTGGTGGGAATGGAAAAATCTGCTATTGCATGGAGCTCACACCACATCCTCCTTGGGGTCTGGCTTTTTGGGCTCAGGGTTAGTTTTGCTAAAGCCACTAATCTCCAGTCTTGAAGTTAAGACAGAACTCCTTGAGAAGCTTTTGGGGGAGCCTTCCATTACCCATCATCATGTTCTTTGTGGCCAGAAATGTACTGACAGTTAGAAAAGATATTTTGCCCCTTCTCCAATAAAATGAGATAAATAGTTGATTTAATGATGTAATGACATCTACCAGTCTGGTAAAAAATGGGCTGTAAGTAGTAGCTACATATAGAGAAGGGTAACTTTATAATTGAAAAATTTTTATGGAAAGCACTATTTTCACTGCAGTCAGAATATTTGCCTAGAGAATCACTGTTAATCAAATCTTCTTAACAAGAAATACAAGTTAGCAAGCTAATTTCTTTCATATAAACTATCTTTTCCAGAGAAAAATATGTTCCTTTTTCTTTAATGAAAAGCATTTATTTTAGGTTGCCTTTAATGCATTGTTTCCAATTGACAAACTCCTCTCTGAAGCAGAAATTCTTATTAGTCCCCAGGCTCATGATGGTGTAGTTTAAGGTAGTGGCTGTCATCCTGTTCCTGTTATTTCAGTCCTTAACATTGGCCACTTGTCCCTGTAGCATTGCTTTCTTCTCCTGTACATTGAAAGCATTTCCCAGCTTAGTATCATTGAGGAATACCTCCTATGAGGTAGGAATGCATCACTTGGGAACAATGGCAAATGACACAGACCTATGTGATAAATCAGTCAGAGGGTGACCATGCCTAATAAATGTGATTGTGGGATACATCCCCAGTAAGGAGACAGAAATACTTCTGCCACTGTATAAAAAGGTGGTGAGGCTGTTTATCACCCTCACTGTTTTGCAGTGAGCTTCTGGAAGAACTTAAGAGAGAATAGAATGGCTGCACCATTAAAAGATGTAGTACTGACACTTGTACAAAACAACAGGACTGTAGGAAAGATGGGCAGGAAAAGAAAAAGAAAAAAAAAAAAGCAGATACAGAGGGGAAGAGAGAAGGAAACTGTTCTTGCAACAGGTGAAAAAAATGTATGTAGGTGGAAAATAGATGCAGTGGAAGAAAAATCAGTGAAAAGGGACAGATAGAAAGAAAACAGTAAGACCTATGGTGGTTTAGGATTGTATCTACTCTAAAATTTTGCCCCAAGAAAGGCGTTTGAGAGCAGCAGGGAAAGGCAAAATGGCACCTTAGTAGTAAAACACTTGAAGTGAGCTGGGCCTGCCAGGGAAACTGCTGTCTGCCCCAAGGTAAGTTTACAGGTAGAAAATATCTTCTTACATTTGGAGCAGGAAAGAGATATTTTTCATTTGTACTGTCTCTTATTTTTCCCTGTTGATTCGATTCAGTTGACTCATTGTCCACCAAATAACTTGAGAAAATGAACAGAAAGTGGAAAGTTGAAGCAGTCTGTTTTGGCAATTTGTGAATCAAACTCTTGACTTCCTCCCCGCCCCCACCCCCACCCCCCCCCCCCCAAACTCTCTTGTTTGGAAAGTCCTAGGATTTTTTTTTTAAAGACACAGATTTAACTCCACAATGTAACATTCTGCTTGATCTGAGATGAAACTTTCATTCTTAAAAAGAAAAAAATGTTTGCAGGTGGTTTTGTCACCAGTGGTGAGCCCATAATCTGCTGCATCTCGGATGCACATTCGGTGTGGATGGCAACATGGCACTGAGCACTTGCAGGGCTGCATGTCTTTGCAGAAGTGATCACACATTTAGTGAAGAGGTATGGTAGCAGCAGGCAAGCCATCCCCTTGGTGCCAGGAATATGGTCCTTCTACATGGAAGCACAGGACAGAATTCTTAATAAGCCACTCTCGCCAGTTTCCTTATTTATAACCTCTTTCCATTTAAGTGCTGTCTCAAGACACTTGGATGCTTATCTTTCTGGGTAATTTTTCCATGCCAACCCATCTGACAGTGTGATTTTCTTTACTTCCCTAACAAGTATCTTCTGAGCCTTAAAAAGTGTATATAAGTGAACTGAAAAAACAAGGAAATCATTTGGATGGAATGGTCAGAGGGGGTGAGAGTCCTCTAACCCTTTCCAGTGTTCCTCAGAAAAATTTAAGGTTGAGGGGCTGTTGGGGGATTTATTTTCTTTTCTTTTTTTTCTTCCTAGTGATTTCTGTTGTGGTAGCAGATCTCTGTCTAGTGGGCAGGTAAATTATGAAACTATCAGGCTAAAAAGGCAGCAGAAATGCCAGATCAGATTTGCAGATCTCTGGACCTGCTAACACAAACAGACAGGCCACAGGCAATAGCCATTGTTGTCTGTGGCAGGAAACCACCTCGTGCCTTGACTCTGCCCACATCACACGTGAACAGAGATATCTTTCTGATTCTTCCTATCCTGAGCCTCTTCTGTGGACTTTCCTAAGGGCCATATGTAGTCCAATCCTGACAATAAAGGAAGATATCTCTTCTCTCCTGATCTCACTTCTGCCCAATTAGACAGTCTATTTTTCAGGGCAGGAGGAGGAAAATAATTTGATGATACCTGAGAACTCCACAGTTCTTTACAGGATCCTGGTGCATTTTGCTAGGAAGGCACAGTATCCAATAGATCAGTGAACACATGGCAAAATCACAAATGAACAAGAACAGGATATGAGGGAGGAAACCACATGGAAGTGAACATCCATGTGTGGAGTATGAATGACTACAGAACAGAGAAATCCAACAACTCTGTAAGAAAGGAGGTGGGAGTTACAGCAGGTCACGAACTGAACATGAATCCAGAGTGTCCTGCTGTTGTGGAGAAAGCAAATATCCTGCTGAGCTGTATAAACAGAAGAATCGTTTGCCAAGTCCACAAAATAATCCTGCCACTTCACTCAGAGATGTCCATGAGCCAGCCTCAAGAGCTGCAGCTATGTGTTCCACCCTAGGTGCCAAATTCCAACAGAGCTTTTAGAAAATCTCCAGAACCGTAGACTTTGTTTAGATTTGATAACCTTCACCGAATGGCAGCTTAGAAGTAGTAATTTTGTTCCTAATACAAACAGCCTCCCCACTAGCAATAAATATATTTTTGTGCTATAATACTTTACATAAGCATTATGTATTTATTAGCCAAAAAAAGAGTTTAATGCAAGGCATCTAACAAATTATGTTCCCTGTTCAAATGTATCATAATCATGAAACATAATATTTTCTCTTTGTTAAAACATATGCATGCTTTAAAAACTTTGAATCCATATTTCAAGCAATACATTAATTCTCCTCTTCCTACTTCACATCTTTCCTGAAATTATGATGAATATTTTTCTCTTCTTCATCAGTTGTTTGACTAGATCAGGTTCAAAGCTAGCATATCTCTCAGACACTGCATTCAAGTACACTTCCCTGCTTACCAGAAGGCTGAAACTGAATCACATTTCCAAACCCCTAAGATTACTGGGGTTGTTGTTGACAAAGTCATCCAGCCCACAGGCAGTACTATCAGCTGTTCACCCCTAACTCTGAGCACAAGTTCACAGTCCAGAGCTCCTCATCAAAACCCTCCTGAAGGTTTGCACACAGCTCATACTGCATCTCTCTTGTATAGTGAGAGCTGATTGCCTCCGCTCCATCCCTTTTGGCACAATCAGTCTGAAAATTATACTCAGGGAATCAGACACTCTGTTTTTTAGTCAGCAAGGTTCAGCTTATGAAGAAACTGGGAATAAGCTCCCACTTTTCTGTAGTCTCAGGGCAAAAAAATTAAATTCATTGCTTATCTTTGTTCCCTTTACAAAAAATATTAGGTCTCACAGGTTCACCCTACTTGCAAGTTTACCAAAACTGTTGCTGCCTGGTTGGGCATGCAGACCAGCCTAAAGGATCAATAATGCTCTACCTCTACTACTGAGTCTCACTCAGTCTGCATTTCAGTTTTCTACTGGACTTTTTGAGGGACATTGTTGTTAACCCAAGCCGGTACAGAGGACATCCATCTTCAACAACCATTATAACTGATTTGTATCCACCATCTGATGAACAGGTAAGGTGAAAAAGTTAAATTTCTTCAAGGATATATTGCAACAATTAGATTTATGTATTGTAAAGAAGAGAGAAATGAACAAAAATATAACTGTCTCTAGAAATAAATATAAAACTGCTGCAAAGGAAAGAATCAAGTTTTGTTCATGTCCATGGTGGTTAAGGTGGGAGATAATGAGGAAAAACTGAAAGCAAGGTAGTGTTAGAGAAGTTTTAGCAGTAAGGGTAGCAAAGCATTGCAATAGATTTCCTCCTTTACGGCAAGTTGTCACAGAACTATTCTGTTCTCCAAGAGATGTGGAGAGAACTCTCCAATAACTTTACTGAGGGCTGAGTAAACTCATAGTTAAAATTCTTTCTTAACAACAGACTGAAGTTGGAAGACACAGTTTGTCTGATTTGGAAGCCTCTGTCTCCTTTGAGAAAGCAAAGTTTCATATTAATATATTATTTGAAATTCACCTCCTAACCCATATCAGACTGAGGATCTTGGAATTCTCTGTGCCTTTGAAAATTTCTTCCTTGGACAAGTGGTCCTGAGGCCCTTAGCAGAGCTGAATCACTTCACTTGCTTCAGTCTCAGTGAATGTGACCTGCAGGCCTGCAGTCTCATCCAGTGTCAAGAGACGTTAATTTCCCAGGGTTCAGATTCGTAAAGGCATTTAGGCTCTCCAATAGTCTTATACAATCCAAATGATTGAGGAACCTAAAACTTAATTATAAAACTAATTTAAATGTAAAGCTTTAAAACTAGAGTACTTTGAAACGCCACAAGACCTTTATAGACCTAGACCCCCCAAGACAAGAAGTATTTAATCTTCAGTGTTTTCACTAGAATAAGATGCTAATCAGTACCTAGGTGTCTTTCAAAATAAGACTTTATTTTCTAAATTACATATGAGCTTTCAAGAAATTGTCCATTGACCTTTATTTCAATGCCTTCAAAAATGCTTGTAGTCCTTTATTTTTATCAGTCATCTCTGTGTGAAAAACTCTGGAGCTCTAAATAGTCCCTGTGTAGTAATTCAGAACACAACTCAAGATGTTTAGCATTAGCTAGAGGTTTGGGGTTCTTTCTTAAGCTTTATTTGTTCTCCAGCTTTTATGGAATTTATCAGAATTTATGTTCTTGTATGTGTAAATAGACACCCTGCTGCCGTGGCAGTAGATGGTCCATAAATCAGGGGAATAAATAAACAAACAGACTGGGCCTGATTCACCAGGATGAAGGCATCATATGAAGCTCCCAAGTGTTTCCTCTTGTTTTAGCATTTCTTTTGGGATCATCACTTGAAACAGCTTACTTTGCTTTACAAAGTGAGTATTGCTATATTTTTTAAATTTGTTGTTGTTGTTGTTGTTGTTGGGGCTTTGTTTGTGTTTTGGTTTTGTTTGGCTGCTTTTTTGGTTTTTGATTTTTGGTAGTAGTCTATCTTTGGAACATCCTGTTGAGATCAGTTGGAAGCACTAGGACTCCGAGTGTCTTCTAATCAACAGAGAAGACCTTCCATTGTCAACTGCTTCTCCAGCTTAGGAAGCATCCATGGCCAGGAGCACAAGTGTGGAAGAAGAGCAAAGGATTTCATAAGTCTGCTGTTGCAGAGCAATGTCCAGCACCGGGTGTCTAATGGTACTTCCATGCATGATCAAATAAATTACCATAGTCTCAATTTCAAAAAGGTCAGGATTGACTTTATCAATTGTGTTACTATTTTGATGTTTATTCCTCACATTTCTTTGAATGGAGGCTTGCTGCTATCTCCCAGCAGATATTTGTTCCAATCTGCTCCCTTGAACCTTAGCATCCTTTTCAAATTTGGGAAAGCATCAGTGGATTGTATGCATGCAGCTGTGAAGTAAATACCTCCTGTAGCTTTGTTTTTCTTTGGTGGTTTTTTGTTTTGTTTTTCTTTTTAACAAAGATGACTATTAACTGTTGTGGAGGGCAGATCTCATAACTGAGTGTGGGAAGTGGTTCACAGTTTCCATCTACTTATTACTGTGAAATGCTGACCTGCAAATTTTGCAGGCATTCCCACAACCTCTGAAGTAGTACTCCAGCAGGACATAAATACAGCCCTTCTGCTGTCTGCAGTATCAGAGTAGATTCTCAGCTTATCAGCAGGGAAAGCAGAGTACATGTTGGGATACTGGGAGCCCAGAGAGCTAATATCTTCAGAATTAAACACACTTGCATGAAAATTACCTAGAGCACACCTACACTTCCTAGTTACACATCATCTGTATAATCCAAGGGTTTAACTGGGATTTTGCTGAGCCTGTGCTGACTCTCTGATGCAGAGAAAGCTTCAGCTATTACTACTAGTAGTGATTATGACCTCTAGATATTGAGATTTATCTTATCCATACTGGTTCAGATAATGTGTCAGATTCATAATGTTGCTGATGTTGCATTCTCATGGAGACTCTTGGAATAAATACAACATGCCAGAGCTAAGCAGAGGAACAACATTTCCTTCAGCAGTAGCAGAGTTAAAGTGAAACAAGCAGCATGGTAATAGTCTCTGCTATTTCAGTGACACTGGGCTTTTTCTGCTTATGTTACTATTTCTGATAAACACCTTTGCAGTTTTTACTCTGCATGGCACCTTCACCTTTCAATAGGTTCCCATTAAAACCCACAATTACTTTTGCATTGTTTTCCTCCAAAGTCACATTAAGGCCATCAAAGCTGTTGACACCCCCCCAAAAACCTTGAGTCTGGCCGAGCAGCTGCTGCATGTGCTCTGGCCATGGTTACTGAGCTCCTCATCACTGTCTCACAGCCCTGCGTGCTCAGGGAAAGAGCCATGGGTTTCTTTTGTGTTTGTATAACCCTTAGCACAGCAGAGTCCTGGTTCAGAATTAGGATGGATGGATAGATCCTCCCACATTTCAAAAAAACAAATAATAATGACATTGGAAAGAAGGAAAATGTACAGCAGAAATAGCTGCATTACCAATTGATGCAAGTCAGAGGGATGGTATTAAATTTAACCTCCTACAACACTCCAGAGTTAATTTGAGGTCCGTGGGATTTTTAAGAAGAAACACGGCCTACTTTTCTGAATACTTAGACAAAAGGGTTTTTGTTAAAATGTACTAAACTTGCATTAAGAACAAAATAAATTTAAAGATTAAAATTTCCTCAAATTAAAAGCTTGAATAAGCATTTTGGGGGAAGGAAGAGAATCTCTGCTCCTGGATTTGCATAAAACCTTTTAATGGAGGGTTTTATTTAAAGCCCCCTGGTAACTCCTGGGGAGCTAACATTTTCTTTGGGAGAATGGAAGAAGTCAAATGCTGAAGTTTGCTTCTGTGACCATTTTTACTGAAATTAATTCTGGGGTTTTGTGACAGAGACAGCATGCATGTTTTTATGGTTGAGCATAAGGACTGATGATTGCTCCTATATATGGGCTTTTTTATGCTTTTCAGGCTTATACTCTGTTTTGTGCCTTCTCTT
Source organism: Molothrus aeneus (assembly GCF_037042795.1). Lineage (NCBI taxonomy): Eukaryota > Metazoa > Chordata > Aves > Passeriformes > Icteridae > Molothrus > Molothrus aeneus. Next base: position 17,836,309 of record NC_089650.1, on the reverse strand, counting down.
TCTCACCTGAGCTTCGTGTAAAAACTCTCTGAAGCAGAAACCAAAACTCCAATTGCTCCTGGCCTCCATAACAGAGAGTTATCTTTCTCTGGTGAATATTTAAATGTGTATCCTAGTAAAGGAAGCAAATCAAGAGGAGGTTTTGAGGGAGTATAATTCTTAAGTATCCTGTAACCCAGGGATAAGGGCTGGGCTGAACCTCCTGATCTGGGGAGGGGGTGGAGAAGGTTCCTGTGATTAATTTCCTTTAGAAATGCCCTTGTATGAAAGATAAGAAACTAAAAAGAAGAATCTGAGCATGCAGGAAGAGAAATTGTTACTCAAATGAAGCTTTTGCTACAGCAGAGACATCAGTAACAACTTTCTCCTGAAGATTTATTAGTGGTGAATAAGACAGGGTGGAAGAGCCAGCACAGCTGCCTTTGCATGGCAAAAAAGACAGTCAAGATCTTGATAGAGGGAGTGGGCACTGGAGATAGGGGAATGGAAGCTGGAGCCAGGTTGTGGTTACCTCATGCTCATAAACTCTTTGGCTTGCACGAAAATTGCTGGCCAGGGGTGCAGTGTGAGCTGTAAGCAGCATCACTCCAGCAGAGCAGCATCATTAAAAATTCACGTGCTGAAACATAGCTACTGTGGCTCTACATACATATCCTGGGCTTTATGAGACTCAACAGCTTCAGGGAGGTATTTCTGAGCTTAATCCAGTGTAGGGATTGCTGATTTGCTCACCAAACAGTGTGGGGAAATAGCTTATAATGCTTTGCCCTAAGATCCCAGCTGTGAGGTGGATCCCCACAGTAGTTTGCATGGAGGTGGGTGAGGCAGAGCCATGGGTTTTGCCTGCAGAGCACTACATTACTGCAGCAGGATCATCTGACAGATATTTTAAAGAGATGCTCTTTTGCTACAGCAAAGAGGGAGTGGATAATTGCACCATAGGGACACCCCTGGCATCCAGCCATTTATAGTTAATCAGAATTATTCATCTGTTTGGTAAACTTTTATTTCTTTTATAACAAGTGGGAAAATTGACTAAGTATGCAACAAAGAGTTACAGTAAACACACCAGACTGGGAAGCCTGTGGAGACAAGGTAAGGAGCATGCAAAGGAATCATTTACCAGGCTTGTTTTCAGGTGGAAATGCTGAGCACAGGAAGTCTGCTCCTATTCTTTATGTTGAGACTGGTCAATGTATCTCCACTATATCCCTGAGATGGGTTGTATTTTAATAGGCCTGGCTTCCACAGAGAGCAGCTTAATGCTCCACCTGACAGATGATGCTTTGCTGGAAGGCTGGCAGCTCCTGCCAGGGCAGCATCTTGCTGAGGTGGAAGTGTGGTGTCAGCAGCAGGGAAGAGTCCAGTTCAAGGTGTCCATTTCTCTTGTACACACACACACACACACACACACACACACACACACAGCCTGTCTTCTGAAAGGGTTAGCAGAAGGGAGGAGGAAAGCAGCAAGACCTATATATAGGCACAGCTGGCTGATGCTGTAACTTTAGCCCTTCACAGCCTATTTGCTACAGTCAGAGTTTCAGCTTTAATGAGTATGATGGTGAAAACTGATCTTCTCTGTCCACACAGGCATTCACAGGGGTGGTTGAAACCAGAAAAAAGCTAAAAAGCAGAAGGGGCCAAAAGCAGGGTCTCCATCTGCCCAGCTGGACATCACACATAGATGGTTCCCCATCTAGGCCCATTCTCACCTGTAGCATTTTCTCTAAACCAATGGTGGAGTTTCCTCAGCAGAAATCTGCTGTATTATTCTAGGAATAATATTTCCTCATTATCAGCCAAGAGGGTCTGATGGACCAAAGGGAATAAGTCTCTGCTGAGAAAGAAAGACCGTTGGTCTGGCATGTGGCATTCATGACCCAACTGTGAATCACAGGTGTGTGAAAGACCATCGACCTTTCCACCCTGCTGGGCACACATACCCTGTTTATTTCCTCTCTCCAGAACTAAGCTTCCTTGCTACATGAAGAAGGAAAGAGCACAGAAATAGCAAGTAGAAATCCAAGAGTTGCCAGGATAACTCCCTATTCTCATGATAGACAGATTTATTAAATACTTCCAGCCATCTGAGAAGCCCAGACCAAGGATCTTACAATGAGTCCTATTACAGGGAAACAAAAAATATATTAAGCTTTCTACCATTATCACCGATACCTGCAGCTTGACTCTTGACTATTTATTTGTTACCCTCATTTCCTGAGGAAACAAGCCTCATCAAATCATTCTTCTGCCCTGCTGCTTTCCTACATCCTAAAGCCATTGTCCATTTTCAAGCAACCTTTCAGGAGGTTTCAGAGATTTGAAACACCTGTGCCTTGTAAGAATCGGGTAAGAATAGAGGGAAGAGATCCAAATCAATGTCATCATAGCAGGATAGGTTTCAGAGTGAGCTCTGTGGTTGCCTGCTTTGCTCAGCCTGCCCATGCAGGTCTGTTGCCCAACGATTTTCTCTCCTGGATTAGGGGCACAGGAGGAGATGCAAGTCTCATGATGCAGCCGAGGAAGTGGACAGGCTATGAAAAGTCCTGTAAGCAATAACATTGTACAGGAATTGGGGAACAGAGAGTTGGGGGCGGCTTGTAGAGAAGGGGGATATTAAGGCAGGCATTACTAATCCTGCTACTTCCAGAGCATGGTATTTGTGGTGGTATCAGCAGCACTAGCTCCACCACAACCCCAGCCATAGGATCTGGTCATCCATAGGACTGATTAAAAGACAGTCCCTCCCCCAAAGGACTGCTCACTAAAAGCTTCCTGGCCATTTTTGTGGAGTCATTTAGGTCTTCTTTCATTGCATTTAAGCCTTCTTTCATTTAAGCTTATCACCCATCAAAATCATTAAAAGAAAACCCTTGGCTTCATCTGGGCTGTTTTCCAAATCAGATCCCAGGCCGTGTGTCTGGTTGTACAAAATACCTGTGCAGTGAAGTGAGGAGTGAGGTGGTATTGTGGTAAATACCCCACACAGGCCTGAGTGGTGTGCCCTGAGTATCAAAGCAAACCTGTGCAGTTAAACAGTGTATTGAAATTTCCAGTAACAATTTAGGAACGTACAGGGCAATATTTCAGATAATGAGGCAAACTTATCTACTTGTCAAAAGTCAAACCTGTAAATTTAAAGGACCCTATTCTATTTTGCCTGAAAGGAGAAAGGAGTTAGGAGAGATTTTATTGAGGTATTCATAATTACATGAGAAACAGTGAAAACTAATCAGTCTGTGCTTTTCATATTGTCACATAGTGCAAGAACAAGGGGACTCTTAAAATGTAAATTAATAAGCAGTACATTTAGCGCTCAAATGTTTTTAGTGAATCATGTTACAATTATAGTATATATAAATAATCCACCAATTTCCATAAAACTATCTGATAAAATTCACCCATTACAATAGTTCATTTCCCAATTCACTTTTCATTATTCAAAATCCTTTAGAAACCCAAGGGAAGCTGTTGGCCAGGGATTGTAAAAGGCTGTATATTTAGAACAAATCTGAGGAGTGGACTGACTTGTGCAGCATGTACTCCTCTTTACAAATTCACAATCCTAGGAAGCTAAGGACACTAATGCAAAGACTGTTTAAAAGGAAGGGAAAAAAGAGCCCACACTGGATAATTTCATGACCATTAGTAACATTTGTATCTATACAAGCTAAGATAATTATAATGGTAATCATATCTCATGCTTCAGAGCCTAAAGTGATTGCCTACTGAGGCCAGGGAAGCCTTGGAGAGTTTCCATTGAAAGGAGGATTAGAAATGCTTAAGATTATTTAATTTGGTCATATTGGACATAGCAGAAAGAAGCCACTTATTTCCCCTTTTAAATGCTTTTCCTTTCTCTTTTCTGAATCAGTTTCTTCCCTGTTTGCTTGACCTGTAACCTGGTATCCCCACTGGCATCTGCACTTTTCCTTGCCCATCTGTTTCGTGCCTGGGTCTTCAAGTTTTTTCCCCAGACCAGTCTCCCAGTATCTCAGCCCATTCCTCTCTTGGGCTCATTCACTAGACAGCACCCCTTGAATGTGAAGAAGCTTTTCTTGCGTCCAGTGACCTTGACGAGACTTCATTAGCAATCCCTGCTCTCACCCAGCTCCTCCCCAAGCAGCCTCAGCCTGTCTCCTTTCTTTGTGTGTGAACAGCTCCTTCCAGCATAGGAACCTTTTCAAAGCAAGTTCTCCAGCTGTTGGTATTTCTCTGCCCCAATCATTCCCCTAAGAGCCACAGTCTCTATTATCACAATACCGGCATCAAACAGAACAGTCTCATTTTACTGTTTTAAAGACTAGAGGAAGTGAGTAAAGAATTGGAAATGCCTCATGTTGCCTTTTAGCCATTTCAAAAGTTACTGCAGGATCTGATCATCTGATTTTCTCCTTTCCTATCCTTCTGTCTTTTTGTACCTTCATTACATGATGAATCCATATGGGGCCAGATCCAGAAAATCTCTCACAGAGAATTTTAGATGCTTCCACAAGATTAGATCTCCACTGACTTCAGTGAACCTACGTGTGTAATAACACATGTGAGAGAATGTCAGAAAGCAGCCTAAGGCAAAGAAGATGTGGTCATTCTCCACACTTACCAAAAAAATGAGACAGGAAAGAAATAGTATCCTTTTATTACTCTGTGCCACCTGCTCACAACAACATGGAATAATTGACAACAAAGGCCTGCTATTTTCCTCCCCATGCATTGCTGCTGAGCTGGAGCTGCTGAGCTCTTTATGCCAAAGATGTGACTGTAAGGTAGTTCACTTTAAGACATTTCAGAAGAAGAAAAGTAATAACTTGAGAACTGAAGGTAGCTGCGATAAAGGTATGGAGAATTATAAATAATAAAAGGAAGGCAAAGGAAGCACTACTAGTCAGCCTTTTTGATAATAAAAGAGAAATTGGTGGCCTTTGAATGAAATTACAAAGCAACACATTGTGAGTGGATGAAAGGCGATGTTTACAAAAGGTATAATTAAACCATAATATTCACTGGTCTAGATATTGAGAATGATCACTCCCCATGTTCTAGTGGTTCAGCATTTATATAAATAAAAAGAACATCTGCAAGGACACCAGCTAAATACAATTACAAGGGCTATCAATTCTCATGCTTCAGGGCATGGTTACCTGCTGAGGTCAGGAAGAAATTTCTTCATGGTATAGCACTAAAAAGTAAAATCCATTATTGAGCATTGATGAGTATTGGACACCTTATTAGGAGGACCTTTAATCTGCTCCCCTATGCAATTTTTTTGTTCCCCCATATAAAAAATCAGTGAAGCATTTAGGTGTGTGCTTAAATTCCATTTTAAAATCAATAGGACTTAAATGTGCATAAATGTAAGTGCTCAATTAAGATGTTTCCAGAATAGATATATTAATCAACTACTTCGATTTTTAGAGGTATTGAAGCAGTTTTTGGTTCTTGTCTGATGTTTGGTGTCCAAATAAACCTGTAAAACTTACTGTATCTCTTATATTATCAACTCTGCAGAAACTCCAAACAATAACATGCTGTCAGTTCTAAAAAACTTAAACCTTTAATCTCAAAAACTCAAAAATTTGTGACTATAGCTCTACAATTCATGTGTACAGGTAGTCCAATATGTATACAGACATAATCACACAGGTCTAAAATAGGGTATTCATCTCTGGGTTTTCTTTTGTGGGAATAAAATGAACTTTGACATCTGCTATAGTCTCCTCCCTCATGTTTGTATCCCACTGGTTTGTCTTGCAGTTCTAGGCAAGGTGTCGGCCAGACATGGAAGACATTTGAAGATTTAAGCTGGCCTTTAAACTTTGAAGCCCATCCCTTTTTACCCTTCTTTCTTCTTAGAGGAGATATCATTCAACCCTCACAATTTTTTGGAGTCAGTAGGTGGGCCCTGAATACAGAGGAAGCACAGCGTTGATCTGGTCTCCTACAGAGCCAGGACATAGCAGATACTCCCAGTGTGGGAAGGGCTTTGATCTGGAGAAGGTCACAGAGAAGTACAAACAGAAGCTTGAGTGTTATTCATAGTCCTTCTCAAATGTTGCTGACAGGTGGTTAAAGGGTTTGATAGATAAAGGAGACAGGGGTAACTGAAGAAGCTGAAAAATAGATGTTACCAAAAAAACAGGATCTTGCAGCTTATAGATTTACTCAGTGAAAAGGCAACTTAAAATATGGCCATAATGGCAGGAGAGATTCCTCCCCTATGGGTCTGTCTCCTCTGTTTTCCTCACTGGACCAATTACTCCTTTTGGAGAGGCTGTGGCAGGTCACTGGGGGTGGCTGGGAGAGCTCCAGCGATGCACAGCAGGCAGTAATTCTTCCTTCCAGAGGCTGAACGTTCAGCCTGAGCAGCACTCAGAGGGACCTACACGCTGAGATCAAGGGAACATTTCCAATGACTTATGGAGGAGCTGAAACTAGGCCTTTATGGAATACTAAATAATTAAATCAGACCTCATGGAGACCTCTAACACTTAAAAATCAGCACTTAATATCACACAGAAAGGCATAATTTTCAGATCTGTGCTAATAAGAAAAACCATAAATTGAAGGATTTTTCTTAAACAGCTCCTTTCTTCCCCTGATTGTTAAACATAACAGTAAAGATGTTGCCTGCAGTAGTCAGGCATACATCTTGAATTGCTATTTTCTACCAGCTTCATTTAAGATAAAATTTAAACTGCTTAATTTAAATGCACAACCTTAGATGCCTATAAAAGACTGATTTGCGGGAAGTATTAAGCAGATGCTTTCTGCAAATCTGTTCTACTTTAGTCATTTCTAGTTCAGTGTTCAAAACATTTCCAGCCTGGTACCTGACCAAATTGAATACTTCTGTGATGAAAGAACAGGCTTGGTAGATGAGAGGAAAGCAGTGGGCATTGTCTACCTGGACTTTCCTAAGGCTATCAAGGAAAGCTTAATCCTGTAAAATCCTCATAGACAAGTTGTTGCAGTTTGGGCTGGATGAGCAGACAGTGAGCTGGATAAAACTGTCTGAACAGCTGGGCCCAGAGGGTGGTGATCCTCTGGCACAAAGTATATGTGGAGGCCAGTAAGTACCAGTGTGCCCCAGAGGGCAATACTTAGTCTGATTCTGATTAACATCTTCATTAATTATTTGGATAATGAGGCAGAGTGTACCATCTGCAGGTTTGCCAATGACACAAAACTGGGACTAGGGGCTGATACTCCAGAGGGCTGTGCTCCCATCCCAGAGGGACCTTGGCAGGCTGGAGAAATGACCTGGCAGAAACCTCACAAAATTCTACAGGGGAACCCAGGCACCAGTAAATGCTGAACATTGTCTTGCTGGAAAACAGCACAACAGAAAAGCACCTGGGATCCTGTTGGACGTTGCGTTGAGAATATGCCAGCAGCATGCCCTTGCAGCAAAGGCCAGTGACATCCTGGGCTGCATTAGGAGCAATGTTGCCATCAGGTCCAGGGAGGGGATGGTTCCCCTCCACTCACCACTGGGGAGATCACATCTGGAGTGCTGGGTCTAGTTTTGGGCTGACCAATAGAAGAGAGACATGGACACATTGGAGAAAGTCCAGTGAAGTCCACTAAGATGATGAAGGGACGGGAGTGCCACACATGAAAGGAAAGGCTGGGAAAGCTGACACTGCTCAGCACAGGAAAGAGAAGGCTTGGAGGAGGATCTTACTATTTTATACAAATTTCTATAAGGAGGGTGCAAAGAAGATAGAGCCAAGCGCCCTTCAGGGGTTTTTAGTGACAGGAGAAGGGACAATGGGCACAAACTGAAACACAGGAGGTTCTCTGTAAGCATCAGAAAATACTTTTTTGCTATGAGGGTAACGAAGCACTGGCACAGATTGTCCAGGGAGACTGTGGAGTCTCCACCATTGGAGATATTTGAAACTCATCTGGAGATGGTCCTGAAGAACTTGATGTAGGTGGCCCTGTTTGAACCAGAGCAGAGACAAGATGACCTCCAGAGGCCACTTCCAATCTCACCCGTTCTGTAATTCTCTGGTAACCAAAAGTCACAGATACAATTGCATGTCTTAGCCTAGACTCTTCTGTTTAAGCCAAGAGAGAGTTAAAAACTTTCTGAAGAAGTTTCCATGTATTAGATTTCCTTTATCCTTTAGAAAGGCCTAATATGTTGAAAACTCCCTTGCACATGTAATGTTCTCCATAGTCCTAGTAATGTAGAAGAACAGAATTGGCTCAGAATTTCCTAGTCTTCTAAACCATTAGCATTTCCTATAGAATAGTATATTTACTTATGATTTCATTTTAATATGGGATTTATAAAGACAGTATCAAAATGTGTACAGCACTTCTAAAGAGTTCATCTTTCTGTATCTCCACTCTGCTGTCATCAGACAGAGCTCTACATCCCTTTCCTCTGCAGGTCTCATTTTCTGGGAGGGCTGCAGAAGTTCAGCACTCTCTGGGTTAACACTCAACAGAAGTGAAAATCTTTATCTCACAGTGTGTGGACAAATTGGTTTTGAAACAGCTACAGAGGGTCATCAATTCTTCAAACAGACACGGCGTGAGTATCCCATAAACTGAAACAGCCGGTGCTGCACGGATTCATCTGGAGAGGTTATTATTAGGGAACTGGGGGTGCTTTCAAATGCAGAGATGTAATTTATCATGACCAGGTTTTGTTAGGAAGGAATTTAGACAGTTTTTGTTACTGCAACCTAATAAGTCATTTTATCAGCATATTTGTTTCCTCGACTGCTGACACCTTGGCAACTTTCATACCTTCTTAGTATCACACAGCAGGAAAAAAACTGACAAATAAAGAGAAATCACTGGTTGTGAACTCACTGAAATTGCATATTCCATCTGGGAAGCTTGGATAATGCAGTTCAGTTATAAAGCAGAGTCCATTGAAGGTACACAGGTCTCTTGCTCTCTCTCTGTGTCTCATCTTTTGCAGTATAAAGAAGGAAGACTCTGTAACTAAGGGAATATGTCATGGAATCCTTCCCAGATGCTTAGCTACTGTGTTCCTCAATACAGAATAGGCAAGGTCCTTAGAGGAAGCCCAGGGTAAATGACAGCACAGCTGGGCCTCCCTGCTTTACTCCTTCACCAAATATTGGAAGACATACAGAGGTATCTGCCTTACCCTAGTTAGATCTCTGGACCTCTGCATAACCTAGGGTGACAAACAGGTGTTTGCTCCCCTTAGAAAAATCAGCTCCAATTACGTCCTGGAAGATCAATTTCTCCTCATTTAGCTCATCTCTGCTATTGCTGAATAATTAACCACTTATTTGACAAGTACTTTGCATCTTCCCATGCCCCTGAATCCCCAACCACACACACAAACAGAAGGCCAATTAAAAGTTCATTTACCTGTGACCCTCTGGGATGGCCACATGCTGTGAGAGTCAATATATTTTTCTTCTATTAGGGTAGCAGAGCAATTTCTGAGGTTTAGGAGCATCAAGGAAAAGTATCGTGCAGACAGAATGGCAGACCTCCCGTGTGGAGATTAAATGGAGAAAAGCCCCAGCTTTTTTTTCAATTGCTGTAATGAACAAAACAGCCTTAGGAAGGGAAACCACAGCCTGCAGCTGGAAGGGCTTTGTAAATCAGAGACAGCTTCTCAAAGTGTTCCTAAAAGCTGTGACAAAGCTGCAAAAGTACAGAAGGGATTTTCCATTTCCTCTGACAACCACAACAGAGTTAGCAGGCAGCCGGCAGCCATAATCAGTGACACAGGGTCCAATTGTAGCCTGTCACTAGTCTTGTCCCACAAGGTCCAGAACTGAGCCCAGTATTGCTTAACTTGTTCATCAATTACTTGGGTGAAGTGCACTGATGACACCAAGCTGGGAGGAGTGGCCAATGCCCCAGGGGGCTGTGCAGTCCTTCAGAAAGACCTTGACAGGTTAGAGAGATGGGCAGAGAGGAGCTGTCTGAAATTCTGCAAAAATAAATGTAGGGTCCTGCACCAGTACAGGCTGGGGTCCAACCTGCTGGAAAGTAGCTCTGTGGAGAAGGACCTGGAGGTCCTGCTGGACAACAAGCTGTCCATGAGCCAGCAGTGAGCCCTGGGGCCAAGGATGTCTGTGGTGTCCTGGTGTCCTGGGGTGCATTAGGAAGGGAATTTCCAGCAGGTCAAGGGAGATGATCCTGCCCCTCTATTAACCCTAGTGAGGCACATCTGGAGTGCTGTGTCCAATTCTCTGCTCTGTCCAGTACAAGAGAGACGAGGCACAGGGAGGCTGGACCAGATCACTGATGGGGATCCTTTCCAACCTGACCCATTCTCTCATTCTGTGACTTAAGTGAAGTTACTTCTGGTTTTACACCAGCAAAAGTGAAGTTGGAGACAGTGTGAAAGAAATCACCAATGAGAAGGGACAGCTCAATCCATCATTGGTGGACTTCTGCTCACCAATGGCAGTTGTGTGCGCAGGAATGAATGCTCTACTATAGTTAACAAAACCATTTATTATGAGCATACAGAAGTAGTTATGCTCTATTATTTAAGTATTCATAAATAAGCAATTATTTCTTGCTGTACTTTGCAAAAAGCCCCTTGCTTTTCCTTCCAGGTTGAAATTTTCTGGTCAGTTCTGGAAAGTTGACTGGTCAGAAATCCTTTTTGCTTATCTGTAAGCTCTATTTGATACCCTCGGTGTCATTTCAGTTTTAAGGAGAGCACCTGTGTTGAGCTACACTGCTGGAGCTACAGGATAGTCAAAGAGAAGAGCAGAAAACAAGTGGACTGTGCAGGTTATATCCACCTGCCAATGTAAAAATAAACCCTGAGCCAGCCTTATTTGTCTTTTCAAACCACTTCATGTCAGAGAGCAGAAGTCGTGTCAGAGCACAGGACCCCTGCCATGAACAAACAGAGGAATTAATGTTCTCTGTGAGGCAGGGATGGAAACAGGTGATGTGGCATTTGTGACAGCTTCCCTCATCCCTGGGAATTCACAGCACAGTTTTATATCAGTTCAAAGTGAAAACTAAGAACAGTAGGAGAGGCAGAGCTAGAAAGAAGCCTTGGCTTTGGGTGCCTATATCTGAAGTCAGGATATCATCATCGCAGAATATTTACCATGTACATAATTAAACCCCTAAGTGCCAGCTGAACTGGAAATCATGCTGTGTGGTGCCTCTCCTACCATCTGAATGACTGTTAGACAGTTGGCTCTGTTTTGACACAAAAAATGCAGTCCATCATAGGCCCATTCATCTGTCATCTGTTGCCTGCTTGTCTCTCTTCCCATTTAGTTGTGTACAAGATGAAATATTTTCCTCCTGATGCTTGTCTGGTTTTTTTACACTTCATTTTCTTTGCAGTTTTTTACATACCCACAAAGAAATAGCCTCGGAAAGTCACACTGCCAGCCACAGTCATGGATTGACATTATATTGGCTTAAGTAATAAACAGCCATCCTCATATTTTTTCTTTCTCCTTCTCATTACAAAGCTGAAATGAACAAATTGTTAATTAGATGCCAGCCTCTGCCCCTCCTCCCTTCACTTTAAATAACTTGGAGACAAGCAGGGGAAAAGTTACCAGGCATTGTTATGCATTCATTACTGTGACATATTAAGCAGAGAGCCAAAGTAATGATAGAGTACTGCAGCCAAAGAAAATTATCTGTATTGTTACAGGCAATAGAGGCACAGTCAGTTACATGTACATAAACCACAGGTATTATTTAAAGAGCAAGTAGTTATGGGGCCAAGGGACAAGGAGTTTAAGATAAATACTCTCATGAATTATTTATGGGGAGACTGTGGAAGATTTTTTTCCCAGAAAATAATTGCAAAAAGTCGGCACAAATCAGGCTATTTGCTGAGCTGGTCTAAAGGAATACATAAGTATGTTGTGTTTCTGTGCTGAGCTGTGCCAGAGCTGTCTGACCCACTCTGGCAAGGGCAGAAGTTCTCATTTTGTCTGTTTTTACTCCTCAGTGATGAAGAAAATAAGATAAGTGTTTATCCAAGAATTTAAGCTCTACGCGACCCTCTTGATTTGCAAGGACAAAAACCTCCCACATTTTTTTGGAATATTGCCTTCTGGCCTCCTGATGTGTTTTTACATACCACATAGACAGCTCCTGAAGCCCACTTCTTCCTAAAAAGCATTTTCCTTTTCAGTCAATGAAAAAGATGAAGAAACTTTTGAGAACCAGTGTACTCATGATTCATCATGAGTCACGATGCCTCAGTTTTGGAGCACACTAAACATAAAAGTTAAACTTATCTTTCACTTATTTAAGGAAAGAACTGGGAATGGATTTGCAAATATTTTTAGTCATCAGAAGATTCAAGAAAATGTTTTACAGCACCTTGATGGGCACCTCCTGCTCCCAATAGGCACAGATGGACATAATTTGTGCTGTGCTCGTCACAAGACCTTCTCCCTTCCCCCAGTCTCTCTATCTGCCAATGGAATCATACTTCTGCAAAATAACCTGAGTATCTTCTGAACAAAAAATAAATAACTCAGTAAAATGACAAATAGTTAGGATTGGGCACTAGCAACTGCTACATGCTTATTGTACTATGGGCGCTGATTTTCTGGAGGAATCTGTGTGTAAAGATGAAGATGCTATCTCTTAGAGATACTCTGACACAAGGTTCATCAAAGCTTGAAAAGCCACTATATTGCTATCAAAATTTATCAGACCGCATGCCAGACTCCCACTGGCTCTCACCCAGATTCCAAGCTATCTGAGGAATTATTAGCTTAAAAGCTTCTTTAGATCTTGTCAGCGGCATCTAGCTCACCATGGATGTAGATAAAATTCACAGTTCCTGACAAAGGAGATGGGATCTGACTCCAGGGCTCCCTGTCCTATTTTAAGAATGCAAATTCTTAATGGCTGTAATGAGGGATGAGGGTGTTACAATTAAACATATTGAACTGATAATTTTCAGATTTTTTTCTTTTTGAAACAAAAGCTGCAAGTTAAAAAGAGTTTTATGAAATTCTCAGTGAAGGAGAAGGATCAAAATATCAGGGATACATAAGAGATAGGCAGCGAAAATCAAATCAAAATATTTTAACATTATTGAAATGAAATAGATCTCTCTTACTTGAACTAGTTTTTGTGTCTGGGGAGGGTTTCTCACAGCGAACATTTTTAAGAGATTGATTTTTTTATTTTTGCCTAGGTTTGGAATAAATCTAAAATTAAAAAAAAACATTTTGGGACTTGAAGTGTCTCCCACTCAACATCATTAAAAACAACAAAGTAGAACTGCTTGACTCATGTAGTCTGGGCAACATAAACTTTGAATACCTCTGCTTGCCCTGACCAGACTAGCAACATGGTGATTCTACTTATTGCACTTACTGTCACACAGTTAAATTTACCCAAACAGGTATTTAACACTCTACATGGGACCTTGCTAATGGTCTTGATTAACCATCCTCTGAGAGTTTCTTGCATTCACATTGGAACTACTGGTGATTTCAGGCAGTCAAAATATGCATTTATGAAACAGTGAAAAGACAAATGTATGACTGTGTGGAAGAATACAAGCTTTTAAGTTTCACAGATTATGAAAAAGGAAAAAAAAATCCAACCAAATCTCTCTGGGGTTTGTCTAACAAGCTTAATTCAACAGATGAAACAAGATCTTTGCAAGGGGAGCTGCGTTCACCACAGTGTCAGTTCATCAGAGGTGAGGCGGCAATGCTGCTGCCACACGCAGCCTCCTGGATCCCAGGCAATGCCTCACCCACCTGCCTCTCTGCTGACTGGAGATGCTGCCATTTGGGCCTGAGCTGCCATTTGGGCCTAAGCTGCCATTTTCACAGAGCAGGACAACTCTGCTCCTCTCCAGGGCGCTGAGCCCCACTGCGGGCTGGCTCCCGTTGCCAACCTGCTCCTCCCTGCGCAGCCCGGGCGGCTGCATTGGATTATCCAGCTCCTGTGCTTCTGTCCTGACTCCAACTCGGTCCCCCCATGGTCCACACTCTCCTGGGTCCTGTCACAGAGCATCTGAGCTGCTTAAGCACTCTCTACTCCACTAGGGAGACTGGAAGCACAGGCTCACATTCCTGTTTCGTTCCCAATTACTGATCTTTTGCAAGCACCTTTAAAAATGTCACTTACCTGGGTTTCCTGTCACTTCCCTTTGTAGGTCTTTATTTTCAACTTCTACTCATTTCGACTGCACTGATGTTTCCTATGTGGGATTTTTATCTCAGAATAAGCATATGCATTTTTTTAAGGTTTGACAAAAATGGTTGAAAAACTCCCTGAAATGAGGCTAAGGGGTGAAACCACTGGTTTTTTGCCATGACATCAAGTAGGTAAAACTTTATTGTCAAAACTGTGGTGGCCCCATTCTTTGGAGGATGGACACAGTACCTGGTAGAGGTGGCCTTTCCCCCTTCTACTGTTCCTATGGAAAACTGCTTTTATTTTTTATTTATATTCAAGGTTGAGCATTTGAGACATTTAATTTGTGCTCATTACAGCCTTGTTAGAACTTGGCTGCTAAATGTTCGAGATGTCTATGCAGCCGGCTCTGTTGTGCAAGCATTGCCCTTGAGGAGGGCCTGGGTGAACTCTCTCCAGGCAGGAGAGGCCAAGCAGCACTCCAGGCAGGCAGACAGGAAAGCAGAGGGTTGAAACCTGGTTTTCCTGCCTTTCTCAGCACAGAGATCCCTCCAACAGGGAGAAGGAAGGACAGTGCAGCACATAGTGCTGGTGGGAGGGGAATAGGGCTCTTGGTGAGAGCAAATGCACAGAGAAGTCCAAAAGACGAGGAGAGAGGAGAAAGAAATGGAGGAAGAGGAAAGATGAGAAAACTCTCCAGTCCAGTTCTGGCTGCTGAGAATGCAGTCTTTTTAAATTTGCTTTTCTTTAGGTTGTTGAGGAAAATTTCCAAAGTAGCAGGAGATAAGTTCAAACACTTGCTCCAGGATAACAGTAATATCAAAAAGCATGTGCTGTATTGTGTTATCACCAATTAGCAATTGCTTCCACTGTGATAAATGATCTTTGAATTTCCAAACTTTCAGGGCAAGGAACTCCAAGAGAGTAATTGCGAGTTGCATACATCTGAAGTGTTTATGTAAATGCTTATTGTTAATAATAACAACAACAATAATGACAATAGAAAATCCCCTGGTTTGTATGGTTGTGGTTGTTCAGAACAGCTGTTTTGATGAGACATCTGCCAGTGAAACAATTTAGCCTGAGGATAATGAATAACTGTTACTTAACTGAGATAGTATTAGCATAAACTCTGTTTAATGGAGACACATTTGGCCAATGAATAGTGATTTCTTGGTACTTATCTAGGTGTTTAATAGTGAAAATTACAAGATTGTGGCAAAAATAAATGAATTAAGGAATAATCGTACAGGATATACTGTGATTTTTTTTTTGGTTACTTTAGTTTAAAATACCTTAAAGGGATCATGGCAGAGAGTGAATTTATTCAAACTTAGAGAACCTTTGTGATGGGTGTTAGAAGTGGTGAAATACAGATGATCATTGAGAATCAGTGAGAGAGACCATTGGTGTTTATCTTCTCCTCCAGAAACTATTAAACTATTATGGAGGTATGATAATTTGTACCCCTGTTTTATGGCATTGTTTTCTCTCATCTGAATCTTTCCAGATATCCATATCCATTATGTATGTATATATATATTAAAATACCCCCCCCCACACACACACGTGTGTGTGTGTGTGTGTGTGTGTGTGTGTGTGTGTGTGTGCCATACATGGTTCACCCACCTGACTCTGGATTGTTTCCAAGTTGGATAACTGAAGCATCCAGAATGGGATTCCAGGCAGAGAATTCTGTTCTGATAGAATCTGCTCAGCAGAATTCACAAATTATTCTAGTTCCTATTTAGATGTGTTTCAGAGTGCTGAGGCAATGGCTTAAAAACTTGTGGGCAAGAACAGGGGTATATTGGGATCAATGTTATACCTGTGATTTTTGTAGACTATGATAATCCATGCAAGGAGTAAAACCTTGCTTGTAAGTCATAATGTCATTTTCTTTCAAGGGAGATGGACTCTGCATGTGTGTGTTGGCTGTTATTCCCTGGCTTTAAAAGAATTTTAGCAAAGACTGTGTTCTTTATGAAATAAGCTAAAATAATGAGGTAGAATGAGAGACCAGTGCAGTGTGATTCAATTTGTTGAGCCAGACCTATGAATGAAGTTAATATGAACCATAGGACCTTTGAACACTGTGAAAGGCTAACTGCTATTTCTCTTGAGTAAACTGAATTAATTCTTTCTCTCATAAGAAAAAGAGGCTGTTACCATATTAGTGGCAGAATTTACTAGATTTAGAAGATTGGCAGATAGTCCCTCCTCTCATTTTTTTTAACTGTCTTTTCCTGGATATAAATAATGCATTTCCTGTCATGGTGAATATAAAGGTAGAAGAGAGGTCTTGGGATTTGGAAGATGGAGAAGTCTTTGTTGATCTGTGAGTGACTGATGTTTGGAGCTCTCTAGAGAAATATTCATCATTTGGTCAGTAAACCTAACATTCCTGCCTTCACTCTGGAACCCAGAAATTATGAAATTACCATGTGGGTAATGTTCATAAAAGAATTACAATTATTTCAAATGCATTGAAATATGTAATTTCATTATACTGATTACTTGATATGTCAATATAGCTGAACATACATGTACCATTCCTATTGTGGTTTGAGTGTCAGAACTGTCTATGAGAATCATTTGGAATGAAAACATGTATCTGAGCAAGGCAAGCAGACTGTCTTTTAAGCAGGAATTTTCGGCTGTGATTCATTTGACCTATTTTAGACACCTACACTAAGACAAGATGAATCTGGAGAAGTGAATCATACCCGTCGTTTCTATATCACTCTGGACTCCTGTTGAAACTGAAGCAGAGTTTCTGGGAGCTGCTCTAATTTCCTCAAGATAGAGCTCCCCCAGGAAAGTTCTCCAGCAAGCAACAAGAATCAGGGGCACCTTTGGAGTCTCTAGCATAGCTATGTTACTTAGAAATAAGAGAGTCTTTCTGCTGCTGGCTTTTCTGACAGAAGCCCTAAAATCAGTTCCAAAGGCAGTTTGGTGGGACAGCAATACTGATTTTGGAAAGTAAGACAAAATCTAGAGCCAAAAGACTTCTTTCACAAAGACAAGTCTTTCTTGTGTACACTTAGAGTCTGTCATGAGCAGGGAACTACTACTCCTTTCAGCACCTGAGGTAGGACTGAGGAAACTTTGAAATGTACAGGAAGGAGATGTTTTTGTTTGTCTGAATGTAGGTGACTGCTGCTTGCTCCAGAGCTGAGATCAGCACTCACAGTTAGTGGCCTCGCTCCATAGCACTCCACCTTTCACCAAACATCTGTGTGAGTGAGCTGGGATGACTTTTGTTGGTGACCTGGTCACTTCTACACCAGCTCTAGTGAATCAGGGCAGTCTGACTTTAATTCAACTTCACATCGTACTCCTTGTCATGCCTGGCTTCTGTGAAAAACCGCAGAACACTTTAGATGGAAAGGGGTCTCAGCTGGACATCAAGTTCAACCTTCATGCTTTAAACTGACTTCAAATTTACACCAAGTTCATTAAAGCCTTGTCTAGTCAGGTTTTCAGTATATCTGTGGATGGATATTTCAAGGTACAGCTGTATTCACTATAGACACTGCAAATTTTGCTTACCTCTGTGCAGCCACAGGCTGATTTTAAATAAAATGTTGCATCGTGGCCTGGTGCAAAACCACAGGTGAAATGTGCCATAACTTTAGCATGTTACAAGGCACTGTCAAAAGGATATGAGACTAAAATGTCCAAGGTCAAAAGGAGAGATATTGGCCTGTAAAGAAAGGGCCTTAGGGAAACTGGTACAGTATAACAATTTGGGGAACTGGCACTGAGCTGAACTGAGCTTTTACTTGCTCCAACTTCACAGACTTACTCTTGGCCAGATACCTAAACCATTTGGCTCAGTGTCATTCCAGAAGCAGCCACATTTTCAAAGTGATGCAACAAGGAAATAAATCATATTTATTATGTGAAAAGCAATCGCAGTGCAGTCTCTGAGGAAAAGAAATGTTGTAAACAGGAGGATGCATTTGTCTTGGAAAACTCAGATTCCAGTAAGTACAGGTGATTGTGCATGACTAATTATACATACTGTCTTGTGCACAAACTTATATACAGAAAACATGAGTCTTTTATTATGGTTTGAGGACTTGTTGAACAGCTTTGAATTTCTTGCTGGAACTTAAAAACTAGTGCTGTGGCTGGCTGTCTCAAAGGACAACAAGTCAGATATGAGCTGTCAGGGTTGGTAGGAAATATTTTAGCCTCAGTTATTTTAAGAACTAACTAAAAAACTTCATTTTCTTGTTTCTTCTTTTGCCTAACCTCACCCTCCCCACACCCCCCAGATACACACAGGTCCTCTGCACCCTTTAGAAACATTGAAAATACCTGATTTCATGCAGGATGTGCTTGGCTGTCCTAAGGTACCTGTTCTTGAATCAGAGGGTTCACACTAACTGCTTCCCCTGTCCTTGCTTTGGAAGAGCATCAAGCTTTTGTGTTCACTTGTGTACACGAAGGCTCTGCTGTGCTCTCATGAGCCTCTTGCTCCAGTCACAGAAAGATCACACAGCTGGTGAAATTGCTTTAGCCCTCCCAACCTCTGGCTGATACAAGGTTCATGTACTTTGACCACGGAGGCTTCTGAAGTCCATTAATGCCCTGCTTTTTATTATATTTGTCCCCATCCACAGAATAATTACCAGGGACCTGTGCTGTCCCTGTGACTCTTCACAGTTGAGCTCTGCCCAGAGCCAGAGGACAGTGCATATTCATAGTGAGGAAATCAGATCAATTCCTCATCTTCACATGGCATTTTCACTGGCATTTTTGGAGATAACAGGGAAGGACCTTCTGCATAAAAAAAAAAAAAAAAAGAAAAAAAGAAAAAAAAACCAAAAAAACTCCAAGCAAATCCTTCGGTAAGGGGTTATTTGTTTCTTATTCTGTGTCTAGTCAAGGAATATGCTTATTTATTGACTTTTTTGTAAATTAAAAGCAATTTTTTTGGCCTGATAATTGCTCTGTATAGTCTCCTGAAGACTTGTAAGATCTCCCAAGAAGGGAAAGTGTGAAATTATTTGTACAATTGCTAACAAAATGTGTTCTGACTTAGGAGTGGAGCTCTCAAGTGTGCTCATGTTAAAACTAAAAACAATAAGAAATGTCATCTGGAATGATTGCTGGAAGTACCATAAAGGAACTCTCTTCTGACACCTCTGTTTAAGAGTAGAGGAGCTTTCTTTCCCAGATGCACGCACACAATTTGGGGACCATTTCCTCTTGTTTTTGACTTTTTTCCCCTCTGATTGAAGTAACCTTTCCACTGTGAATGTATAGGTCAACAATCCTTCCTTCTGCTGCAGGAACTCAATTCATTGCTGAAGGGAAGAATAAAAAAAGAAACACATTCTGGCTCTAAAGGGAACAAGACTACAGGTCTGAGCAAGACTTGCCCTTGGCATTTCCTCTTGCCCTGCTCCTGCAGGCAAGCAAGGCTACAGGGGCCCTCTGTCACTCTTATGGAAATGCATTTCATTTGAAGTAGATGTTACCCTGGTCCACTGATGCCATAAAGAAAAATGTTGGTCTAAATTTTAAAGGAGTGATCTCAATTGTGGAAAGGGCAGTGGCAAATTTGGGGAGGCATTGCTTTGACCTCTCTTGATCTGGACTTTTTTGATTAATGCACACAGAGTGACCCAAAAAACAATCCAATAATAAAGTGATTAAGAATGCTGAACCCAAGAGTCCCCCTGACTGGCCAAATGTGTGTGAAACAGAGGGACTCCTGCTCACACCATGTTGTGGGTGAATGTAAAACAAGATTGTGGGGACTTCACCTTCCCTTTTGGCAAACAAGATTCCTGACAAGAGTTGTGGAAGGACTCAAAGGAATCCATTTCAGGGATGAGTTTTAAACATGTCAAAAAATCATAGCACTGACATGAGTTTTTTTAGCATTTCTCACCAGTTTTTCCCCATACTATACATTGTCATTAAAGAGTGTTTCATGATAATGGCAAATCAGAATTGAATGCACAGTACTCTTTCTCCAGGAAGTCAGGTTCCACTCTCTCAGGTAAAGGAAAACCTTTAACATACACGTGATCTCCCAGCTATCCAGGAAACTTACTGGAAGTTCCCTGGTTTAACTCACTCTATGTGCAAAAGCAAATTGATGACAGGAGTTCTCATGCTAAAGTTTATAGTTTAAAAGTACTTTTAATCTACACACCTATTTTGGTTTTATCTTTTTTTTTTCCCTCTCAAAATGTGCTCTGGCAAACAAACATTATAAAATCTCTTCTGAATCTTCATGAGTACCCTAATCTGGGCATTAGTGAACCAAAATTCCTTGGGTGTGGGATGCTGACACCTTGCAGACTTTTATGAAAGGATAAGAGAGACATAAAGAATAAGGACAATTCTGAAAACCCTCTCCTGGCTATCTTCACACATCAGAAAAAGTGAAAAAAAAAACTTTTCACAGGAAATTTCTGTTGCTTTTATTCTACTCTCCCACCAATCATCACCATGTGGGAAGGCTCTCCTATTCCAGAAGCAAATAATCTTGGAAGGTTGAATATTGCAGAAATTCTAGGTTTTAATGGATTGAGGGATTCTTGCTTTCATTCTTGCTTCCCCATGGTTCCATGGCACAGGAAGAGAAGAGGAAGCTCTGCTTGCCAGAGATGTTTACAGAAGCAATAGAGGCTTGCTGACTTCCAAGGAGATGTTTAATGCAGTATCATCATCACTATCTTGGGAATGCAACAGGAACTGTCAGCAAGATCTCTCCATAGGTGGAGAGATCAGTGCATAAAAACAAGTGGCAGTGTGCAAGTATGTCAGATTTCATTTGAAAAGTAATTTTATTATGTGGTTTCCAAGGTCCTATTACTATTCCAGCTAAAGGAAGGAACACCCTGAATTGATAGCATCCCATATCTTAATTGCTTGAGCAAGTACCTGCCAGTGTGCAGAAGGGCAAGAGTCTTTTAGAGTTATAATGAAATTACCTGCCCCTACTGCACATTCCATGAGTAGATCTCAAAATACTTCACAAGAGGAAGTCAACTTCGCTATTTCTATTTCATAGAAATGGTTTATGCAGTTGATATTACACTCTCTTTTTATGCCTCCATACACCAGGAAAGGAATGGAACAAAGAATTTTGTAATGGGTAAATCACTAATATTTAATTAAGATAGCAATGGGTGATGCTCATCAGCAGTTTTAAAACATTCCTGACTCCACACCTTTGGGAATATCACTTTATAGTCAAATAAGAAAATACACAAAACATAAGATTTGCATGGGAGCTTTATTATCTCTTTTATTTCCATAACTACCACTACAGTCATTCCTCCTGGACAAGGAAGAATAAATATCCTCAATGCAGAAAATTCAGTGAAGTGGCAGAATTATCTAATGGCTAATTTAAAGATGCACATAACCAGAGCAAAGAGGTGATAGTTCTATATACTAGCTGAACTTGCATTTCCTGAATTCCTCTTCAGAAGAATGGTGGGTGTCTTTGATCACGGCACTTCTCTGAATCTCTGATTCTGTTGGGGCAATGATCTGTTAAAAGTTTGACATTTTAAAGAACAGAAGAAAAGCATCTTCTTGCCAGCATTCCAAGCATTAGCCGCATTTGATAATGCAAGGTTGATATTTTATGTGTGATTGATACTGTATGGTATGCATGTGCACTCAGGGAATTTACTGATTTTGAGGTGCAATTTCTTGCTTCTAAGAGTGTACCTTTATAACGAATATCTGGTATCTTGAGTAGGTATCTCTACTTTTGTAGGATGGCAGCAGCTTCCTCTTTCTGCTCATCTTGTTCAATGGTAAAACCAAAAAAACATACCACAATAAATAAATATCTACAGAAACCATCCCCACATTATTGTGAAAACCTCTTCTTCAACATTTGTAACATGTAAATATTTTAATTAAGAAACATCTTGTCATGCAGTTTTACAGAAACCGTGGGTGAAAATACCCTGAAGGTGATCCCACAAGTAGTCAGTGTCATTCACTGCTCTGCTCAGCAGGCGTTTCAAACCCAGCATAAGATCTTGTGTTCTTTCCCTAAATCCCAGGATAAATTAAATATAGCGGGAGAAAAAAGAGAAGAGTTTGCTTCCTTAGTTTAGAGTGTTATTAAATAAAGCATTTAAAACAATCAAAGTGTAGTTTTTTCTTCTGTTGAATGCTGTACTTTTCCCACTAAGTGAGACCTGTTGTCTCAGAGCACAGTTTGTTCCACTGCTTTGGATTTCCCATAGACATACCCATGCTAGCTTTGGACCCTCTTTCTCTAATGCCAATGGCAGTACAGAATTCAGCCCAGAATATTTGAGCAGTGTTAACTCAGACCAGTTTCACTTTCTGCTCTAAACTTAGTGCTACTATTGCTATGCTGATACAAATTTCAATGAGCTGTAGTTAGAGCTATGACAATGACTTTGTAAACCCTATTTTTTCCCCCTCAAAGCTTGTTTTCATCCAGATATCTATTTTCTTTTGATCACCTTTTTAATAAGTTTATTTCTCCTGCAATTTTGGGGAAGGAACAGAGAATAACTGCACTACAAACCTATATGGCATATCTTCTGGAAGAGCGTATTCTATAATTGCTGGTGCCATTGGATCTTAGAAATTGTATGTAGTCATCAGTAATGCCACAGGTGAAGAAACTCCAGAAGAGGGTGGCAGGGAGAGGAACTGGGGAGGATAGGCCAAGTGGGGTTGCTTGGGCAGTGAGGTAGCCCTCTTGTTTCTCTGCCATATCTGCTAAGCTAATGCCAGGAAATAATTCCTTTGTCATGGACAGTAACCTCCCAAACCCTAAGAGAGCACACAGGAGCTGTTCCACAGCACCCTGTGCCTGCCAGCCCAGACAAATATGTGATGGGATAGGAGATCATGAGTCCAGGGTGAGAAACCCTAAGGATGTATCATTCATTAACACCACCCACAGCCTGCCTGCAGATGTGGGACCTGAGAACAGAGTGCTCATGTGGAGAATGTCAGGAAGCAGAAGCGTGGTAGGCTGCCTGTGTTGGCAAGTGCGAGATTACCTAACCCATGGTTAGCATGCAGTGTGGGCAGGTTCTATTAGCAAAGTTCAGACTATGATGTGCTAATTAAAGAAGAGGTTGTCCTAGTTGCTAAGGCAATGAATGCTTTCAGTATTGCTGCTTCTACCTCTACAAAGCATGTTCTCAGCTGTCCCTTCAGTTGTGTTTGTCAGATAAAGGGCTCAGGACTTGTTGCTTCAGTCATTACAGTGCTCCTGAGAGCTGATTTACAGGTCAAGAGTAATAGGTGAAAAGAATGCCAGGGAAAAGTGGTTTAAAATGCTACTTTATCAGGTACCTGTCTGGGGACAAGTACCTCTTAAAACTATGGGTTTAGGTAACATGGTTTTGGTTTTTTAAGCTCAGTTCTGCTTCTTTTGGGAAAGATGAAGACAAGATGAGGAGATTTGTATTCTTTAAAATTGGTCTAACTGTCAGCTTTCTGTGAGGAAGAGGCTGACTGAGTGCTGGAGTCACCCCTAGAGTGAAGGAGATGTAATGGTTTGAATTTTTTATTAGTAAAGAAGCTGGCTACCACCAGACAGGCATCTTGCTTAGCTTAGTCTCATGAGAAAGCAGTCTCTGATTCATTATTCCCCTACCACAATACATACTGTGCACAGGCAGCTGCTAGAAACAGAAGGATGCATCAACATCAACAGGACTGAAAACTGCATATTGTGAAGTTAATGTGGAAGTGAAAAACAGTCTTTGTGGGGTGGTCCCACTTGCAGCTGGCTGCAAGTCCCACAGCAGCTCCATCATCCTTCTTTCTCCGTGTGAGATTTACGTCAGTTCCAGCTTAAGACTTTACATGATTGTGTACAACATCTTCAAAGCAGTTTTTTTCTCTTTTAGAAACCCTCTTACCAGTGCTACAAATCTTTTTCCTCTGTCACTTTCTGGGGAAATGGTTGTCTGGCTGTAACTTTGTGAGATTCCACAGCCATGATCTTCCTGTGTCTTGGAGATGGGTATGAACAATAAAATTCTCAATAAGAGAAAATTATGTCTGTCTTTGGGAGATGCTAGAGCTCTACATTCATCTCCAGTTTCCAATATGCTGGGCCACTGTATTTTTTCTCCTTATGCTTTTAATTCCTGACATAATTTTCCTCTAGCTGCCTATTAGACTGGAGAAAATTCCCTTTACTTCATCTTCTCCCCCCCTACCTCAAGCTCACATTCAAGCATCTGGCATCATCCCTCCCTACCAGCTGGTTTGTAACTGCATTCTCCAAGGAATAAGCTACCATTTTCCAAAGACCCTTGAAGCCACTGAATTTCACTTCTAACTTCCTGAGAACCCCAACCCCAATGTGACATTTGCTTATCTTTCTCTTTAAAATGCTCCCTCTACAATTTTATCTGGTCTAATTTTGCATTGCAAACTCTGGATTGTCATTTTGCTAACTCAAATGTTTCATCTGCACTGCATTCTGTGAAATCCTCACAACACAAAAATCTTAACTGTACCTCAAATTGTACTTTACAAATGAGCAGAAACCTCTTGCTGCCCCAGACTCATAACTGAATCTGCCAGAATCTCCTGCTGGCTGCTGGAGGCAGATGTGGACTGTTAGATTTGAATATTTGGGATAAAGTTCTGATAAAAGGAATTCTGTCTGGCAACAGCAAGTCTAAGTTTGTACCCTGAGTTAGTTTGTCTTGGTGGTTTGGTCATTGATGTGTTTAGGGTTTTTGGGTTTTTTTAGACAATCTGGAAGCAGAAACTATGAGACCTTGGTGGTATGACTAAAGCAGCACTTTCATTTGCATTTTGGTGGGGGCTTCACCAGTTTACAGGGAGAGACAAAAGCTGCTGCAAATATTCTCACAGTCTGCTTTGAGGAGAATTGTGAGTGCCCACACAGGAGAAACTTTTGCCATAACTAGGTATTATTAGTCTCAGTGGTCAATGTTCATCAGGAGTTCATCCTGCCTGATGCAGTCTCGGTCTGTGATGAAGCCTGGTGTGCCAGTCCTTGCCAAATTAACAGGAAACTAAGGAAAACAGATATTGCTAAAGATTTTTGCTGCATATAAAATGTACTAACCATTGTAAAACCACTTGGAACAATCTGCTTAGATAAGATGCTAATGCATTTATTGGATTTGCTGACATTTAACAGAGGAATTTACTTTGAACATAATCCATACTGAATACTAAAAGGGACAGGAGTCCTTGCAAGAAGCCAAGAACTCCAGGAAACTGGGGATTGTTTTCTGTACTGTGTTTATAAATCAAATATATCAGTCCCTGCTTATATTCTGTGTTCATTTACACTTGAAGCTGATATTCCTAAACTGTCCTCTCCTTTTCATGAGAGATCAGATCAGGGATAGGCTCAAATCTTTTATCTTGACTTCACTCTTGTATGTAACATTTGGAGACTGACTGACTTTAGATACTGCACAAGCTCAGAGTGGGAAAGAGCCAGCATAGATGTTTTGCCATTTCCATTTAACCTCTACAGAATGATCACTGTTTTACTCACTAATGTTCCACTGCCATCACATTTATTTGTCTTCCTTTTCAAGTTGGTTACTGATGGGACAGTTGGGCTCAACAGTTAATAACTTGTCAAATTAACCACTACTTCCACTTGTGAGGCACATCTTTAGTGGTATAAAAAGTGTACTGCATTTCCAGGGAGGAGGTTACAAAATTAACTAATGGTATTTTGAATATTTCACAAGTTGAATGAGATTGTTGAGTTAGTCATTCAGCACACTGGGAAAGTTGTGAGCTGCAATGAGGTTTGTAGCCTTCCATGTTTATTCTCTGTGATCTTCTCCCAGATTTCATCTTATTTACTTTCTTCAGCTCACTGAAACAGCAACTAATGTTTTTCCTTCATTATTTTCATTTATTTTTGCATAGGTCTCTGGCTCCATTGTTCACCTCCACCTTTTCTTGCTTTCTTTCATGCTGCAATTTCTTCTTTCTGACCTATTCCTCTCTCCACCTCCCTTTTTCCCCCCCTTCATGTGTTTTTAATACTTATTTTCGTTCAGTTTTGGAGATCTGCATTCAAGGACCATCTTCTCACTCAGACATTCTCAACCTCTTCCAGAGGCCAAGTATCTGTCACTGCTCCTTAATCCTCCACCAACCCATTCCTGCTTATGGCTGGAGCATTGGCTTCTTGTCTTAGCTGAAGAAGAAAGAGCAACAGTGACTTTTAGTGTTGGCAGCCATCCTTCTTTTCCTCTCATGTGTTTCTTCTCATCTAGCAATTGCCATCAGTTCTGGGCAAACCATGAAAAAGTCACCAGACTGGCAGTTTTCCATTTTCCAGACTGCTGTTATCACCAGCACCTTAGGGTCTGAGTTCTGCGTTAAATACCAAAGATACCAAAGATATATTAAGATTATCTACTGTTCTAATCAGGTTGTGTCTTTTTGCTAAAGGAAAAGATCCTCTTATGGGCATTCCCTATGCTTTTTATAGAATAGCACTGTTAAAAAAAGGCTTGCTAAATTTCAGTGCCTACAACAGTATGAGCATTTAAATGTGTCTATTCCCAGATGAGAACCAGCATTAACAATGAGTTAGCTCTTAGACTGTAAATCCCACCAACGCAAGCCATAAAAGGGAAAAAAAAAAGAAGAAATCAAGAAATAAGCAGCAAAGTTTTTCAGTGATTTGTCTGTGCTCCAGACAACTGTTCTTTATTCTGGCTACCTTTTACTCCCTCCCACTGACCAGATGTTTGCACTTGCAGCCATGAATAACTGCTTTTAAAAAATCAAGGGAATCTGGAAATATATGAATAGATGAGAAATTTGGAAAAGGGATTCCTATAACTACAGAAGTACAGAAGTCAGGCTCATTTTCTTCCCCTCTGAAAAAACGTGTGTCAACTGGAAAATTACATTTGTATCATATAGAGATTACTACCTCAGAACTTATTTTCCAAATCAATATTTTCATAACAGCAGTAGTAGATTCCACCGAACTAGTTCTTTTTTCCTAATGCACCTTTTGATTCCCTCTGGAACAATTTCTTATGGAATAATTGTTTCAGACTGTTTAATTCTCTTCATCCTGGCTGTTTTCTCAGTGGTGATAGCTGCAATCACAGCTGGTTTTCCATGGCCCTGGTATAGAGAACGCAGCCTGCTGGGCCACAGCTCACCTGGTCTACACATGGTGCTATGGTGCTGCTCTGTTGCAAAGGTTTACATAATCCTATAAAAGCCTTCTCGATTTCCCTGTGAAAATATGCTGACAATATGCAGTGTTTAGTATATCTGTATATCTTTTCCACAGCTGTGGTCTCAGTACCCATAGCCTTTGGTGACTCACTGAGGCTAGGAGATGAGATCTTCAGTCTTGTCCCAAAGAGTGTCAGCAACAAGCTCTGGAAAATTTCTGAGCTCTTACAGCTTGACATCACAAAAATATGAAACTATAAAGAATCTGTTTGAGATTATTTGCAGTGACTGGTGAAATTAACTTTTTTTACCAGCAAATTCCTTTTCTCTGAGTTCTGCTCCTTGGGACTTATTTTACACAGCCTGTTCGGAATCCTATCTGATTTCCATTTGTTTGGGGCACAGCTTTTAACATGCATACCAATTAGAAGCGATGTAATTTTTCTCATTAACAGCCTTAACCAGTCAAAAAGACCTTTGTGACCACATTTCCAGCAACTACATTCCAGCCTGGTGTACTATTGTGTTCATTTCACCTAAACTTTGTAAATGCATGATGCAGCTCTTTGATTCCATCCTTTTTGCTCACTGCCCAGTCCAAGTCCACACTGCAGTGTTATTTCTGGTGTCTGGTTTGCTTTGAGATGGTCATCCCCCTGTTTTAAATAGCAAATGTACTGCTGATGTGCTTCATTAGGAGCTAGTGTCTAGGTCTAGGAAAGCAGTATGTGTAAGCAGCAGTGCTAGAGACAGAGCTGGGAACAGTCAGGAAGAGGCTAAGGAATGAATTGCACATTATACCCAACTCTAAAATGCTCTATTCTACTACCCAGCTTAGCCTAGTCAGGCTGACAATATCCTGTGAGATCCTGGGATCCCCAGGCAATTTTTGTTTGCCCTCAAGTACTGCTGAGGTCATATGGAATTTAAACACTCAAGTTGACAGTCTGGTGTTGAAGAATGGATCTGCCAGAAACATGGTAAGGTTTCAGCACTATCAGCTGAAGATCTGGTGCTCAGTACTCAGGAGACAAATGGAGTTTCAAAAGCTGCAGATGGAAATTTTCTTTTTTCTCTTACCTACTCAGAGGAGTAGGTGTGAATTTAAACTGGTGGGGACAGGATATTTTTAGCACTGGAGTTTAGTGACTTCTACTAACTACTTGTCCTCCTGCATTTGCTCTTCTTACTTCATCCATATCTTTCGGTCCCTGGTGAAATGACACACACAAAATGGAAAGTATATTGCCGCTATCAGACTCCTAAAAGGAACAGTCCTGCTAAAAAAAAAACCCAAAAACCCAAAACCAAGAAACAAAAAACAAAACAAAAACAACAACAACAAAAAAACTACATGTTTCCACCAAAATTAACTGGCAAGTACAGAGTTGTGGGGCTACTGACTTTGTTGTGCAGTCCTGTCATTCAAAGAATGTTGATCAGTCCAATATATGTTAAGGTTCTAACATAGAAAGTGTCATTTTCTCACTAAACATGGTGTGGATCTGCACAACTACCCTGTGGACAGGCTGGAGACTGGGTCTACTGAAATTTTCTTGAAAGGATGCCTTTGAAACAGCATGTTAAGCATCAGTTATATCAGGGATGTACACTATGCTGAAACTCCATTGCACTGCATATTTGAGGCATATTTGTGAAGTCTCAAGCTCTCTGGCCAACCTAAACATTTTGTGACAAATAGCTTCAAGCATGTCCTTTTTCTGAAACTATTCTTTGCAGCAGAGGAAACTAAAAGTTAGTATTTTCCAAAAGGCTGCCTCCTTTCCCAGCAGAAGGAATAGGTCTAGAAAATCAACTGGAACATAACATCAATTCAGCTGGTATAATTCCTCTTTAAAATCAGCCTTCTAATGTCTTAAGACAGCATTCTCTGCTTGCACCTCTGCTGGATTTCACATTTTCTGACCTGAAGTTAGTTATTTAGAGGTTTTTCCAGCCTAAATGGTTCTGTGGTTCTGTGTTATGGACATTCTGCTATCAGTTACAGGATAGGTAGGCCACAACTTTCTTTGTTCTGAGCCTAAATTTGTTCAACAATAGAAAGAGAGTTTATCAAATTAATCATTGTGAGCACCTGGTTACTAGCACATATAACAACTGATCTACTGAGGTAATGGGGCAGATGGATGGAAGTTAAGCAGTAACAACTGTATCTTCCAGCATCCAGTTTGTCATGCAGGTGTCACTTGCATGTAAGCCTTTAACCATATGAATGCTCGTTGCTAGGATTGTCTGTCTGCTCATGCCCTGTTACACCAATCCTGTCAAAATATTCTTCAAAAACTGTCATTTATTAATGAGCTGGTTTCTTAAAAAATGCTTAGAAAGGAAAATATCTGTTGTATTATTTCAGGAATCAAATCCCAAATCTGATGGCAGAATTCTATTCTAACTGTAGCCCACAACAAATACAAACAGTTTGGACTATCATAATATTCTGAGACCTTCAATGATATCTTGGCATCTGATCTTTACTTGTGCCTATTAGTAGGTTTTGGGGATTTTTTTTACCATAGGTACCATCATTAGAAAGAAACTATGAAAAAAATCTTCCTGTTCATATAGGCACTTGTGAGCAATGCAGTCAGTACAAGCTTGAAGCAACAAAATCTTTAAGACTCCATCTTCTCCATTCCTGCAATATCCAGCCTTACACACCAAAGCTACCTTAACAGAACATTGCTGTGGTTGCAAACTCAAGTATTTAAATTTGACAACTACATTCTCACATGCAAACAGATTTTTTTTCAGATTATAACATGATTATTAATTACATGATGACAGAGTGATTTCCACCAGACCCTTACTTTCTTTGACGTGCAAAAGGATCAGGTGCCAATTTCACAGAACTCTTAAGATATCCATTTCTATCTTAGCAACATGTGATTTCTTCACCCAGACAATCCTGTTTTTCATTTTGTATCCCAACACCCCATCAAATCTCTTTTGTTCTCTTTCTCTCTCCTATTGAAGAAATAAACTCACCATTGTAAATTCCAGTATCCATCCCTACCCGGGCTTGATTAGAGAGAGATATCCAGTTTAGAAAAAACTCAGTTTTTCTCTTGCAGTGGTGAAGAGTATATTTTTTTTTAAACCATTTGCTGTCAGGGATCAGCAGATGTAAAGCCTGGTAATGATTCTGAGGAGAGTGAGCTTTCTTAGGTGCTGCGTTAGTCAAGAAAAAAGCAGAGGTCTGAGCTCACTTTATGGGTATAGATTCTTTAATGATGCAGCTGTTCCCTTTTATCAACTTTCTACTAAGCACATACAGATTTCTAAAGGGTCAGTTAAATATTTTTTTTTCCTTTAATGTTCCCGGACTGGTATCATTGTTCCCTAGAAGAATTCGGAAAGGATTTATAAACCATCACTAGTTCTGAGGCTCCAGCTGCCAATCACCCAATAGTAAATATTCCAACACCTCTCAAATTTATCACAGATTATGGCGCAGAAAGAGGACTTGCACTAATCCTTCCTTTCAATCAGCTAATTGATAAATATGAGGTAATAATGAAGCTGAGTGATTGCCCTAACAAAGCTACCACTGCACTTGGCATAAAGCCCACTCCCAAGGAGTGGCTGCTTTTTCACCTAGATCTGGGAGAAGGCAAGGAAATACAGTTCCTCCTGCTGATGATCACTTGTCTTGGCTGCATCTATTTTGCACCTGGTTATGCTGAGTGGAAGAAGGTGGGCAAAAGTTTCCAAAGGCCATTGGCATCAAGTCTAGTACTGGAGAAATCTCTCAAGTTATAACCTCTCACTGGAACTGTTGTAATGTCAAGCTGACATATGAACAATAAAATATCACACTTGGAAATATTTTCAAAATGGGCAAAGGGCACAGTGACAGGATATTTTTTTTGTTTTCCAGCACTGAGCTCTTGTATGTTAGTTGGAAAAGTGTTGTTCAAAATTATTTTCTCTGTAGATGAAATTCTTCCCTTAATGGACCTAAACATGTGCTGATTTCACTGGAAAATTTGCTTGGTCTGGTCATTTCTTTCAGGTGATGCAGGAACTGTGAATTCTGACACCATCCATGGTGTAAGTATAAGCTTATGCCTTTCCTCAGTACACAATCTGATAGAGACTGCAATTTCAGAGGAAGTAGCAATGCTAGCACCCCTGTGGCTGCCGAGCTCTGAAAGACAAGTACATGCACAGAGTGTAAAATATCTTAAATTTCTTGGGCATTTTTTGTGGCTGATGTTGGATTCCTTCAATGTCACCTTCAGACTCTAAAGGTCTGTCCTGTTTCTGGCCTAGTCTGCTTGGCCTCTAGTAGGTCTGACAGCTTTAGCTTCACCCAAATGAAAGGAAAACCCCCTACCATGTCAAGACAGAGTCTGAAGCACAGACTTATTGAAGTGTTGAAGTACTACTCTGGAAAAGAGGTGTTTAATGTTGACAGGTTCATTGGCACTAGTATTGGTCTTGCCTTGTTGCCTGACCTTAGCATCATCTTCCCTGTAACTGCTGTTGAGACTGAGGATTATCCTTGTTACTGACAGTTTCATGCTGAGATGGCATGACCCGCCCTATTCTTTTGCCAATGTAGCAAGTCCAGATCGTAGCTCACAACTTCTGAAATGTCAGCAAGAACACAGAAACTTTCTTCAGCACTGACAGTCCTGCACAGAGAGCAGGATGAAGCTCACAGTCACACCTCATCCCCAGAAAAAGAACATTTTAGTTTATTCACAGTACATTTCTAAGATACACAACCAGTTGTGACCACTTAAATAAGTCCATGTTAGATGCTCAGACTATGCTCCCTGTTTATATTCAGAACCATGTACATACATTTTCAGTGTGCTTTTGTCTGACAAGGACATGAAAGTGGACTTTCTTCTACAAATTTTGTTAAACTGCCAGAAAACTTTCAAACTGGGCATTCCTATTGTTGCAATGGCCAAAAAGCAAATAAGCCTGAGTCATTAGTCAGGATCTGGGGTTTATTTTACTCTCTCTTCACTGGAAAGTAGCAGCTATAATGCACTTCTGCTTTCTAGAGAAATCCTCCTAGAAAATATTTAAAATACAACCTTCATGGGAAAAAATATGGAAGTTCCAGGGTTTGACTGTCTTTTATTCTTGGCCAGAAACTTTCCTTTTTGGGCAGTGATCCTTATAAAAAAATG
Organism: Molothrus aeneus; assembly: GCF_037042795.1. NCBI lineage: Eukaryota > Metazoa > Chordata > Aves > Passeriformes > Icteridae > Molothrus > Molothrus aeneus. The sequence continues at coordinate 17,803,832 of NC_089650.1, read as the reverse complement.
TGGGGGTAATTTCTTTTCCCTTAGTACCTATTTTCAATCCAGGTACTTTTTTCATACAGATTTTAAAGGCCTGACCATCAATACAAACCTTCAAATTATTTTAACAAGTCTTGATATCATGCTTTAACTTGTAATAGGATCTGTGTTTTTATTATTCATCCATCTATTTTAATTTAGTTTACATTTTCTATTTACACTCACTCTTTAGTCCTGTATAGATTTTTTTTTTTGATCAGACTTAAAGCACGTTTAATATAAAATCAGTGTAAATGTGACAAAGGCCAGATTACTACTGACAATCTGGGTATCTAAGGAAGCAATCCAAGCACTCATAAGGCAACCTCCAAACATGCCCAACCCACTGAGGCAGGGACCTTGGAGCTGACACAGACTGTTGGTCATAAAGGACATTGCTTGAACTGCACAGACCTTGAATGCACATCTTAACATTATTTACATAATCATTATTAGGCTTACTATTTTTGGTTGTCTGAAGAGGTTGTTTTATTGTGGGAATCATTCATTTCTCACAGGTATTTTCTGAGTTCATACAACTGGCAGTTATTCCTACATTCTGGAAGAAACACTGTCAATGATGGAATGAGCTTTCCTGATCTTTTTTAAAAAAAAAAAAAAGACACCACTCTTCAAACTAATCTAAGGCCAGTTTTCTTTCTAATTAGTACCCTGGCTCTGGGGAGGCCTGTATTGGTAACACTTTCAGAAGTTAATGAAGCTGTTCTGGAAACAATTAAACCTTCCATATATAAAAAAGGTATTGCTAATGGAAAAAAGGTCTTCTCGTGATCAGGTAGAGTATCCTCTTTTTCACCAGATAGTGAAAGGTGTCCTCAGATGAATTAAAATCTAAATGTATAAGGCTAAGACTGGAGGAATAATACATACTGTGCTTTAATATTTCTAGAAAGGCTGGCAGATATTAATTATACATGTCTACAATTCAGTTAAGGCTTTTCTTAGTCTCAGCATTCACAGCTCAAGGTAATAAATGGCCAAGTGTAACAAAGGAAACACAGTAACAAGAAAGAGACACTAGATCCACTGTTTGCTTGGCAGTGAGGTGAAGCAGTCAAATAGAAACAATTATTTAAAAAAACCTCATAAAAGTGTGTGTGTATATATGTTTTCCCAGAACACAGACTAGGACATCAAGGATATTTCAGCTCGAATAGCAGTGAAATCAATGCAGCTGCTCCACGGACCTTGACATACTTTGATTTATGCTTAAGAGTGCCTGGGTCACTGTCCCCTTCCTAGCCAGTGAAATTTGAAATTATTTTAAAGTTTGTCCAGTGATACTTTTATTTCCCACAGGACTCTGTAAAGGCAATGATACGTGTTAGCACAGAACAATTAAGGTACTGCAAATTATCCAGAATTTTGTAGCAAATAGCATAGGGGTTAAGATTCCTTGGCATAAAAAAAATGTGAAAAAATATATAGTGTATGAAATTAAGTTTTTTCTAAATTATGCACATCATATTATCAAAATAGTAACGATTATTTCTGTAAGTAGAAACACAGGATATTCTTCATCATGCTAGGCCAAAATTTATAGAAGCACTATCATGTTGCAGTGTGATGTAATATCCTGTTTCAGCTATCCCAGTCCTTTCCCAGGTGTGCCAATACCCTCTCCCTTCCCCTCCCCTTGCCTCCTGCTGAGAGCTGTCCATCAATCTCAGCATGCCAGCAAGGGCGTTGTGTGATTGGCACAAGTTCAAAAGATGCCCCTCAGCCCTGGGGTCATTGGGCCATCCAGGTGTCACTTGTCCCCTGAGCCTTCCCCCCCTCCTACCTGGTTGGTGGCACACCTACCCCTTCCCTCCCCCTCTCCCCAGGGTTCAAAGACACGGCAACCACACGGTCCAGTATTCTGTTGGAGCTGTTACAAGATTCAGAGGCCTGTGGGCCAGGAATAAAGCTCTGGATTAAACCCTCTGGCAGAACCCGACTCCTTTCCTTCACTTCGCCTAAAGCCTATCCGCCAGAGGTAAACCTGAGCTCCTGCTTGCCTGGACTTGTCCCAAGTGCCAGCTGCCACTTCCAGCCAGCCAGGGGTGTCTCTGAGGTGAAACCACCACAGTTGCCATCTCTGGTCAAGCAGCAAGGGCCAGAAGAGCCCAGGCACGTTCCACCCAGCAATATTGGGACCTAACTCCAATACTATCAACCTGAAATCTGATTATCTTCATAAAATTAAAGTTGCATCATATTTGTTCTGCATATCTTCATTTGTTTTTATTGGTTTAAAATCACTAATCCTTAAAAAAGACCAACCAAAAGAACAACCAAAAGAACAAAACCCCCCAACTCTTCTCTAAATGACTGAATTACAACAAATGGAAAGTAGTAAATGGCAACAATGAAAGAAAAGTACACAGAGAGTTCTGTCAGAAATGTAAAGCAATATATTTCCTTCACAATATTTTTCTTATAAGGCATAATGCTAGGTAAGCCTCTAGTTATGGGGGTTTACCGTTTTACAGCTAGAAGTAAAATTGAAATCTGGGAGAAACCAACATGAAAATGAAATCTTCTGATGTAGCAACACCTGATGTAATGAGAGAAACACAGAACAATCTGTGTTAACTATTTATAATCTAAACTATTGTCTAAATTCTATTTTGGTATAAGAGAAGTAATTTCTGAATTAATAAGTAAATTTCCTTTGCATTCTTAAAGTTTTAGGTTTTTATGAAGTTTTCTGGCTATTTAAAGGCATTCAGTTTACCAGTGTTTATTTTTCTCCAGTTCCTATGATCCAGCAATCTGAATCTTGCTCTTTCTTGGCTTTTGTTGTTTTTTGGTTTTGGTTTTTTTTTGTTTTTTTTTTTTTTTTCTGTAACAGGAAAATATCCATTAAATTTTAATTTACTGCCCATTGTGGACAGCATATTAAACAGAGCTTCTACTTCATGCTCAAGAACTGGGAATTTATTTTTCCGGAGTAGATTAAATTTCACTTATTTCTTGTCTAAATGCCTTTTCCTACTACAAGACAAGCCAGACAGCCTGTTCTGCAGTAGTGCTGTACTCATTGCAGCAGCAGATGGTAACAAGCATCTCAAGGGTTAGGACTTGCTTCAGACTTTTGGTCTTGCTCTCCATGCTCTGATACTATCAACAAGATACACAATTTAGCATTTAGAAGAAAAGCAATTCACAAAGAGTCACAACCTTCTGTGGATCAGTTAGCACAATTCAACTAGCCTGCCAAATCAGATTTGACTTTCTGATCGCTGTGACAACACCCTGAATGGTTGATTTTATGAAAAGTAGCTATTTCATCAACTCCACATAAAAGAAGGCAATGGAGAACTTGGCTTTGTCCGTGCATATCCCATATCTTGAGTGTGACAGAGCAGCATCTACCTCACTAGGTATTCAAAATGCTGATCAGCCACAAGAGTGTGTGTGTAGGAATGGGGACAAAATAACCTCCTGGTTTTCAGGAATATTTTAGCTTCTATTTCGACTGGCACAAATTGCACTATTTAAAGTAGTAATGCACTTTTCAGTCGCCTTCTGAACAAAGCACTGTCTTTTTATCTCAAAAGACCTCATAGTGGTTGAATTTAGCTAGAACAATGAAGCAACTGTAAGAATGTAAAAAGGACTTCATTGGTGTTAAATGGGAAATGAACTTCATGCACTTTTATAAGTTTGAATACTTGTGGGCCTAAGACCTCCCTTTCACAAGAAATGGTAAAATGGAAAGTAATTTTATTCTTTTAATCAAAAAACAGATAATCTGTAAGTGTGCAGGGTCTTATGATCAGACATTTTAACTTTATTTACTGATGTTCTGGTGTAGTAACACCATAATCTCTTTGATCTTCTGAACCGTTGTGCCTTATCTCTTGCTCCAGTAAAGAAAAAAAGAGACCAAATACTCACATTATAATTTTACATCACTATAAATCAATCCTTTAACACCATTACAAAATTGACACATTTCTATTAAAAAATAAACATCTGGTTTATAAAATTTTTAAATAAGAGGACTATTGAAGCTTTGAGATTTTTACCTAATGAAACAATCATTTAAAAAAAAGTTATATGCTTGGCATTACTATAGCTTTTGCTTTTTTGTTTGTTTTCTTTAACATGCAAATAGACATCTCACTCCAGAACCTGTGTAGTTTCTAGAGAAACCTTCCTCCTGGCTGAATGACATCTGAAGTGCAAATATTTGCATCTAATTTCTTCTACCTGTCCTTGGCATAAGTATCCTTCTGCACTGCTTGTTTACTCAATGTCCAAAGCAATTGCAACTTCAGGATTTTCAAGGACAAAGACTGATAGAGCAATTTTATTGTGACTGTGAAAAAGAGTACTTGCTTATAAACACAATTTCTGAAAAACTCTATCTTCATAGCTAGTCATTCTTCCTGTCCCTGTCAGGTTTTGTAACCTCGTGGTAAGCATTCTCAGCGGGAGCCTCTGACAAACATTGCTCTGGGTTTTGACAACTGTTGTCCTTTTGTGAGTAGGTCACCAACCTGACAGATACAGAGCAATTGGAAGTAAGACATTTCGTCCCAGTATGATGTTCTATCATTTGTCATGTATGGTAGCATATTAGATAATCCTAATAATCCATGCTGCTCTTAAACCCTAAGAATTCTTGTGGGTTCTGAGAGTTTCCTGTTCTAAACAGAAGATAAGAACATTAAGAACCTCCAGAAATTGTTCAATATTATGTAGGATTCGACTCTGGCAAGTTAGTAGTTTTGAAAACATAGCATGAGGCTGGAAACTATGGAACTGCTGAAAATTATAGTAACAGAGAGTGGACAGCCTGGTTTTCTTAATAATGAAGCTGTACACAGCCCTGCTTCGTCCTCCCTACATCCCCAGAAATTCATTCATTGTGACTGTCACCAAAGCAGTTGCAATCCTTCCACAGTGCAAAAGAACATTATTACTTCAAGGCTGATCCTTTAGCGTCCCATAGGAGAAAGGAGAAAATTAGTCAGTTCAGTACAGCTCATTTCTGGCTTTGATTTGCTCATGAAAATAAGCACATAGACACTAATCTGTATGCAACCACAGCTATTCCAGAAAATCCTTCCTAAAATAACTAAATTATTTTTACAGATAAGGAGAGTTGGGTTTTTTCCCCCCTGCAAAATGCTCTAAAGATTTATGTGTTATCAGTGGCATGTCCAACATCATGATTTACTTCAGTTCATCTGATATCATGCTTGACTAAAGCATCAGGAAAAGGATGCTGCTGGTGGTAGAATAATAAGCTTGATGAACCAATACCTTAATCAGGTCTGCCAAATACTATCTTGCTATGAATAACCTGTTCCAGAGTTCACAATACTTTGGTACAGTATACTGCAAAACATAATTTTTGCCCGATAAAGAAACTTCTGCATGAGTTACAGCATCCAAGCAGCTGATGTAATGAGAGAAATTAGCATTCACGGTATCTTTTAGAGAACACTAAACTATTCCCTTATCTTTCTAGAAGAAAGCAGTTAAGTCCTGATTACTAACCCAATTATTCATACTTTTGATTATTTACATTGCTACTCAAAGCACATGTATACTTTGCTTCGTCTTCCATTCTAAGAATGGATCAATGCCTTTCTAAAATGGGATTGTATGCACATTTGTTCATTTCTGTTCTCCTTGCATATTCCTACTGGAATTTCAGGCACACTATACATCCATACACACATCTTATCATACAGTCCTCTCAGAATGCTGATGTATTGCAAAAATCCATTTTACACTGCTAATGAAGTACAATTATGAATTTTAAAAAAAGGCGTTGATGGTTGCTCTATGATAACGGCGGGGAAAAAAAGAGAAATAACAAAAGGTGCGCTTATCACGACTCTCAGCAGCTGCCAGCACGAAAGGACACATCGCAGGGACACACTCCTTACAAGCACACATGTAAGCCAGAAGCCTCATATTTATTCATTCCTGACGCTGTACCGGCGCTCGGAGTTGGGTCTTCCACCGCCGCCGGCGCCCGAGGCGGGGGCCGGGCCGGGCCGCTCCGCGCCCTCCTCGCACTTACCCGCGCCGGGCGGCGCTCGGGACCGCCGGCCAGGCGGCAGCGCGGGGCCGGCGCTTCCCCCGCGGGCCGGGCTGGCTGTCACGGCGGCGGGGCCCCCTCCGCGCTGCCCAGGTGTAGCGGCCCGGGGCGCCCCGCTGCGCGGGCGGGCACTGCGCGGCGGCGGCCGCCGCTGGTTGGGCGCTCGGCGCCTGTCGCTGGGCGGCGTGAGAGCGGGCTGGCCCCGCCTCGGCCCGCGCCTCCGCCCGCCCAGGCACAGACATGACACAGACTCACGGGCGCTGCAGCCGCCGCTGAGCCAGCCCGGGGCAGCGCGGCGGCGGGCGTGCGGCTCCCGGCACCCGCCGAGCGGCAGTGGCGGCCGCTCCCGGCTCCGCCTCGGCCCGCCGGGCGGGCAGCCGCGGCCCCGGCACCCGCAGGCACCGGGCGCCGGAGGGAGCCGGCGGGGGAAGGCTGACAGCGGGGAAGGGGCGGGAGGCGAGGAAGGAAGGAAGGAAGGAAGGGGAAGGGGGCAGCCTGGCACTCAGACTCGGGGGCGGTCTCCAGGCACGGGCACGGAGCGAACCCGGTCGGAGCGCGGCACCCAGCGGTCGCTGACTCCGGGCCGGCAGCAATAGCAGCCACCGCGGCGGTGCCGGAGGGAGCCTCTCCGTGCTCGGCTCCGCCGTGCCGGTGACCTTCCCGGAGCTGATCGCCAGGCCGGGGCAGGGCCTCCTCTCCCCGCGGAGAGTGTGCACCAGGCCCCGGGGAGCGGGCAGGAGGCTGGGCCGGAATCCCCCGTTGCCCCCGGGTCCTCCTGGCCGCTGGCGGGGCCTGTGCGCCGCGCGGTTCGCCGCCGGGGAGAGGGCGGGGGAAGGCGAGCGGGACGGACGGACGGACGGACGGACGCGGCCGGGCTGAACCTCGGGACAGCGCGGGGCGGGCAGGCCCCGGAGAGAGCTGAGCTGGGCGGCGGAGGACGCGGCCACCTCGGCGGCGCATCCCGGGAAGAGTCGGGACCTCGCCACCGCCCTCCTCCTCCTCCCACCGTTAGCGGCTCCTCGTCCCGCGGAGAGTGGAGCTGCCGCTGCCGCCCCAGCTGGGACCCGCTGGCTGACACCTCCGGAGCGCCGGGCTGCGGGGACGGAGCTGGAGCTGCCCGCCTGGAGCGCAGGAGGGGGAAGGAGCGCTTGCTTGTGCGGAGCGGCTGGCGCTGAGCGCCCGGCCCGGGAGCCACCCGGGGAAGGTAAGCACCTTCTTGTCGAGTCTCTGCCGCTTTTGGAGGCCACGGGCGGGGGAGGGCAAGAAACAATCGGTGAGTGTCTCCCTTCCAGCAGCCCGGGGAAGGGGGCACCCGAGTCCTGAGGGCCGGGCTGGCAGCTTTATGTGCTGGATTTTAATCCCCATCAGATCCGGAATTGAAGAGATGCTCAGGCGGAGGCGCGCGTGTCGCTTGCCGGCACAAAGGGGCACGTCCCCCCGGGCGAGGGAGGTTTCTCCGCTCCGCTCGCTGGCTCGGCGCCGCGCGCCCTCTGCTCCGGCCGGGCTCCGGCTCCGGCCCCGCCGAGTGCCGCTGCTCCGCGGCCGCGGCCGGGAGAGCCGGGGCTGGCGGCCGCGCCTGGGACGGACGAGCCGCGGGGCGTGAGCGCTCTGCCCTGCCGAACGGGACCCGGGGGCAGAGCCGGAGTTCGCCTGGGACGCTGAGCCGAGCAGGGTGATTTCCCTGTCACCCGCCAGCCTCCCCTGCAAGCCTCCAGCCCGGGAAGCGCTCCTTTGGGAAAGCTTCTGCTATTATCTCCTATCGGAGAAGTGTGTCATTTAGATCATTAATCCCTGAGCACCGGGGGATGGGGGAAAATAGCAACTTGCGGCCCTGTGGAGGTGACGTGAAGTTTGGCAATGCCTTATGTAACACTTTTTGGAGAGATTCCTAGTTTTTCTTTTGTGCCCAGTTTTAGCAAGCAAGTGGTTTTTCTTCTTTGTAGAACATCAGACAAGCGAATTTTTGTGTTTTCACCTGAGTACAGTGTCTCCTGCTTTGTTCAGCTTAAAACAGGGGTACTGGTACACAGCATATAAAGACTACTTTTTCCCTACATGCATTTTTAAATGAAAATTAACCAGTGGAGGCATTTGAACAGTTGTTAGAAGGTCTTACCTTTTTCTGTATGTATTTCACATAGCACTCTTAAAAATACGACAGGAAACATTTTCACAGCACTGATTGTCATGCATGTATTCTGGAATGTATGGATGCCAGGTTGGAAATGGCAATAAATTAAATGTCTTTTAAATATTCTTAGCCTCTTTTTAGACAGTGTCAGTGCTGGAAAGGCTGGAAAGACTAGAAAGCACCAGGCTAAACAAAGTGCTATGTTAAAATCAGACCTGGCAATTGCCAACAGGTCAGCATATTTTATTTAATGGTATCTGCTGGATACAGATTTAATTTTCTGTGTACAAAATATTTTTAAACTTGTTCAGCAGTAGAAGTAGAGGAAAATTTGATGAATGGGTTAAAATGTTGCCTAGTTTCTGTAAGGGGTTATGTCTTCTACCAGGGAAGAACCCCAAAGCAAAAATAGAAAGCTAGCCTCACACACGAAAAGAGAGAGTAGTGATTTGCCACATCTCTTCAGACTCCCACTGAGTCGCTAGGGGGACTGGTTTGGATGGGCTTCTTCCCCTCATTCAGTGGTGAAAATGCATAGACTGTTGTGATGATACCTATGAAATGTTCTTTTTTCTAGCCTTGTGGAGCTCCATCATAATACTGTAAGCTTAGAGGAGAAATCATATATAGGAACTTAGGTGATGAGTTAAGGGCAGGGGTCTTCTAACAAAGTCGTTTTGCTCCCTGCTGCAAAGGAGATAGACAATCAGAGGTTAGTTTATTTACAGGAATAGGACAAGCTAACAAAAAAACCTTACACTGAATGTCTTCACTGTGTTTCAGTATTTTAAAATGGAGAAAAGTGGAAGAGGTATCCCTGTACTTCTTGAAAACTGGCAATTGCTGGTAGGTATTCCGAGTTTGAAATGTGAAATTCTTACCACTTAGGTGTCCTGTGACGGCCCTTGATCAGAAAGGCTGCAAGTCATGTAAGAGCCACAGTAGCTGCAGAGTCTCTGATGGATAATTGGATTGGTAGGTTGGTTTTGATTTTTTTTGTCTTTTAATTGCCTGCAGTAGTAGCTGGTGCCTATTTTCCATCCTGTTGATGTTTAATTCTCATGATTTTTGGGTTATGTTGTGTGTGGCATCTTTTGTGTTTGAAGTATATACCCTCCTCTCAGTTGCTGGTAGGTAAAGCATAGCTTGGAGGTATTTGACGGGCAGTATGGAGCAAGATACTTTTTTTTTAAATGTCTGAAATATACATGACAACTTATTTTCTTTGTTGTTCGGATGACGTGAGAAGATTGTAAGTTTTCTCAGGTCTGAAGAGATATGCACTGGTTTTCTATAAAGGAGCACTGAAAATAGTATTACTTATATCTTGAATTCTCTGTGCCAGCTACTCAATCTGCAGAAATTCTGGAGTACAGTCCTCAGAAAGCCAAAGTGCCGAGCAGGGATGAATGACTGCATGCCTGTTAGAAACATTAAGATCTGTCAGAGGCTTGATCTGAAATTTCAGTGCGTAGGACTTTAATATTAGTAAAAGTAGTATTGCTTCTGAATTAATTATTTTAGAAAACCGTAAAATTAGGTATCTCCCAAGTGCACTTAACTCACTGAACTGAAGTGTTCTTAAAAACAATGATTTTGAACTCGTGAGACTACTTTCTACTCAAATGTGTGGCTTTTGTTTTTACCTGGGATAAACAATCAGTTGTTAATAGACCCTTACTGAAATACTCCCTCTTTTATCCTTTGTCTGATTATTTTAAAGTTTTTATGTGGCCTTATAAGAGCAATCTTAAAAAATAAACACAAACACAAAACCAACAAATACCAAGCTTTTTTTTTTTTTTGCCTGATGTTTATAAAGTCTTATAATTGGTAAAATTCATAATCTGACTACAGAGTCTTTGCACTGTATGCTAAACTCTCTCTACATGCAAACTCCTATTGATATTGATGGAAGTGTTTATCTAGACCCTGAAGAGCAATTAATTTTTTTAAAAATGTGTGTCTATCCTTTTTCCCTGTCTTGTATGAAAGCCTATGTTAATGAGCTCTTGTCAGCTTTGAAGACTTTTCATCATCTTTATTAGAATAAATCAACAAAATGTCTGTTTTAAGGATGTGAGATTTCTGGTGTATCTTCTTCTCCTGTAATGTGTCTGTGCTGATAACGTTAAGATTCATCTCAGAAGAGAATATAATGGTTAGTGCAAATTTGCAGTTGGTTATTCCTCATGAGTGTGTCTCTATTCTCTTCAGAGTCGGATCTGTTGGTTATTTGCCTAATGCTATGACTAAAGAACTTTCTCAAAAGTAGTTTTGTGTGAGGAAATGTACACAATGTCCATTGCACACATCCATTGCAAGGAAATGTACACACGTGTCCCTTGCACTATTTTTGCTCTGTTGTCTGGGTTTGGCTCATCTTCCTTTTGGTAGTGAATGCTAACTTTAGAAAACAACCATTGTTGATTAATGCTGGCCTTAAAAACAGTCATTGTTCATTATGCCACACTTGGCATAATTTAAGAGCTGGAGAGTCAGAACCACCTCAAGCAAGATATTTTTACTTTTTTTTTAATTTCCTTTTCATTGAATCACTAATTTTTCTCTTCCTTGTGATACACCCACCTGAAGATAAAGGTTAAGAAATGGGGGTTTGTGCCTTGTAGGGATTCATTACTCTTTTGGTGTTGCTTGGTTCAGTATTTGAAGGTCTTGTATTTGTCAGAGCTTGTACAGTGCATGGCTGTAGAAAGGGAGCAGCAGATAAGAAATTCTATTTTATTTGGAAGTTGGTAGCTCAGAAATTAAGGAGAAAATTGCTAGAAAGGATTATCCTGGCCTTGGCACTGACTTTGAAGAAATCTGCCAAGTCTGGAATCCTTGTTTAAGTGCCATCTGTGTCAGAATTAGAAGCAAACTGTGCAAAATAGTTCCATTACTCATTCTAATTGGCAGATCTGACCAGGTCTGATAATGTTTATAGTAGTATCCACATCACCTTCTTTCTCGGCTGTCGCTACTATTTCCACAACACGGGGTTAACTGGGTAGAAGCTACACTTAAAACTATCAAAAAGAGCCCCAGCAATGTCCAGCCCGTACTGTAGCAAAAAGTCAGATCTGATCATGTAACCCTAGTGGTGGAAGAAGTTGGAAATCTCAGCTGATGCAGGCAGAGTGCAGCCTTCATCCCTAATCCCCACGTAAGATAGGTATGCCTGAGAATAATAAAAAGAAATAGATTGTTTTTTAAGGCTGGAGTTCCCTGTCCTCATGGCTCTGGTTGCTTGACTAGTGAATGCTAGAAGATAGGTGCCATCACCACTCTACTCTTCTTCCATGCATTTTTGTGTATTGATGAGTCATTTCTGTTACTCCACGTCTATACCAATTTTTAATCCTCAGGGAATAGTTGCACATAATGACCAAGACTGTATGTGCTGGCTGAGAGGCAGCTTGTCAAGGGTCAGATCAAGGAAGAGTGGCTTGATTTTCTGTTTTCCCAGAAATCTGTGAATATTAGAGAAAGGATAGCAAGTTCTCATCTGCTGTTGTTTTACCAAACTGCCACTAGCAGTGGTAACACCAGACCCAGAGCTTTCTTAAATAAGGACACCACCCATGTCAGTGTTAACCTGCTTTCACTCAGCTGTGCTGAGAGTTATATATGTTAAGAAAACATGTGTTAAGGAAAAAAAAAATAAATTTAAGCAACCCTCTGCTTCCTTCACAAGAAATATTCTGCTGCTTAAAACTTCAGGGAAGTTAAGTTGTTGACATGCATCTCTCAATAGCTCCTCTACAGTTTATCCCAGAATGAAATATTTACATACAGAGTATCAACATTTCATTTCTACCATTAGCTTTTAGATTTTATCTACTGATAGGCATTTGGCAGCTAAGACTTAAGATTGGGAGAAAACTAGAAATTGTTACTGAGGAATCTTCATTTAAATACAAAGTAGAATGAAGGATTTTGTTTTAGCAGGACACAAGAGAAAGGGGAGAGAAATGAAGGGAAGGAGTTGTAGAGTTTTATTTATTAACTGAAATATGAAACTGCTTACAATTTATAGATGGATTTGGGAATGAATTTAAGTTGTTAGCTTGGAGAACTGAGTATTTCTCATTGTGGAATGTCAAGTGTCACTGAATGGTGGAGTGGGGTGAGCAAGAAGAATTGAGAACTAGTTAAGTGAGATGATGTTTTCAGTTGACACTTAGATTTCTCAATCCATCTTCTTTGGTGAGGTTTCATTGTCTCCCTCTTTCTGATTTCCCTGCTGTGCCCCTGAACCCCTCAGTACTAAATTCTCTTGGTGATTGTTTTCCCTTCTGTCTTCAGTTAATGCTGCTTCTAATCAGTACTGCAAATGGGATTTTATGTTTAAAAATTACTGGACTTCACTGTATGAATCTGCTTAATTCAATATTTTTCATGTCAAAGGTTCTAGAAAGGTGTATGCCATTGGATAGAAATAAGAAATGAAGCCCTATAATTTTAGCATTATTAAATACCCAAATGTATGATGTTGTTCTTAATAATATTAGCTTTCATTGTTTTGTTAGCAGAAGGGATGTATGAGGCTTCCTGGTATTTTTATATAAATTGAACTGACATTCACCTTGAGGCTCTTAAAGCAGTAGCTAAATTCTGTATTTCTGTAGTCTCATCGTTTTTCAGTCCTAAGACTGGTTCTAGAATGTGACTCAGATTTAAACCTGTAGGTTGTCATTCATGTAAGACAAATTTTCAAAGATAAAATATTGGCTGGCATGCTTGGGAATTCTGAAATGAGATAAAGATGGTTCCTACTGCTTTGAAAGGGTGCAATTGTTTGTATTTTTGGATTCTTCCATATTGAGCATACCGTACAATTAGATGCTGTTTTATCAAAGTAGAGAATTGGAGCATTGAAGTAGGTGAGGTCCCTGTAAAGGTGGACATGTTTTTGTTGCTATTATTGGAATGTTATAACTTACATTCTTGATCGTGATCTTCCAGAACCCTTTAATATCAACTGCATTATGAGAAATCTGTTCCTTTTCAGAGGAACTATTCCAAGTAGTAGAAATCAGTAGGTGATGATGTTGTGAACCATTTTTCGTACTAGAAGAGCTGCATGTTGGCATTAACTTCCACAAAGCAAAAATGAGTTTAAGAAATGGTAGAAGCTTTTAGTTGGTGATGTCTTCCTCCTTGAGATTTGTGTTGTCAAGATGGGGGTGCTATAAATGAAGAAAGAAGGGAAAAAATTCAGTGCTAATAGTGAGTGTATTGTACTATGGGATGTGCTAGTGGCTAAGCCAAACCATTTGGTGATGAGCAGGAACTTTGAGAAAGAAAAAATGTGTATGGGAATAAATTCTCATCCTTCCATAGTTGTTCTCAGACCTCAGATGTGAAGAAGGGAGAATAGCCACAGTAGCTTAAATTCCTACCTTTCCTTCCAAACATTACAGTCTGCCTGCCCTTTCCCTTGTTCCCACTATAATGCTACTGCAGCTTAAAGGCTGCTAGATTAAAATAGTAGCTTCTAGGAAACTTCTGGGGTCATTCAGTCTTACATCGTTCAGGTTAGCCATGTAATCCTTCATTGTTGGAACACTTCCTTGCCACCTGAAGGCTTTGCTTTGGGAATGATTCCTGCTCAGCCAAAATCAGGATGCTTTCCAGCTGGTTTGGAGAGTGGAGAACCATGCATAGTAATGTCTTGCAATATGGTTATCAGTTTTGGGATTCACATTTCTATTGTTGCTATCTGGAATCTTTCCCTTGCTTTTGTGTGCTGTGCTGGGGAAGTTGGACTTAAAATCTCAACTTAGTCATACTGCCAGTTTCCACTACTCTCAGCCTGGCACCTGAGGTATATCCAACTCCATCATATACTAAAAGCATCTGAGGTGCTGTTTAGTAAGCTTAGATCTTGATTTATATTACTGTTGCAATGTGAATTAACTGTGCACAGTTGGTGAAAGGGTTGAGAAATATGTTCCTAACATTTATTCTTTATTAAGATGAGCAAAAATAGTAATATTGTGCCACTAGTATGTAAGGAACGGAAACTGACGGCAGTATTTTTCATATGCAGAATAACTTTGCCAATTTCCTAGTCTTAGACGTGTTGTGGAAATAAATCAGTAGGTTCCTGAATGCTTTACAGAGCTGCTTAGAGTGAGGAAAATGACCGTATAGAAAGATAAACCCATTCTGTGACAACAAACTGATGCACTGCAGGTGAAGTGATTTGAGCAAAGTTGTCTAAGTGGTTAATAAAAAAAGCAAAGAGCAGAACTCTGGTTTCCTGAAGGAGTCACTGTCCTGTGCCTTAAATATGTGAACTATGTGAATAGTTCTGTCTTTGGCAAGAACTACTGCTTAATATAGTTGTGCCTTAGATGATGAAACCAAGTCCCTAATGATACTTGGCATATAATAATTATGTTGTGTACATATTCAGAATTTATGTTCATCTAAAAACAAACAAGTGAAAGTTAATTGACAAATGGAAAACAGACTAAATAAATGGATCAAAGTGGAATTTACAAATACTTTTTTGTTGATATAGAGGCAACGCTGTGACCAGGGGAAGAAAGGAGTGTGTTTTACATCTTGAAAATGGAAAAGAAGGAAATAGAAAAATGCTTAAAGGTGTAAATTAATATATGTCTTGGTATTTAAAAGTTGTAGGTTATTGTTCTTTAAATATATGGAGTTTGTTTATGGTCAGGTGGTGCTAACAACCTAGAGAGTGTAACTGGAAAAGGCCACTGCCATTTAGAAGAAAAGCTGCCATAAATGAACAGTAAGGAAGCCAGAATTTCCACTGAATTATTGACATATGTTAACTGGATTAAAAATATGGCAGTTTTATTGATTGCATCATTTTATATCCTCTTTGACCCATGATGAGCAGGGGCAGACACAGCATTTATCTGAACAGAAAGCTAGTGCCATGTTGCTGGGCATGTTTGTTAAGGGTGCAAGGGTGGGGAGAATGAGAGAAACAGCATTAAGGTAAATCCATGTTTGCCAGGTGTCTGAAGGTGATAAAATTTGATAGAGAACAATTTTTTCAACATCCTAAAGCTCTTCAAAATTTTCATGGTGAGTTTCTTCCCTTTCTGTTCTCAGTTATAAAAATGCTGTATTATGCATCAGCAGTAAAGATTTCTGGATCTGAGGTTAGTATCAAGATTTTTTTAAATAATTAATTTCACAACATATTTTATTCAATGTGTTTGAGTTTTGTTCCTCAGTTTCATCTGTCCTGCTATTGGACACTGATATATTAAGAAAGGCCCAAGTTTTGTTTCTGTTAAGATTTTTTATTTTCCTTTTGTCCTTAACTTCATACTTTAAGTTGCTGTATATGAAAATAATATGATATGAGAAAAGATCTATTACATTCAAATTGTCAATGCAATACAGAAAGCAGTTGTTTTTTAATTTTATTAAAATGCCTAGGGGCTCTGGTTGAGAGAGGGCTCATTGCATGCTGGGTGAAGCACAAGTACACTGAGTGTACCTGAAGGATACTCTATGATCAGGAAGGCTGGTCTAAACCAGCAGCAAAACACTGGTTCGTGGCTGGGAGTTTTCTGTAACAGCAGTGCTTTGAAAGAGTCAGTTAATGGTTGAGGTTGGAAGGGGCTGCTGGAGGCCATCTGGTCCATCACCCTTGCTCAAGCAGGGCCACCTAGAGCCAGTTGCCTAGGATGAAATCCAGATACTTTTGAGTATTTTCAAGGATCGAGACTCCACAATCTCTCTGGGCAACCCGTGCCAGGGCTCACCCTCACAGTGAAAAAGTGTTTCCTGATGTTCAGAGGGACTCCTGTGTTTCAGTTTGTGCATGTTGCTTCTTTTGCTGTCACTGAACAGGATCTGGCTCTGCCCTCCATTCAGATACTTATTCTTGATATTCTTCACTAGTTTTAGCTCCAGGTGGGCTCTGGCTTTCCTGACTGCATTTCTGCATGCTCAGACAGTGTCTCTGTACTCCTTTCAGTCTGCCTCTTCCTGCTTCCTCATTTTGTATGCTTTCTTTTTGTGTTTAAGTTTTGCCAAGATCTCCTTTTTCATCTCTATAGGCCTCCTGCCATTTTTGTGTGACTCTCTGCTCTTCGGGATGAATATTTCTTGAGTTTGGATCCTTGAGTATCAAGCAGTTTTCTCCGATCCGTCTTTCCTTCCAGGGCCCTGTTCTGTGGGCTGTTTTCAAGCAGGTCCCCAGAGAGACCAAAGTCCGCTATCCTGAATGCCCGGACTGTGATCCTTGGTTTTTTGCTCTTCTCCCTCCTATTGGTGTTGTGAATGCCACCAGGGTCACTGCAGCTTAAGGCTGCCTGTGACCTTCATGTCTCCGAGGAGCCCTTCCTTTTTAGTAAGTATGAGGTCCAGCACACAGTGTCTTGTTGTTGGCTTCTCTATCATCACTTGGGTCAGGAATCTATCAGTGCTCTCCAGGAATGCTCTAGATGCTTGCTTATCCCTGGATAAGCATCTAGTGTTGTCCTTCCTGCAGATACCGGAGTGGTTTAAGTCCTCCCCTGTGAGGACAGGGCCTGTGATTGTGAGGTTGCTGCTTCCTCTCTGTAGAGGGCCTTATCCACTTGATTTCCTGGCCAGGTGCCCTGTAGCAGATGCTCTCTCACTACAGTGTCACCCATTAGCAGATGCTCTCTCACTACAGTGTCACCCATACTGGTCTGCTCTCTAATCCGTGCCTGTAAACTCTCACCTAGCTTATCATCCATGCCCAGACTAAGCTCCATGCATTCTGATGCCTCTCTCATGAGAGGTGTCTCCAGCTCCAGGTCCTTCTGACATGCCCTTCCCAATGAGCTTGTATCCCTCCTTTGCAGCACTCTACTCGTGCAAGCTATTGCAATGTGTCTCCATTCATCCCAGCAAAATTATAACCATGAACCTGCATATAAATCTTGAATTCCTTGTGTTTACAATATTGATGTTTATTCATGCAAAAAATAAATTCCACAATGGAGGGAAGCAATTCAATTGAAAGCACTGTTTTTGCCAGCATAACTGTGACTAGTGTGGCAGCTTCTGCTAGCCAAGTGACATCAATCAGCAGTCACTCTTCACACCATCAACCAACATAGTTGGAGTGTCAGAAATTCCTAACACAAGAAAGCATTCCTGCCCAAAAGTGCTTAGAAAATACAGCAGAGTATGCTGAAGTGTTTGAAAACTGGTAGTTTGTACTTTCCCCTTTTTCAAATTTCTTGGACTGTACTTTTAATCTCAGTAATTGTTGTTTGAGTAATGCATGCTTATTTGTTGGTGGCTTAGTTTGTTAAAATGCCTTTGGAAAAAATACAGTTTGTGTTCCTGTATTGAGATCTACTGAAAGCAGCAACATGGGATGATTCTGAAAAAAATCACTTTAGTTCTAGGACACAACTGATTTTCTCTGTTAGACTGCATTTTTTTACACTGATATGGTATTTTAAGTATATTTTTATATTCAGTTTGAAAGTGCTAAAATCAAATACTAGAGTAGTATTTAATACCATTTTTGTATTATCTAAACAAAAAACCTTTAACAGGATTGAGACAGATCCCACTGCACCTGCCATGTGATGGTAATTTATGAAGATGAAATGCATCTAACGTGGCAGGAACTGAGTCATTCATCACAGATAGAAAGAAATGTAAGTCTCCTTGTACTTTTTGTGTATTTTACCTATATTCACCATGCATCTCAGAGTTTGTGATACAATTGTACTGATCACCACAAACTCATTCCATTTGGTCTGTTTTGAGTCAGGTACTGAGATATTTTTTAGGACTTGGTGTCTTTGATTAATCAGAACAAAGTGGTATTTCTGGTGGAGTTTTAGTGGATTGAGCGCTGATTTTGCAGCAGGTCAGAGATAAAAATATTAAGACAGAAGCATTTTCAGGATCTGTTTTAATATTAATTTCCATCTTTCTAGTGAGAAATGGCTCTAATTGTTCTAATTTTCTCAGATCCATTTTCAAATCCTCATTACTTCTACCCAAGGAGATTGCTACATGATACCCTAGGATGTTTTCAGTTAGATAGTCCTGTCAAATGCTAACCTGGAGCCAATTTCCATGCTTTTTCTGCTGACTAGACCTTTCATCTGAATTGGCTGAGGTAACCCAGTGCAAATTCCCACTAGTAATCAAGCCTGCTGAACTGGGCTGAGCAGTGGGAGGACATGAAACCTGTGCCTCTTGCTCTTAGCTAGCTTCTCTTCCTTTATCAATATCAAGTTCAAGCTCTGAATTTTTCAAAGCCCTCCTCAACACCTGAGTGGGAATGTTTCTGCCAGATTCACAGGGCTTCAGGCTGTGCCCTTAATGAGCTGGACATTAAATACTGAAGTGAAAAACTTGGCCATTCTTGCCTTACTTTTTCTATGATCTGTCTCCCTCAAATCAGTGCTGCTGATGGTGGAGTGAGTGAGGTACTAACCAATGCAGATGAGGACCTGTCTGAGTCCTGGTGTTTGAGATTAACTGGCTGTCCATTAACTCCCAGTGTTTTCTGTGGGGGAATACTGGCATGCATGCAATGATGCTTTGGGATGGCCTGGAGCTTTCTGAAGAGATCCCAACAGTGATCTACATTAGTAGTGTGTGACACCCCAAATTAATATGAATGTAGCAGATGATGCTTTGTGATGAATCTTTTTGCATAACTCTTTCCTATTAGAGGCTAAAGAGCTACACAGTACCCTATAAAAAGAAAATGGAATTCAGAGCATGCACTGAGCAAACTTTAAAAAATGACGTCTTTGTATCTATCATCTTGACTCTACTGGGCAGGTGTGCCTTTGGAAAGGCAGTAATGGGAACTGCAGAGGAAAAACACGGTTCTTAATAAGATTGTAAAAGCTTTTTTCATGGTGGTGTAGAATAAAAAAAGGTGTTGCAGGTTTAATTTGAGAAAAGCAACAGGAATTTCAGTGGAAGAAGTATTAGAATCGAAATTAGGCCAGGTCTGCCAGAATCTCTCAATATTCAGTAAAATAGCACATCTTTGTTCTAGTAGTGCAGAACGTGTTTCAATGCATCAGTATGATGGAAATGAAGCCACAGTTTACAAAATTAACATAGCAGCCATCCATCCATTTTGCTACCAACTTCTGCATCCTCTCTTCTTGCTGCCTTTGACTGAAACAATGGCGCTTTTATATCTTGGCATGTTAATATTTGCAAGTGTTTTTGAAAGCTGAAATGCGCAAGAAAGGTGCTAAGTATTCTTACTTTCATTTAAAACTATATTTCCTTCGAGGTGTTCTTGTCATGGCTTATACTTTGTGTGAAAACTGGAGAGGATGCAGTGATTCTAAAAATTTTGGGCTTATGGAGAGCAGAGCTTTTGCTCTTAACACTGTGGCTCAGGAGTATCTTTTTGATGCAGGCAAAGATCTGTATTGTAGAAGCTGCTTTGCTAAGGGCTGGCATAGGAGTGTATCTGAGATTGTTATATCAGAATGCAGAATGGGCTTTGCTTGATGCATTAAATTAATCTCTTTAAGCATCACTGGATGTCCAAGGTGCTGTTTTGCTTAGTAGGGTTTTTTCTTTTCTCTCCCTGCATGTCTGTAGCTAACAGGTGGACTGAAGTTTTGGTTTCATGTGTATTTATTTCTTTAAAAAAAAGAACATTCAAATAAAGTAGAGATTTTCTAACCAGACTTGGAACAGTTAAAATTTGTTGCCATTGTGAAACTACATATGGGAGGAAGAAGTTCTACAGAAATCAAATTAGAATGCTGACATGTCTAACTGCCTGTCCCATGTTTATATATTAAACTGAAAAGTAGTGAATGCTCCAGGTCTTTTAGGAATATCTTCCTTTGAGGTGAAGATAAGTATGGAGTGTTCCATAGTCAAAATTCTCATCTGTAAGGTCATTAACTCCAATGAAATTATTTAGAATGAATGGTGATCTGTAGGCAATTTTCAAGTTGCTGTCAATTGCCTAGGAGATGCAGACTCATCTATGTTATTTTCATCTGCATGTGCGTCTGAAACATTCAGGAATTGACAAACTGAAATGAATAATTTTTAACAAAGTGTAAACTGATATAGGTCTAATTTCTGTAAATACAACTTAAAAAATTTTATTAGTTGTATTGCAAAGCCATTGAGGCTTGCTCCAGCTATGTAGACATGTAACAGCATGATGTTTGTAAATTTAAATTTTGGAGCAGGACTTGAATACATGGTCCTCAAAAGTTGCAATAACTGCGCTCTTTGAGTGTTTTCATTACCTCTTAAATTTTGCCTTCAGTAGTTGTCTTTATTCAAGTGTATCTTGGTTTAGAAATGGTATTCCCCAATGAAATGTTCTCACTGAAACACTCCAAACCACACACTGCTTGCTCACTTTGCCTTTTCTTGTCCCCATCTGGCGGGCTTGGGAGGAAAACTGGAGGCACAAAAGAGGTTGAGATATGAACGATTTATTGGAAACAGCAATGAACTAGAAATGAACAGTAACAATCCTAATGATGGAGTGTCCAAGGAAGAGGTGAATGTACCCAACTGTTCCCTCTGCCATCCTGTGATACCCTGGGAAGGACCCTTTGCTCCATCCCCAGAAAATGACCTGAGGTGGTGCAGAGTAACCTCCAGTCCCGGACATACCCCTCCTGGCTGTTGCAAAAATTAACCCTGTCCTGGCTGAAACCAGGACAGAGTGCATATTTATTTACCAAAGGAGGTGATGGAATATTTCACAGGACAACTTCAAGGCTTAGATGGTGTTATATCTCCATGTGTTTTATGGGAAATTTCATGTTGTAAGAAGCATATTGCTTCCTGTACAAATGTGAAATTGTGTTGTAAATGAAATCTCTTAATTACTGCTGAGCTTTGCTAAGCATTTTACTTTAGTCAGCAACTGCCTTGCTGAAAAGTACCATAGTTTTGAAGCAGGAATTTAGGACTGAAGATTTCCAACCAATTTCTTTCTTCCTCATCGTTACAAGAATAGTGGCTTAGTAGTCAGGAAGAAGAGCATTCTGGTTTTATAAATAGTATTCAAGTTTTCCTGTATTAGTAGATTATAACAGCATGCTTGTATTTCTTCTTCACCTCCTCACTGGCACTCTCACTTCTGATTTTGCTTCTAGTTTTTGTACCCCAACTTTCACTATACTGCTTCATGTTTTTACTGATCAGGTTTTGATTCACATTTTGGATCACATGTGTGTATGTGTCTGTAGGAAAGAGGGCTTGCCTTGAGACCGAGTTTTCACTTTCTTACTGGGGGAAAAAAAAAGAGGTTGATGGTAATATAAGTGTTTGGGATGTTTTTATTTATGTATTCTGAAAAGTATTCTTAAAAATTGAGAAGTGTATGTGTCTGTAGTGATGTCTGTAATTTTAACGAGGTGAGGTGGTATGATGACCTGTATAAGGTTTGTAGGCTACTTGGTGAAATCTTTTAATTGTCTGCTTAGGGTTGCACAGAGCATTGATTTCTCATTGTATCTGGAGTTCCAGGTTAAAATCTGAATTTGTGTGCTGTATAATTCCAGCATATTTTCTTAAGTCTTCATTTTGACTCAGACTGTGAGAAGTTTACACACTGTGTGTAATGAATATTCTAAATTTGTCAATGACAGTGGTGGTCTTGTTTGAGAGGTGATTACTCCCTTGCTGCATCCCCAAATGTGTGGTGGCTGCCGTTTAGTCTACAGATACATATTTCCCTGGTTTAGCCACTTGTTTCCCTTACCTTTGGATTTTGTGAGCATCTTTTAAACAAGCATAGTTTCTTCATTAGATGTTTGCACCATGGTGAGCAGAAGAGCCGTGGGTCTTTGGTGGTGCCTGGCAACCACAGTCTGTGGTGCTGAGCATGGTGCTCTGTAATTGAAGCATACACATTTGGACACGACTGGCAGAGCTCATTAAAAGCACACTGCTAAATCAAGCTTACTGAGTGTACCTTTAAATCTTACCCCAGACTCTATCTTAACCTGTGAGAGGGTTTTTTCTGTTTGCCATTCATAACTATAGGGGACTGTGGCCTTCAGATAGCAATGGTAGTAACAGCTACAATATGGAAACAGAGATGGAGGTACTAAAAGCAAAGAGGGACAGTGCAAAAACCAGCCTGTAATCCTCTGGGATAATGGCCTTAAGCCACATATCCCTGTGATTTATGCACTTGCTTTATTTGTTATCTTGTACAGAAAGCTTTGTCACTGAAGAGATTTGATAATAGCCTGTTCACAATGATTGTAGTCTCTTGAATTCATGTAATAAACCAAATAATTTTGGACCACTTATGGGTTTAGTCATCCTTGCCTGTATGCATTTCACCTCTGATTTCACTTTCAATAGCTTAGATCAAGCTAGATAAGGACTTTCTGCTCACTTAGCTCTGTTCCATGGTGGAACTACATAGAAATGTCTTCCATTTTGTGCTTTGATATATTGGAACTTTAGTAAGATACACATGTACTGTACTTGCAAGTATGTGTTATGTGTAGTTGGCATATGTGAATATAGGTTGGTAAAACTTGCAACTTGATGTATTTTGACAAATATTGCAACCACTAAAGGCCTATATTAAGATAAGCAATCAAAAGCAGAAGAAAAAAAATGAAAAATTTCTTTACTTTCCAACTTTACTGCAGCTGCAGTTTTACAGTACTAAATGATGCATTAGTAGAATCTATAGGGAATGGAAGTGAGTTTCAGATCTTAGACACTCAGCTTATTCCAAGAGATGCACACTCAAGTAGCTGAGGAAAATGTATGTGGAAGAAAGGTTACATGCTGGAGCAGGGAATCCCGAGATTGTAGTGCTGTTTTTGAGGTGGGAAATCTGTCTGAGAGGAATTTTTCTAGGAAGGAATTTATTCTGGAAAGAAGTACAAATGACGCTTTTACCTTGCTTTTTCTCTGACTGTGCATCTTCTCACTACATTAAAACATTGCCTTTGTTTTTAATCCATAACCTTGTGATGAAAAAGGTTGTTCTAGTGTTAGTCTTTTATGTCCTCTAAACTGAGTTGGCTTCCCTGCTGTGACTTCAATAATGCATCATTTCCTAAGTTCAGAGGATTTGATGTGTTTAGGGTGAATTTGTGACTTGCTGTTAGATGGTTAAAAGGAAAATAGCTGTAATGGGTAGGATGCAAAGCTGCTTCCCCAGCTTCTCTCCCATCCCACCCACTACCATGCAGAAGCATCTGTCTCTCATCTCCTCTTTGCCTTGTGCTGTGTGCAAGTGCATTTAGACAAAGATTTTATGAACAGAAATCTTTGAAAAACCTCTGAGACAAGCTAGCAGTGGTGAGAAAGGCAAGTACTTCTGCCTTACTAGATAGCTACTTGTGCAATAGAGGGTGATGCTATGGCAAATAAAAATATTTCTGTAGTAAATGTTACTACAGCAAATGAACCTGTCTTCTCTAGCTCTACTGAAATACAGCATCTCTCTGCTTGTAACTGTTACAACTTTAAGAACAATGCAGGAGATTTTGGCTGCTATCCCTCATATAGGTTAGAAGATGCTTTTCTTTCTATGTTGTTTCATGAATGTGTTCCGTCTTTTGAACTATCTGAATGCCATGTAAAGGAGGATGTTTTCCATGTAAAGGAGTTGAAGATTTTAACTGTGTGGTGCTTTCTTTTTAAAATGGCATACTTTTTATATTTGCAGATGGAAATGATGACTGAAATATTTTCCGTATCCTGAAGAAAGACTGATGGTGGGCAGACATTCATAGTAATCTTAGGGGTTGTTTTCTATATGTGCAGGATACATGTATTGCTTTATTATTTGGAACATGTGTGTCTGGGTGCTTTCAGCTTGGGAGCATAAAGGTGTGTAAACCCCTACTTTTACTTTTTTTATGTGAACTTGCTGCAGTGATTTTAATTGTTACTTGCTGATATGAGGAGGTTTTTTAGATAACACACCTGGAAAGAATGAAATAGTATGTTCTCAAAACACCCCCAAATCTTTTGCAAGTAATGCTGCAGAGAATGGCAGCAGTGTCAAACTAAATACTTTTTCTTGTTCCTCACTGTGTGTCTCTTTGCACTGATATGCCAGAAGTTCATTACTACTCTATTTGCATTTGGAATCAGCTCTTTGCTTGCTTGTACTGTTGCACCTTGAGTTGGAAAGAGGTATTATGTAAATTCAATCACACTTAAAAGCAATCCAGCAAAAGAAAATCAGAGCAATAAAACTCATCCTTTTTTAGCTACCTGAGATATTTATTTTTTGTGAGTACTTTGTCAGCTCCTTGTGGAGGTACTTTCTGCATGGGAATGCCCTATTCAGTGTGTTCCAGTCACTCACAATAGGCAGTAGGGCTTCTAGCCACAAAACTCCAGTGGTATCAAAAGTAGTCCAAGTAGACTCAAAGCCCAAATATTTATGTATCTGGCTAGGAAGTGTCACTTTCAGATTTAAAGGACTTGATTTTAAACTCCCTGCAAATTTGAATAAAATGCCTCTGTAAATTTGAATACTCCCTGTAAATTTGAATAAAATAGCTCTGCCTTGCTTCACTGACAGGCTTATGAGATTCTTTAGGGTACAGATGATTTCTGTAAGAGGAAACCTTTTCATCCTACCTGGGGAGAACATTTTGTGGACTTCTCCAATGTGCTGTAGTAGTAGTTTGGCTTAACTGACTTCATGCTTCTATGTTAAAAAAAAGAAGAAAGTTGTATAAAGGTTTGGCCATAAACATGTGATTTGACTCTGATTGTTTGAGGAGAAGAGATAGGTAGGCTTCCTAATTTATTTAGGATTTTTATTCTTTGCATATGCACTTACTGTTGTGTTGCTGTAAGATGCAATTTTGCTTTTATTAATGTATTTTGATACAGGGTTTGTATTCAATTTTATTTCAATTTGATCCAGTTCTGGTTTTCTGCTCCTATAGTTGTAATATTGACACTGACTGTTATCCAGGATCTATTTCACTGTATATTGTCCAATTTGAAAGCAACAACATGACAATAAATTGTGTAGTGTTTTGTTTTCCCCCTAGGGGTAGTTTCAGAGATTTGCAGGACTATGAAATAGTAGGGGAAAGCATCTGGAAGGTAAGACTTTCCAGATGGACATCCTGTTGAGATATAATAGGGGGCATGCTTGGTATTTTTGTTTTGTTTCATTGTTTAGGAGTGTAGGGTGCTCTGCATTTCTTAGTCCTTTCATTTCTAATGTTTTTCTTTTTTCTGTTTTTTTTTGGGGGGGTGTGTTTTCCATAATGAGATGTTTGCTAATGCCAGAAAAATCAATCTGATTATCTGGCCTGATGATTCAGGCTGTAGAATTCCAACAGCTATTCCCCATTACAGGAATTTGGAGTCCATAAATAAAGGTTAAACTAAATCTAATGCTGACTTTTTCATCTTTTAAGATTTTGAGTCAAAGAAGGTCTCACATTTTATGGTTTGATCACTGATGGTTTTGTCTTGTGTTATCAGTTGTGTTTCCTGTTTTTTTTCCCCAGGTATTTCTGTAGGAAGCCAATTGAGCAGTATTGGCTAGAAGCACAGACGATTCAGAAAACAGTGCACAAATGCCAAACTGACCTAGAGAAACCACTAAAAGGGTATTAATCTGATAAAAAACTGTGGAAGCTCAAAAGATTGGAGGGACAGCTGTACCTGTTCTGAGGTTAGTGGTAGAAAACACTGAATGGCACAAATGATCATGATTTTTCAAAGAAGCTTAAGAATATGGCAGCACATTTTATTAGTAGCTCTTGGAATAAAATAGGTCAGTTGGAATGAGAAAAGACTTCACATTTCTCAACAAAACAAAAGATAACTATATCCAGCAGATATTGGGAGAATGGGAGCCAGCTAAAGTTTCAAATTAACTTCTCTAGCAAGATTAAATGCTGCATGGTACATGAAATTCCTCTTTCCCACCACCCTTCTAAAATTCCTTTTTGCTTTCTGGCTGGCCCAAGACTTAGTATTACCAGTAAAAGAACATT
The DNA here is from genome assembly GCF_037042795.1 of Molothrus aeneus. Lineage (NCBI taxonomy): Eukaryota > Metazoa > Chordata > Aves > Passeriformes > Icteridae > Molothrus > Molothrus aeneus. The sequence continues at coordinate 17,777,662 of NC_089650.1, read as the reverse complement.
ATCATCCCACATGATGACTTAAAATTGAAGAAAAAGCACAGTTAATGTTTCAGTAAGAGTTCTTAAAATCCATTTATTGAGATTTAAATGAACCTGTCCTGTATCTAGAAAGAAGCAAATTCCTTTTCCCTGTAAGGCTTACCCTTTATTCTCTAATCCAAGCATTAGCCTGGTATTTTTCTGAAAAAAGTAAAAATCAATAACTGAACTTGGACATTCTGCTCCCTTTATAACCACATAGTCTACTGTTATTCTCCTGCATTAGAGCATTAAGTTGCAACACAGGTCCTTTTCTGGTTAGAATAGAAAATCCTTTATCATTTGAGTTTTCCTCAAAAAAAACTTCCTTTATAATGTGAGTTTTCTCAGATGCTTTGTGATAATTGGTCACTTTGTATGGATTTTTAGTATGGTTGCCTGAGTAATCTTTATAAGAGCGTGAGAGAAATGAGAGGAGGAGAAGAAAAAGGAAGGCTACAAGACTGGCTAAATCCCAAAGCAACTCAAACTTAAATGTTCTGTTACTGGGGTAGGCATCTGACAAGAGCCACCCCCAGCTGATATCTGGGGAGAGTGTGATCAGCTTTCAGCCATCCCTGAAATTCACTGTGGAAGCAGAGGTCACAGTCAGTATCAGGTTCAAAAGATCAGTACTATTCTCTGTTACCCTCAAGAGGTTTATTAGTAGGTAAAACTTCACTAAGGCACATTTGTGTGCAATTCCCTTCAGCTCCACATCAACTACATCTTAGCACTGTTTAAAAAATTCAGAGTGGATTAAAAACCACACAAGTTCCTCCCTGAGCTTTTCATTCAAAGGTCTGTTAAGGAAATATTTTCTCTTTCTGTCCTGGGAGCGCACACGTGACTTTGGGTTGTATTTGTGAGATGTTTTTCCTAGGAATGACAGTGGATCTCTAATGGAGAATTTTTTCTTCAAAATTGATCTCCTTTTGCTCTAAATAATTGCACTGCTCATGTTCTAAAAATATGTGTTTAGTTTCATCTGCATGTGAAAAATACTGAGCTGATTTATGCTTCATGTTTAAAACTTCAGAGGGCTGATGAAGAAATAAGTTTGTTTCATAGATGGAGGTAACTCCTGGACCAAGCCAGAATTACTCTTTGACATGTATTTTCTACTCATATGTTGTGTGCTAGAGCCATTCCATTTATTACCTCTGTTGCAAGAGGTGGTTCACTAACTTACAGAACAAGGATTGCTTTGCATCTTTCCATTAAATTTGCAAACACAAACAGGGAGCAGGGTGGATTAGTTGCTTCTCCTTAAAAGCTTCACATTTCACATTAAAAGAAGCTGAGAACCTCAGTGTCTGCAAATACTGAATTTTTTCTTTTTTTTTTTTTTGTCCTTCTTTTCACCTCATAGAGGCTTAAAAATATTTACTTAGTCTAGACTTGGGAATTCAAGAACAGACTGCTGCATTAGCATGTTTGGCCATGTTTTGCTTTCTTTTGCCAAGAATTGTTTTTGTATCTATTAATTGGAGCTGTCGCTGTCCATGCCAAAGTAACAGCAATTTTTACATGCAGAACCAGCATAACAATTGGTAATTAGCCACAAGTTCAGCATCCCACTCCCTGGTGTATTGGTAAAGGTTCACAACTAAAGTACTGCCTTCATCTCATGGATTCTGTTTGTTTCTAGTTGGTATTAGAAGCCAGGGATAGTTCATGACAGTAGTTCCCTTGTAAGTGAGTGTTAGAACCAAGTTAATAAGCACCATAGTTTAAAGAAGGGTGGTCTGTTGGGGTGACACTGGCCTGGACACCGAGTGTGTAAATATTCCTTATGTTCCTACATGGGAACTTGTAAAGGATTCTTGTTAAACACAAAAGAAAGGGTATGTTTAGTTAATGGTGCATTTTTCAGCTACTGATAATAAAAGTTTCATAAAGTTGATAGCTGTGCTGTCAAATTTCAGGCTGTAAATTTTATGATCCTGCTTGAATGACTGAGATGTTGTCCTCTTGGATAAACTGTCCTTACTAATTTACACAAAATACCAGGACTACTGCAGGGGGAAAAGCAAGAGTTTGCAGATTTATTTTCATGCCCAGTGGAGGACAAAATGAAGTGATATTGTCTTCCTACTCCTCAGATTATATTATTTTGAAATCATGGCCAGACTGCCTTTATGATGATTTCAGGCTCTTTAAAACCTGAGATCCCTCTATCAAGTCTGGTCTCATTGCACATCAAGAAAGTGGTAGATAACAGCACCATTAGACATACTTGACCACTGCTGGCATACAAGTAGAGATTTGTAAAAGAAATACTAACATTTTATGAGTTTGATATGAGTGGTAATGTGTGTGTGCAGAAGCGCTATCTGGCCCAAGCAAAGCAGTTAAAAGCATGGAAACAATCAATTTCCTTGTGTACTGTTGTCTTGAGATTGGCTTTGGAAGCTCTTGCTGATTTCATCAGAAGATAAAATTCTTTTCCTTTTACAGACATTTAAGTTTTCTTTGTTTTCTTGATCTTTGTAATCAATCCAGCTGTTGGTGAACTCTTGACAATACATAGTATGCAAGCCAAAAGTCTGGCGGACAGGGCCTTGCTCTGTTGAACATCTTCCTTTTGTACATTTTGTTTGTGTCACTCAAGATGTTTAACTAATCTTTGGACTCTTTGTACTTTCAGTCACTGTCATATGTGGCCATTCTTGAGGGTGACGCATCTGTGTAAAGTCCTCAAGAGCCTTTCTAGAATTTTGTGCTTTTATCCTACGTTGGTTGGGGAAAATATTTTTGTTTGGACTTTTTGGCTCTTGAGTATGTTACTGTACACTTGCAATCCCTTTTTTCATCATCTTGTCAGGTGTTCTAAAGGTTGTGGCTCCTAATGGTGTGGAATAAAGGCAAAATCAGTGCTCCTTCAGATGGCTAGTGCACAGCAGATACCCATGAATGTATATTTTATTCCTGACTGGGACCTGCCAGGTCCTCTGCTGGGACCTGGAGGCAGAAGCAGAGGTGGGTTTGGGGGACTCTATGAGACACTCCCGTGCAATTGGGCTGTGAACTGACAGTAGGCAGGAAAACTGCTGTGTTCTGCCAAGCTGGAATAGAGATTTGGAAGAAATTGTTTCCATTTTCTGACCAAATTACAATTAATTATGGTAATTTTGCCTGGAAGTGACTGATGCTGGGATCAATGTGAGGTGGCCATGTTCTCATCTGAGAGAAAAAGCTGTTTCCTTGTAGGCTGCAGGTTGTAGAAAAGGTTTCTGATGGCACGTGTGTTTGACTTGTATTTCTTAGAAATTTCTACCTTTCCAGAACACGGTACCCATTGCTGTAGAAAGTAAGGGGTTTTTTGCTAAATGTCTTTATACTTTGCAGTAGTTTCAGCATGTTCTTTCTCAAAATTTTTGTAGTTTATTCCTTTGGAAATGCAGACACAGATGATGGAGAATAAACCTATAGCAATTATTCTTTCTTTTAGGCATTGCAAGAAAAGGCCCTGGTTGGGCCATGGGGCTAAAAGCAGCTCCAGGATCTCTACTCCCTCACATTTCATGTTATGTTACTTACCCATCTGCATGTTAAAAGAGAAAGTGTGTGCTTCTCAGCTTGTTTCTCTCCAGATTTCCACACAGGGGACACTACTTCAGAGATAATCTGGGTCAATGTTATGGACACCTGAGATCCCAAGTTTATGGCTGACAGTGTGTGCCAGAAATATGCTCTACTGCTAAAAACTGCTGTTGAAAAAAACAAACCAGTGTCAAGCTATGTGAGAGGAAAAATCAGTTAAATGAAAGAGGGTAATCAGTGTTGAAATTTCTTGGATGTTATTCTCTCTTTTTTCAGGGGTTTTAAAAATTAGTATGTACTGAAATTTATACAAAATTGAGAGAAAAATGACATTACCCCTGGAGTGTTTATGCTGAGTTTAGAATGCTTAAATTCTCTTCTTTTTTTTTAATATTTTGGTGCCACTAAAGGAAGAATAATGGAACAATAAACATTGGTATTTGGGAATCCAGTAGCAATAGAGGTACTGCATGTTAACTGTTGAACTGTCAAGTTGCTCAAAAATGTGTCACATTAAAAAACGTGAAAGACTAAAAAATCAAAACCAAAGCACTTTAAGACATGTCAGAATTAAAGTTGCCTGTGTGCCTGCTGGTTAAACATGTTGTGCAGGCATTTCCTGGAGGAGATTGTGAGCAGATATTTTACCTTACAATATGATTTGACTTGACATCTTGGAACTTTAATGAGCATATTGTTCTAAAGAACATTTCCACCCAATCAATTTCTGTGGTACTTCACAGTCAGAAATTAAATTTTCTATTTTACAGGCTGAAATATTTTGTTTGGGGCATTTGGGTGGCTGTTACTCTAATCCATGTTTTTTCCTATAGCACCTGAAAGGTTGGCATGTTGATTGATCTCACTGGTTGGACTGCACATTGTGTGAGAAGTGGTCATACAAATACTTGTTGCTCAGTGGTTCAGGACAGAAAATGTATGAAGCTCAATCAGCAGTGATGAAATTATACAAGTGATCTCCTTATGCCAGATTTAAAATTGCAAAGCATGGTGTAAGAATGTGAACAAACTCAGAGGGTGGGGAGACAGGTAGCATTGAAAACCCCTGGGATTTTGGCAGAGCTAGAAATGAATGGAAACAGGACCTTGTGTTAATGGTTGTGTTTATTTTCCAACCTGAGTTACCACGTATGCTCTCTAATATTGGATAAGCAAGCCTTTATTCCTGTCTTTTGCAGAAAAAAAGTTATTATATTTGTTACACTTTCTCCTCTTTCATACAGTTTTCAAAATGGTTTAAATATAGAATTGAAATACAGGCTGGTCCTGACTAATCACTCCAGACTCATGCCTCTTTGTGGGTCTGTTATAGCAGGAGAATTTCTCTTTCTGCTTGTTATCCTGAACCACTTAAATGAAATGTAAGTGTGCAGAATATATTACTAACACTGGGAAGAGCTGAGTAACCATCATGGTAGTTTGTACATACCATTTTCTTTTCTTCTGTGAGAGATTCATAAACCTTGTTCCCTATAGATTGAAGTGATGGGATTTTTGGGGATAGTGGTGATGTGTCAGTGGGAAGAGAAGTAGTGGAAGTGGTAAAATGAAAGGCAAGAAGCTCTTTAAGAAGGGCTGAGGTTTGTCATTGTCTTGATCAATAGGGCTGCAGTGAAGAGCTGAGCTGTTCTGCAGTATTCAATGCACTGTAACATTTGAGTTCTGCTGGAGGAGACATGGTTAGCAGTGGAGTGCATTTAGAGAGAAAAAGTTGAGTTCCACTTGGTCCCTATATTCATGCCTTACAAAAATATGAATGTAAATGCTTTCAAGTCCCACTTTCAAAATCATTTTTCCATGTTAAAATTGTCTAGATTTTTTGGGGGAGGGCAGAAGTCTGGGATGATATCTATTACTCTAGAGATATGTTTGAAGATTTTGTTCATAATTAAAGACTAAAAAGCTGAAGTGCACAGGTTGGAAAAAGTAGGCCCTGCAGATCTACAAGAACTCAAGTTCTTTGGGGTCTGTATATCAGGGGTTTCTGTCAGCTGTGCCAGGATCTTAAGTGTATGATACCAAAAAGAGGACTTTGCCAGCATTTGTACTTTTCCCATTCATAAGAATCAGTAGGCATCATGCAATCTTTATTTTTTTTCCTGGGCAGTCTTATTGGAATTATTTGCAGCTTTTGACAGCATTTCTCGTAATAAGAGAAAGCACCAAAAGGTTTTAACTTTACTTCCTGGAGCAGGGAAGAGTGCTCCTTTCATCTCCAGCAGGCTGGTAAGGAATTAGTGTCATCATTCCTGCCAGTTTGCCCATTTACTGGTGGGTGATAACTTTGTTTAGTGAATAATGAACACTCTAAGTTGTGGGGTTTTTTTACTGCCCCTAACTCTCTCAGTGGACAACTGCCAGCTTCATCTATCCTTAAAGTAAGCCAAGAGAATATGTAAGCTTTAAAATCAGCCTCTATGTAAGTGCTGGAAAAGAAGCTTTTTTCCTTAAAATAAGAAGTACAAAAGCGCATAGAGTTGTAAAAACAAAAAGTGCTGGTAATAAACTTATTTTAGAGGATGACAAAATTCTTATTGTCTGAAACCCAAATACTGCCACACTGACAATATGAAATTTAGTCTGACTTGACTGAGTTTCATTATCTATCTCTTCTTCAGAGATGAGCAGAAAACAAGAAATGGATTTCTAAGGTACTTAAAGTCTTCTTAATTTGCCTTATGTTAATAAATTTCTTTGGAACAGATAAGTCAACCTGATCATTTTAGTTAGAGAGACGTGTCAGTAGTAACGCTAATTCTTTTAAGCCCTTATTACTTCCTGAATATAAACAGAGCAATGCTGTTTGTAAAAAGAAAAAAAAAATGAGAGAGAGAGAGAGGGAAAGAAACGATATACCACAGTTTTGTATTGTATTTTAATATATTTACTGTGGCCCACATTTCCACTGTCCTTCCTGAAAGCTGGATTTCATGGCATGGGGGACATATGTACCCTTTATTATCTCAAAGATTCAGTGCAGTGTCTTTACCAGTGGTGGAATTTCAGAATCCTAAGTCCTGGCACTTAATCCTAAGTGGCTGGTTAGAGTTAGTGCCTCTAACCAGCCACTGCGTTTAGCTAAGTTCTTGTACTTTGATTATTTTCTCTTTTAGAAATACATGTCCAGTGGTGTATATAATGCCATCTTAAACAGTTTTCAGAGTAGAACAAAAATAGAAGGCAAAAAGTATTTTAGAGTAGCAAGTTGTCTACAGGCTCCTTTATTGTTCCTAAGCATTATGTCTAGATTGATACAACTTTATCTACCAAGCTGTATGGATCTTCATCAATCTGGTGAAACTCCTGCAAGAGCTTCCCTAAAACTCTCTAGTCTTCCCTTCCTTCTGCAGTGCCATTTTGAAGTTGTCATGGAAATGTTGATTGTCTTGTACTCCCAGGTCTCTAGATGTCCAACAGCAATCTTAAGACTCCCTTAATGTTTTTTGTGGATTTGTCAAATAATTTGGGTTGGAAGGAACATTAGGAAATCATCTAGTTCTAGTCTCTTGCTCATGATTCAACTTAGATTAAACAAGTCAGATCAGCTTTTTTGCTGATTAACTATTAAGACAGTATTAGACTTAAGGAACATTTTTACAGCAAAATCCCTACAAATGCCTAAAACACATTTTATAGATGTTTTACTTTTTCTTGGTTGTACTTTATGAGCCTCTTAATTTTCTCTCCTTTCAAGCAGTACTTTCCTGAGTGTTCTGTTTGTAGCAATGGAAATTCATCCTTTTGCCTAATGACTTCTGTTAAGTTGCAGGCAGCTGGAACCATGGCTGCCTTTCTCTGCCAGTGTGGCAAAACACTGGGAGGAGAGACTCAGTGTGGAGAATGAAACAGAGAAAGGAGACATGAGATATGGAACTTGTGTTCGGTGTCATTGCAGTGTGTTAGGGTGCCTTTTCAAAATGTGTTTGGGAGAATCACACTCAATGGTGTTTGCTGGCAGTGTGCAAAGAGCCTGTAAGATTAGAGTTGGACATGCAGCACCACAGCTTGAAGAGGGTAACTCCAGCAGTGAGGGAAAGGGAAGTACTACCAGCTATGGGACACCTGGCCATTCTCTAAGATGATGGTTTTTTTGTTGTTGTTGGGGAATGAAAGTTACTAACAATTTTAAGTGTCTAGGAGCAAGTTGGCCTGATCTCTTAGTCTACTTAGGTTTTTCAGTACTGCTGCCTGTTTTATGAGCACTAAAACTTGGTTGTGCTTTAGAGGAAACTAAGCAAGATGTTGTACTATTTCAGTTACTAGACAAAACAAACTAGCCAGTGTTCATGGGAAAGAAACTGCTTCCACAGGGGCTTAAAAGGAAAAACAAGGAACTTGTCTTATCTTGTGTACCATTGAAGTGATGTTTGTCAGTGAAATAGTTTCAGAATTTGATCAACCAAGCTGAAGGGAAATTATTACCTGTATATACATAGCATTCTGTGAAGCTTTATAGTAAAGCAAACATAACAGAAATAATTGCTAGTCTTGGAGCAGTATGTGACACCTAAAGGGAAGGTTTAGCTGGTATTGTATGTATGATTCATAGCAGGAGCAAAAGATAGGAAATGAAGGCGGTAGTTCTGGGAAGCTTTCTGATATATATGGATTCCAAAAGTAGTGTTCCATTTGTTTAAACAAAAAAGAAAAAAACCAGTGTTTTTTTCCTCTGTTGGAGATGCTATACAACCTCCCTTTTCTCAGGGGCCAGGAGACATGAAATATTGATGCAATGGGAGATACTTGTGTAGCATTTTTGACGGAGTACCATGGGGTAGGTCCTTTTATCCCTTTTATGGCTGATGTGAGTTCTGAAATTCTGTTCTATAGCCAGCCAAGTTGAGCTCCCTTAGGAAGTGGAAACTTCATCAAGTACTGGTGGTCATTCTGTTAAATACTCTAATTCAGGAGATAAAAAGGGGAGCTGGAGTTTGTGGAAGGAGGCCTGTGTCTGATTTTGAGAAGACGAAGTTAGGTTGCTTCAAAAAGAAGAAATAATCCCTCACACCCCTTTCTGTTGTCTCAGGCTGCCTTTTTTGCTCCAGGGAGTGACAGTCCTACAGCAGGGCTTTGAGTATTATTGCAACCTTATGATATATGTAGATATGTATGTAGATGAAAATCTAAGATTTGCAGAAGGCAATAAATCTTGTGTCCATTTGCCTTGCAGAGTTTCTGATCCACAGGTGGTGAGTGGGTGAGTGTATTTGTTACTGGCAGAGCCTGTTGATTCTATAATATACAATTGTTTTAAAGAAAGTGATATTGTAATCCAACTTTCTAGAATGTTTCCCAGTACTAAAAGTTTTTAAAGAAATGCACTTAGTTTAGGTTGGAGATTTTGCCAAGATTGGTTTCCCTGTCTGGGAGTTGGCATGGTTATAGCTGTTATTAGATACTCATTTTACTGATGGTGCAATACATTGGTCTTTCCATCACTGAAATTATTTATCCTGATCCCTTTATGTGAAATATTTTGATCTGCCTTTCTATCTTGCCTTGTCTTACCAGTTCATGATGTAACCTTTTTTATTCAGATCAAAGACAACTTTCTGGAGCTTTTATTTTTAGATATTTATATATATGTATTTATTAGTATTTTCATATTCAGTGCTAAATTAATTTTGGGAATGTGCAGTGATCCTTGTTTTCAGGATGAGCTGTTATTCTTCCCTCCTACCTCACACCTCCAGTATGTATGACTTGTGAGTAAGCTTCCATTTCTGCCCTCTCATCTTTGAAGCTGGCAACCTTATCTTTTCTTTGTCCTATGCAAATGTACATAACTGCAGTCTGCCTGTGCTGTAGAAGCTGTTTACCATAACTTCTTTCAGGGGAAATTATTTATAAAGATGGTATATAATGCCAAAGAATTGTCTCATAAACCAGAATATCCTATCTTGTATTCCTATCAAATATGATTGTCTGCAGATAATCAGACAGTCACATATTGCAATTCTTTTTCATTAACATGAATATTTTGTGTTTATTCCTTGCTGCAGGAGGGCATCAGAGTATTTGAAGTGATAAAACTTAACTCTGTGCTGTCCAGACAGAAATGGTTAGGAATTATTTTAGTATGTTGTTTTACCATGCCATAGGTGTCAAAAGCAAGGGGTATTTGATCTTTTGACCTGTGATATCTTGGTTAGCTTTATAATTTAGTCACATGAGTAGACACAGTAGGCAGCAAGTAGATTGGGTCATTCTGAGCTACTCCTAGAAGAGGAAAACCTAATCTGTAATTCTACGTAATTTAGGATTTGAGAGGTGCCTAGGAAAATGGTGTTTCGTACCTGTGCCTGGGTGTTTCGTACCTCAGAATACTTATGTGCCTTTGTAAATGGTCTTATATTGTGGTCTTGGCTACTCTGCTGTGCTACTATTCCTTATCCTACTGTAAAAAGGAGGTTTTAGATTAATTTTATTTTGGTCTGAGTTCACTTGAGCTTACTGTCCAGTTTGTACAGGCAGTATTGATATGGAGGTTTGTTACAGAATTTTCTTTTGATAGAGGTTTATTCCACATTAATATGACTATTAATTCTTTGTTAGTGAATCCAAGTTATCCCATACTGATCTTTTCCCTTCTTTTCCTCAAAAGCATGCCTTCATTATAGAAGGGCTGGAGACTGCTGGGGAGAAGAGAGGAATTTGGTCTTTTTCTGATAATACTCTGAAAGTCTGAATTCAGTGGAACAGAAAGAGCAGGAAGAAATAAAAATGCCTTTCCTCAGCCACAGATGAATTTTCGAAGAACAACTGTTGTGCGTAGGAATTGAGGGATGCACCCTTAATAATGTGTCCCTTCTGGAGATGTATGTAAATGCCATGTTTTTAGTAGAATGTTAATAGGAGAATGGTACTAGGACTGTTAAGATTTTGGGGGAGTTTTCAGCCTACATTTTATGCATTACTCAAAACCTTTACTGTGCTGGTTGTGAGGCACTGGGACAGGTTGCCCAGAGAAGCAACCTGCCCAGCTCTGAGCAACCTGGTGTAGTGGAAGGTGTCCCTGACCATGGCAGGGGAGTGGAACCAGATGTCATCTTCAAGGTCCCTTCCAACCCAGACTCTCTCATTATTCTGTGATCTACAACAGGTATGTCTTAACAGAAGCTCCAAAACTGGTTTAGATGGGGAGGATCCTTTTGGAAGAATGGTGATATATGATATATATTCTTAAATAAGTCAAATTCAAATGTGTCTTCTTGTGCAGCAGAAATTTTTGCAGGTCTGAGTTTCTTTGCCCTGTGTGGAAGGCCTGCATTTCATACATTTCATGGGAGATCTGTGTTTAAACTGAGGAGATACCTTTGCTTCTCTCACTGACTGATTAAGCCATGACCTGACAGTACTAGACAGGGAGTGCCTGAACCCAGCTCCTTTCTTCAGGGGCTGTGCTAAAGCAGTAATGACAGCTAAGTCAGCAAGTGCAGTCAGTGCTCCAGATAGGACCTTTCATGCCTAAGCTAATGCTGTCACTGATGTTGTCTTAGGTTCTTGTTGAAACATCTTCACTGAAAATACAGGCCTCAGACAGTAGGCTTACTCCCAGTGGCTTTCAGAAGGAATTTAATTCCTGATTTATATCTGTGCGTTTGAAAATCCCCCCCCCTTCAATCTTAGAAGTTCAGTGCTTCATCAATGAAGTTTTTCTAAACTATTGAGTTTAATTAAAAAAACATGATAAATCACTAAAACAGACGTTCTTTAAGACAATGAAGGAGGATAATGAATAATCAAATAGGCATCTGTCATTCTGGTAGTTGGAAATAAGGTATTCCTTGTCCTTTTATTACCATAGTGGAAGAAAAATCCAAGTTGTTGGAAGGGCAGTTTGGTTAAATCCACATTCTTGCCCTCTGCTCCTCTGTAATTGGCATTGCATACGAGTCTCAAAGCCATAGGTATATTTGAGAGAAATACAGGGTTCATTTGTCACCTAGACTCCATATTGTGAGGCTTGAAATCTCTCTGAGAAAAAAGATTCAGCTGGAGGTGTCACTGTGGTGCAGTGCCTTTAATTATGTGCATATCCTCACAAGCTCACATACATCTATAAATAGATAAAACTGAAGTATGTACAGTCTTTCACATCCAAGTCAACATGCGAGGACATAATTTGACTCTTCTGACTTTATATGGAAGTTGCTGGGCAGAGCCAGGGAATCTGAAACCCATGTAAGTAATTGCATGTGTGAAATTATGCAAAGCTATGGCAGATAAAAGCCACTGTTAGGAGGTGTGATCACAGCTTCTGCGAATAAACACGTCCCAGATTTAGTGAGTGTAGGAACAAGCAGAGGGTGGTTTGCAGGTTTCATCAGCGATGGCACTGACTAGTCCAGGGCACCTGATTGTTGTGTACTTGGCCACTGAAACCTGAATGTGCATGTACCCAGTGCATGTCAGATGTGTTCTACAGGCATGTTACATCTGTTTGTTCAGGACAGATGTTGCAACCCACAGGGAGATTTTTGGGTGCATTTTTTTTCTTCTGGAAGAAGAGAGCCTTGCTGGTATATTCTAGCTAAGCACAGTGACTGATTGTTACTTGTATGACCAGGTGACCCACCAAGTGGATGAGGGAAAGCCTGTGGATGTATTCTGCTTGGACTTTGATACCGTCTCCTACAGCATTTTGGAGAAGCTGGCGGTCCATAGCTTAGGCAAATATGCTCTTCCCTGGGTTGAAAACTGGATGGCCAGGCCTAGAGAGTGGGGATGGATGATGTCACATCCACTTGGCTTCCGGTCACTCATGGGTTCCCCAGAGCTCAGTATTGGGTCCAGTCCTGCTCAATATCTTTATCAGAGATCTGGATGAGGGGATCGAGTGTGCTCTCACCAGATGCACAGATGACACTAAGTTGGGCAGGAGTGTTGATCTGCTGGGGGCTGGAAGGCTTTGCAGAGGGATCTGGACAGGCTGGATACATGGGCCAAGGACTAATAGTATGAGGTTCAATAAGGCCAAGTTCTTGGTCCTGTACTCTGAGCAATCTGCTCTACTTGACGGTGTCTCTGCCCACAGCAGGGAGGTTGGAACTGGATGATTTTCAAGGTACCATTTCAATCCAAACCAGTCTATGATCACAACCACTTCAGGGAGTGCTACAAGCTGGAGGAAGAGTGGCTGGAAAGCAGCCCAGATAGAAAAGGACCTGGGAGTGCTGGTCAACAGTAGCTGAAAACTAGTCAGGTGTGCTCGGGTGGCCAAGAAGGCCAGTGGCATCCTGGCCTGTATCAGCTGTAGTGTAGCCAGGAGAACCAGAGCAGTGATTTCCCTCCTGACCTAAGTAGTGGGGAGGCTGCACCTCCAATTCTGTGTTCAGTTCTGGTTCCCTCACTGCAAAGAGGACACTGAGGTGATGGAGTGTGTGCAGAGAAGGGCAGTGGCGCTGGGGGAGGGGTTGGAGCATGAGTTATATGAGAGGCAGCTGAGGGAGCTGGAGGTGTTTAGTCTGGAGAAGAGCAGGCTCAGGGGTGACCTTATTGCTTTACAGCTGCCTGAAAGGCTGTATCCAGGTGAGGATTGGCCTTTTTTCCCCGGCAGCCAGTGACAAGAGGAAATGGCCTCCAAATGGCACCAGGGAAGGTTCAGTTTGGAAATCAGAAAGAATTTCTTCACTGAAAGGCTGTCAAGCAGTGGAACAGGCTGCCCAGGGAAGTAGTGTAGTCACAATCTCTGGAAGTGTTCAAGAAACAACTGAACATGGGACTGAGTAGCATGGTAATGTCTGGTCAGAGCTTGAACTTGATGATCTTGAAGGTCTTTTCCAGCTCTAATGATTCTGTGATTCTATGATGTGAATTTTGCTCTTATTCCATGAGTTCCAATTCCATGTCCTGAAGCAGTGAGCAGTAAAGGATAAGCAATCTTTGAGCTGAGGCTTCTGTAAAAATTTTATGTGTGAAGTCAAGGATTGCACACATGGTGACTCTGGAAAACAGAGCTGTATTGTTAAACATGTCACTTCTTAAGAAGTTAGTTTAACTTGATTAAATCTATTCTGTGGGTACTTTCCTTTTCCAGTTGAATTGTTTCAAGCCAAGCAGAGCTTGTGATTCTGAGCAAGCATGTTCACACAGTCCCTAAATGTAGTCCAGTTAATCTACTCAAATTCCACGTGTGTAGTTAACACGAATTGATTGATTTTTCTCAATGTCCCCAGGTAGACAAACCAGTCTCACTGACTTTTATCTGTTTACTGCTAGCACTGATTTCTGAAAGCCTGTCTAACTCATACTGAGGAAAGTCAGTGTTTCTTCTGTGCTCTGTACCAACTTTAGTCCACAGAAGTTAACCAAGTGAAAATGAGTTACCCTTTATCTTCTTACAGCTGTCAGTTTTATCTTTAATGTGATGCTCAGCTGAATACCAAATTTGCTCCTATGCTCACTGACCTTTCCTCATCAGCTTACCAGGATAAAGATGGGTGGTGAAGGGCAAAATGGAAGATGCAAAGTAAAAATAACTCCAAAGTAAATGCACCTGTTGAGTAACAATCTCCTCAATGAATTTTATGTAAGTGCAGGCACATGCTTTAATGATAAATAACATGTGAGATGAATGTGAATGTGAGAGAATCTTTGAAGCATAAAGAGAAACAAAATCATATTTGTATTTACAGAAGTATGATTTGCAGCCCACTCAATACCTGATTGCTCTGGGACTGAAGACCTCCGATATGGAAGTAGGGGGTAAGAGCAGCCCAGGCTATTTTTGCAAATACTGCATTGTGTTTTTTACTGTTAGGCTTCTTCTATTCCCAATATGGGCTTTTTCTTCTGTGGTAGTTCTAAACTTCATGCTTCATTCTATACTTCACCAAGTCATCTTTGCAGTTGTTTCTTAAACTGACAACTGGTTTTATTTTTCAATATAAAATGTAAAGAATATTATTTCATGAGGTCAGAACAGAAATTTAGAATCGGAATTGCATAAAATTGTTAAATGTGCATCCATTTATACTAAGTTTTCTAAAATAACAGTGATGAGATGCTCAAAGCCGGAACTTTGCAGCGATGAATGTTGATTGTATAGAATTGACAAGAGAACCATGACCAGTGGCAGAAGCATGTAATTGACACTGTCCTTACTGGGCTTCATTTGTAATGTCTTTTCAATAGTGTAAAATTTCCTCACTCATTTCAGCTCATATTGTGTCTTTTCACCATTCATTTGACTGTGTTGCTGTCCCCTAATGGTTTTATCAGAAATGGAACTTAATGTGGCATACAATGTGTTGATGTTTGTTTCTTTTATTTGCACGTGATAATCACCAACTATCTCAGCAAAGATCTGGTAATAGTTTCTTAGCTGCAGCTGCAGAGGAAGTAAAAAAATAAATGTATTTGCATGTGTCCTATGTAAACGGGCTTTTTGAAAAAATCATTTCTCAGCATCTTTTACAACGTATGAGAATTATTTTATCTTAGAAGCAGATTTCTCAAGACTGGAAAATTTTTCCTGTTGCCACTTCTTTACAGCTATTATTCGTGCCATTTAGAAGGCAGTATTTTAACCAGTGCTTGCTATATTAATTGTGAAAGGGAAAACGTCATCAGTGACTGCCATAACAAGCAGTGCTATCAAATAAAGGCACCTGAGAAAGTTCCCAGTACTGCAGATTTGGAGCAGAATGAGTTAGACTTGCTGTAATTGAAGCACTGTGCACGCTTTAATTGTCATCTTGGTTAGATTAGTGGTGGAAATGTAATAATTTTGGTAGTTAAGAAAATAAATGCTTATAGTACAGTGTTTTCCTGAGGCAGATGCTGTTCTTTGAGCTATTTCATGGTGTGAATTTTAGGTAAGGTTAGTAGAGGGTGCTACAGCAAGGCAGCTGGTGAATTGATACAAATCCTATCCTCCATATACTGCTAATTGAACTTAGAGTCTCAGTGCCTTGCATTCCTCTAAGGACTACATTCTCTTCATCCTGCTGATATAGTAGTATTGAAACTGCCTTGCTGTGGAGCTTGTTTTCTCACATGTAGATGTTGATATCTGGCTTTAGTCAGAATTTGATACGTCCTTTGAAAGGTTAGTATTGCTGTTGAAAGCATAACAGAATACATCAACTTTTAGGTATTCTAAAAATAAGTACATTATTGAATCAGACACGGTTATATATATAGTAATACATACAATATATACTATAAAACCATGGTGATCTCAAGGTAGCTTGTGGAAACTTTATTAGAGTTTCTCTGACTCTTTTTGTTGAGGCAAAGTGTCTCAAAGCAAAATCCCATTTAAGCAGTGGTGTTCTATGTGCCTCTCACCTTATTTTTAGACTTGGCTCTCCTGAAAATAGAAAGGGAAAGAGGGAATGAACAAAAAAGCCCCTCAAAATAGTAAGAGCACAGATTATTTCTCAGTTTCCCCAATTATAAGCAGTTTGTGGACAGGTGGTTACTGTTCTCTGTCTAACACAGATAGATGAAGCTTAGCAATCAAAAGCAGTTGTGATTATATGTTGTCACCTTTTTCTCTTGGTGCTACTCTAAATGTTATTTATATTATTGCAGTCACAGATTGTTTTGGATCATTAGGGCCACAGTAAATGCTTAATTTTACTACCAGTCTTTTAGCTGTGATACACATTTTGAAACCTGCAGGTCATAACAGTCAGAAATCCCAACCAAAAATCTGTGCCCTGTGCCTCTGTAAACATGTTATGAGAACAGTCCTTCTTGGAAAAGTTAATGACCTAACAAAAAGGAAAGTTGGACATAGGGTTAGGGGAAAGCTAGTGTTATCTCATGGTGTAAATGGGAAATGCAAACAACTGTAATATGATCAAATTGTGTAGGTCTTGATCCAGAGTTATAGGTAGAACTCTTGCCTCTTAAGTCACAGCCCATTGTATTTTTCTAGAAAATCATAATTGTTTTTGATCTTAATCTGTCAGTTAAGAAATTTAATGAGGAGTTTCTGTGCCACTGAAAACTGCACTGAAGTGTAACTGTAAACTCTATGGAAGATCAAAGCAGAGGAGGAAGTGCTATTTTTCAGCTCTTTTATTTGAATTCCTTGCCTGATCATCATAAGAATTTCTATACTTCAGTGCCCAAATCTGTGCTTTTTCACTTACCTGGTCAAGGAAGCATTTCTATACTCATCGTTGTCCTGTATAAATACCAGGTCAAACAGTCATGGTTTAAACCTTATAGTGTTACATTTGAAATTATTTTTATCTTTTTTGTCAGTAATTCCTCCTGATTGATTACACATTTCTGTCTGTTTTAAAGCCATGTACTAACTTGTCTATATAAATACATCCCATTAGAAATGGCTTTAAAAGTTCTGAATTATGATTGTTGCCATAGCAATACTCAGTTAAAGATTCGTAGAATGGGTTTTTATTTTCTTCCTGCCATAGGGGAATTCAAAAAGTAGATTCTAAATCTATTTCATATACAGGGGCTTCAGTAGTACTGTGTGCAGAGGAGATTGCTGGGAGGAAGGGAAGAGTTGTCCAGAGTTTAAATCTGTTTCTGGAGCACTGATGGTGTCTGCAGTGATGGGAAGGCTTATGGTATGTGGTCCTATCTATTTGGGTTTCAGGGGACCTTGTCTTAAAGCTGATATGAAAAAAAGCACCTACAGAAGAAATCAGGGTTCTTTGCCCATTCTTGTTTTCCCACCTAAAATATGATGTGCATTTGTATTTCTTTCTTTGGAGTTCAAGAATTTGAAATGGTGTCATTCTTCTGTGGTTTGCGATTGTAGGCTGGGCAAAAACTAGGAAAATCAATATTTTGTCTGTATCTATTGATAACAGAAGTGAAAAATAGTGTAATATCTGTGTTTACATTTTCCAATCAAAAAAGAAAAAAAATAAATAAAAGCTTGAAGAAATACTACTATAATCCACAGTGGCCTTGCTTCTGTTCAAGCAGAGTATCTTTTTTCCCTTCTTTAATTGAAAAAAACCCCTCGACTTCCGTTGTTCTAGGAAATTCTGTTCAAGGTTTTGTTATGTTGCATTTATTTAAAGGGTTATTGGGAGTTGGGGGAAATTATTCAATGCTGCACTTCATGGAAGTTCCCCAGCTGCTATCAGAATCCATGTGCAAACTGAGAAATGAGATCAGTCCTTGCAGCACACTCATGTAATTTTTAAAATCAGAAGGTTGCTAAAGAAAAACGTAGCATTTTAAAATAGATTCTTCTTATTTACATATGGGTTTTTGAGCTGTTATGGTTCAATTCTTCAAGCTCTTAAAGCTCTTGTGATTTGGAAGAAGAAAAACAAATATCAGGCAACTTGTAGTAATTGCAAGAGCTGCAACACTGAGATAACAAAATATTCAGAATGCAATCCCTCTTCACTGAGGCCCTAATTCTGTAAGTACATGAACCATGCTTCACTTCAGTAAATCAAGCAATGCTGTAGAGAGTGGACAATTCTTGATGTTGAAGTTAAGCATCTGAAAAGATGTTGCCAGGATGAAAGCTGTAGCTTTCTTGGTTTCAAGGGCTTTTGGGTGTTTCTTTAAGGTACTGACAATTTAGTTTACTCTGAACTCATAGGAGACCTATTGTCATTTAAGTACATGAGGTCCAATAATTGGCTTGTTTGTAGAAAGTCCAGGAGAACTGTTAAACAATAATTTTACTACAGAATGTGTAAATCTAGAGGAGGAAATGTGAATGGGAGATGTTGCAAACTGCAGACAAGTCCTGATGCTGATCTCTGCTGACCAGTGACAGGACCCCAGGGTACAGCAAGAAGCCAGGTCAGGAGAGATTTTGGAAAAGACATTAGGAAAAGGTTCTTCCAATGTTTCGGTTGTGGAATGGGCTCCCCAGGGAAGTGGTCACAGCAGCAAGCCTGACAGACTTCTAGAGGCATTTGAATAAGGCTCTCAGGCACATGGTGTGACTCATGGGGCTACCCTGGGCAGAGCCGAAAGCTGGACTTGATGATCCTTATGGATCCCTTCCAGCTCAAGATGTTCTGTGATTTAGTTTTCTTGAGCTTGGAGGTTAGCCAGGGTAAAACACAGAAAAATTGCAGGTGGGATCTCCATACTCAGGCTGTGTTTTTCCTGGTTCACATGTAACTAGGAATTCTTTTCAGATTCCTAAATTCATCAATTGAAACCAAAGCTCTCATCCTACTACAAACTGCATGGGTGATTCCACATTAGAGGAAGGGTATTCCATATACCTGTCTCTCTCTGCCTTGAGTTGAACAAGAATCTGGTTTGCTACAGAATAATTTTCCCCATCACCTAAGAATGCAAACATAATGTTTCCTGCAAGTCTACAGTAATCATGATGAGCAGAAGAGTGAAATGTTTCCTTTTACAGTGTTACTGTCAGTTCCAGAATTACATATCATAAACCTGCTTTCCCTCCAAAAAGCAGTTATGAGATTCGAACCCATGGAAATAAGTACTGGGCCTTTATTATTTAAGTACTTCATCTTTTATAATTTTATTTTTCTCTGCTGTAGTTAAAACTGAAAGTTACTTCTTAATAAAAGTGTAGCTCTTCATTCAGTGATTTTGTTCAGAGTCTGTGTGATTGCTGGAGACTGGGGGTCAGGGTTAAAACTCTCCATCACCTAGAAGACTTGGCATAATAGAAATGCTTCTCTAAGTGCAGCATTGGTTATGGCAAGTAACAGTGTGATCTTTGAGAACTGTAGGTACTTCCTTGTTTCTATTGTGGCTCTTCCTTATGATACCAGTAAGGAGGTTTCTGATTCAGGCTCATGCTTTGAGTCCAGGAGAGGTTGAAAGTGGGAGGGGGATAGGGAATAAAGACTCCTGGATTTTTGATGTTTCAGAGCTGGAATAAATGAAGTGTTGATACTTCTCAGGAGTGAGAAAACACTTGGTATTAAGTACTTCTAGCAGGCTTGTTGATGTGGTCACAGAAGGACTCAGGGAGACCATAAAAAACCAAAGATTTAATGGGAGAAGGAAAGAAGATGATGAAAAAGTAGACTAGGCAGCAAAAGAAAACAGGAAAGGAGAAGGACAGAAAAGGGCAAAGAGAAGGCATTTTTAAGTTAACAAATCACCATGCTTCTTCCTGCCACCTATAAATTATTTTTGAGAAAAATGTCTGATCTGCAGACCTCTCTTGTTCTTTATTCCTTTGGCGCTTGGTGCAGCTGTCATTCATTTTTCCTACATTCAGCTAGTTTAGAGGTTCAACTGTTAGATTGTGCTAGGATAGGTGAATTCTTTATCAGTCATTCTTTGTGCAGTACATCAGTAAAGAACAAGGTGAATTGAAGACTGGCATATTCAAATTGTTTTAAGAAAATTTCTGCATTAACACAACTTGTGAGGATGTAGTTTGTTTTAATGAGGTAAATAAAACATGATCCTGGAATGGGATCCTTTGTTTTAGGAATCACCTTGTTTGGAACAGTAAAGGGTTGCAGAGTCATAGGTGTTGGTCATAATAAAATGTTACACAGAAATTAAATTGCAATAATATAAATAAAGTAGCCATTTCTATATTAAAAATGGCTGAATTAAAACAGCATAATTTTAATAGAAAGAAACAAGGTCTGCAGTGTCATGGAACCTGTTTTGAAAGTATAAGAAGAGCAAGAAATATTTATCAGTTCTTAAAAAGTTTTAAAAGGCTGCTTTTAAAAGGCTATTATTGATTAATTATTATGAATCCAGATACTCTTTGAATTCCATATCAGATGTTCAGGTGCATATTCATGTGCGTGTATGTATAGAAATAATGTATGTGTATTTTTCTTTACGGATATCAGTTGTTGAAAAATATTTTTATTGACTCACAGAAAAGAAAGCTTGCTGTAGCATTCACACAGTATGTTCTTTCTGCTGGCACATTTAACAAATGGGGATTCTAGAGCAGTACTGCTCATGGGAAGACATAGACATTTATTGTCCTGTATTTGATAGAAGGATTTTGGTAAAATGTGAATGAGGAACTACATAAAATTTAGCTGTGTTAATTTCAATTTTTATTACAGATACTAGGGAGAAAAGTAACTGTGTCAAAAATAAGACAATAAAAGCGGTAGGAGAAATAACCACTTGTATTTGAGCTTTAAACCTGATCCATGAATAGCTGAAAATTTGGGTTCTTTTATTTTTCAAGTTTATCATAGTATCCTGGTAGATGCTGGGTAAGTGTGGAAAGGAGTTTTGACCTATTTGCCTTGATACTCACATGATTAAATGCCAGCTTCCACAGCCAGTGGCTGAGGCAGCAGTTTATTGGCAGTTTTGGATTCAACTTTGTCAATCAAACCAGGACCATTTGTCTCTGTCATGGTACTTTTTTTGAGATGCACTGTGCTGAAATCCCAGCTACAAGAGTTACCTCCCATGTTGGAGAACCAAGTGCCCTTGCAGGCAGCAGTGAGTGTTTCTAGTAAAAGAGGCCAGGCTACATGATAGACCAATTGTCAGCCATCATCTGTACAAAGTTGGGAGAACTACCAACAATCGCAGAGGGAAGTGCAAGGGGCCTTGCTATGATTGAAATAGCTGAAAAATTTGGAGCAGCCAGAGATGTGACAAGTAGTACAGCTCATGGAGTGTCCAAGCTCTAATTACTGTTTGTCAGAAATGTGTTTTGTTTTTCATATTTTAACTTTGTATGATTTGTAACCCTAGATGGAACAGACTCAGAAAAAACTTCAGAAATGTTGTGGAAAACTTCAGAAAATGTTTCAAAAACTTCAGAAATGTTGTGGAAATACAATCACGTAAACCATTTCTTGTGTTTCAGCCCAAAGGAACTTTCGTAGTTAGGATTTTATAGTTGTGATAGAAAACAGGTGCATCATTAAGTGTTGGTCTTGCACATCTCTTTCTGATGTGTTACCTGTTACCTTGCAGAGCAAAACTGCCTGGAAGGCTGGCACGTTGTTATTTCCTTACTTCACCAGCATGACCTGTTCATTCCTATTTTATGCAGTGATTGCATTCTCTTCTTGCCTTGTCATTCTCAAGGGAAAGTTTCTGGTTGACTAATTATGCCCAGAAGAATATGGTAGCAGGGCAGCTTCATGCACATTTCCAGTATCCTTGCCTTTGAAAAAGTTTAACAGCACCATTCCCATCTCCTCTTGAGGAATGGGTATTACTTTTTTCAGTGCATGAGAATATTGTGTGTGATAGAAGGGCCCTTGATTAGTCACGTGGCGGGCTCCCGTGGCAGTTTTTTTTTTTTTTTTTGATGGGGCAGAAAAAAAGGAAGTGTTCATTGTTTACAAACACAAGAAAAATGTTATGTTGAGAGCAAAAGAGATGAATAGTAAAGTGAATGTTTGTTCACTGAAGGCTTTCTGGAAAAACTGGACAAATGGGAAAAATCTAAATTTTCTCTTGTGCCTGGATGGTTTTCTGTAGGTTCACAGCTTGTGGTGATTGGGAGTGGGGCTGTGGCCAAGCCTCATCCCCAATGGGCTGCAGCTGTGAGCAGCATTGACAGCAATGAGCCATGGAGCGCCCAAGGACACTGACCAACCACCAAAGGGAGCAGAGGGCACACAGGTGCAGTGTGTGGACATGAGTGGTATGGAAGTTTGGGCTAAAGAACAACAGGAGCAGATGCTTGCAGCCTTGTGGAGTGACATGCTGTTATTCTGGATGGGCAGGCACCTGAAGCCTTCCGATGTGGTGTGGTGTTACTCTGTCTGGGCAAATGCTTAAAGCTTTCTGAAATTGTATGGTGATACTCTGTGTATTGTGGCTGTTGCAGCTGTGACATGTGCTGTGACAATTTTCCATTCAGAAAGTTGTACTTCAGGATAGGAATTGATCTGGGAAACGGCATGATTCTGGATAGCAAGGTGAGAAGATCATTAACTGAGCCATGTAAGGTCTTCATTACTTAACTTGCTACTTGGTTATAACACACCTTGGCATGTTCAGTCCGTCCAGGATTCCTGGGGTAATTTGCCATTTCTTCTAATGCAGATATGGTTTTTATTTTGACCTTGAGAGAAGTAGCAATCTCTAGAAAGTCCTGCTGTTTTGATACCCACAAAACTATATAGTACATAGCTATTAAAAGAGACTATAATGCACAACAGCAGCTAGGATCTCAGCACTGTCTTGGAGTGAGAAGCAGAATGATTCTGGAAAAAGATCTGTGGACAAGCAAAGGACTTGTCTCTGCTCATAAAATGGTAATCAACATAGTCAGTGAAGTGTGATGCAAACCACTGCGGGACATGCCCGCAGTACTTTACTTTGGATTTGATAATTTGCAAAACAGAGCTTACTTATTTATCACCAATTCTGTCATATTGCATTTAGCAATTTGACTTTCTCTTGTGGCTTGGCTTTCCCTGCCAGATTCTGGATCTAGGAGTCCTATATTCCTTTCAGAGGATTTTCTAGTGTGCGCTCAATTTGTTTGAAACCGTCCAGTCAATTACTGCTGTTGGTGTTTTTTACATCTCTGCTGTTTGTGTTTTTAATGAGGATAGTCAATATAGCACATTCTCCATGTTTAGCACATTATCCAAATTCTTTTATGATGGAGATTGATTTTTAAGCAAAAAACTGGGCATGGACATTACTTGTTACTGTTGATTTATGTGGTAATACATTGTGATATTTGGGTTTATGCTGTACTACTATATAAAGTCTCTAATAATTTGGTTTCTAAGTACTATTGCATCCATTATAGCATTATCAGTAAAGCATAAGATAACGAGGTAATTTACTCATACATTTTCAGGAAAACGTGTTTTGTTCTTCATTGCTTCTTGTTGGGTTCTTAAAATGTTTGTTATGTGACTGTCTTAGGTGACTGCTCTAGGTACTAGATAACTTTATGTGGAAAGAACAATATATTCTCATATTTTCTGTGTGGGTAACAAAGAGAGGATAGACATTGGCATGAAGTTGGTCCTGGTTGAAGTCTGTGTATATAACTGTGTATACAACTCATAACCCTTCTTGCAAAGAAAGGGTATAATGAGAAAAGGTAGAAAATGGGTTTGCTTAATTGTAGGTTTTAGTTTCTGTAGTTTGAGAGACTTCACTTCTATGCTTTCTAGTGAGTAAAACTTCATTACCTGCATAGCTTGCATGAAAAATGGAATGAATTATTAAATAAAACAATAAATACAGGCTTCTTCAGAAGTATCAGTTTGGGGTTGAATTTATTTTTTTTTCATTATTTCATGAAGCAGAAGTACAGGCTACCCAAACTGAGTCAGTAGCCTTCTCCAGCTCAAAATTGTTAAGGTATTTGGTTTAAGACCCCATTTTAACCTTCTTTAAGAGCATGGTTTTTGCACAGACTAGCTCAACATGTCCCTGCTCTGTGGGTTCTACACTAAGAATTTTAGAAGAAAAGTTAGCTTTCTAGCAAGTGTTGGACATGAGATCTGTGAAAATGGGAAAGAAAATCCCAAAGGATGAGAAAGAAATCCCTTTAAGGTGAATATCCTGTATATGCAACCTGTTTCATGTGGTTGAAATGCTCTTTAGAAGTGTAGTTGTCTAGAGCTTTGTTTTCCACCATCAGTGGACAGGAGAAATATGTTAAACATGGTCAGTGCCAAAATTTCCATCTTGCTTGTGAGTCTGCTCTATATGATTAACAGCAGCTTGATCCAACTTACTGTTCATGGGCCAGTCTGGCCTGTAGCTTGATTCCTTCCATTCATCCTCCCACCTTTTCCTCGGAGAAGATGGACAGTGACTCTTCTGGGCTGGAAAGTCAAATGATTCTATTTATATAAAGGCAGCTTCTTGGAGCAAGACCTACTACCACAGCAAGACTGAATAAAAAGTGATGGGGATTAAACAGTGGCATGCCTCACTATCCATGTCTTGTGTGTTCCAGTCAGAGTTTCCCCTAGAGTAGCTTACAGCTAGGATGTAGGAGTCTCATAGTTTTTAAGTTACACAAATGGAATCGTGCAGATTTACGTTATGATTCTCTGAAGACACATACTCTAATCTGAAAGAAACAGTGCTATAGATAAGGGTAGGAAGGTCTTTACCTGAATAAAGAATAACATCTGGCTTTACATGGAGACGGTTTGTGCAAGACTTTGACAGATTTTTGCTTTGTTTTTGGCTGAACACCTGTAGGGGTCGTGTTAACTCAGCTGAGGAATTACTTGCAATGTTTTCCAATTGGTTTTCACCTCATTCATATATCATTTATTCTGTGCTTAACACTGTCCTTGATTAGTCCCACTGAGGTACAAAGAACAACTGTTGTGTGTTGAAGTACCTTTACTATTGAACTAATTTTTTGGCCATGCCCAGAGCTACCCAACAGCCATCAGGACATTTGACAGCCAGGATGCTGGAAGTCTTTGCCTGTACCATTAGTCCCCCTTCTTCCCTCTCTGCCTGCATTGCTGCCTTATTGTCAGTTTTTCTTGCTTATTATCATCTTTTCTCATGTTGCCTCTTAGGCTTAGAATTTCTCTCTGCATCAGAGAGCTGTTCTTACCTTATATGTATTTGTAAAGCCTGGTTTTCTTGACTGAATTCCTCCTTAAAACACACATCCTCTGCGACCCCATCGTGCGTGAAAGAAAAGAATAATGTTATATATATTAAACTAAAATCTATCAGTTTCACTGCCTGTTCTGTACTGAGTACCTAATTAATGTTCCCTCTTTTTGTTGTATATTTTAAGTTTGTTTGGGCAAAGGTCATCTCTTTCAGTGGCTTGCAAAGTGATATGTTAGTTGACCATAGTAATAGGATCCTCTTAAAATTTAGCTTTTGCCTTTGATGCTGTAACTGTCTTACAGAAGGGATCAATACCACAGTATTCACCTCCAAGTGAAAGAGTTAGTTGTTCTTATTCTGCCGGACAACTTTTCTCAACTCTAATCTGTCTGCCATAATCTAGAACCCCTTTTCAAGGGAGATCAGTAACTAAAATGAAGAGTTATTGCAGATCAAGAGAGAGGTGGCTTGGCAAAGCTGCGTGAGATTAGCATACTGCAGGCTTTTCTTCTGTCAATGCTGCAGTTTCCTCATTTTGTGAAACTTACAAATCAATGTAAGGATAAATAAATAAAATTGTAAGTATTGGCAATTACAGCATTGTGTTTGGAATAATTGTGATGAGTATTTACTGGGGATTTTGTACTGCTTTTGACCTGGCTTACTAATATTGTGTCATATTAGCACTGCTGTATTCCTCACTGACAGTACCTTTCCTCCCCAGAAAAGTAATCTGAAACAAGCAAATTTAAGTCTGTTGATAACATAT
This sequence comes from Molothrus aeneus, assembly GCF_037042795.1. Taxonomy (NCBI): domain Eukaryota; kingdom Metazoa; phylum Chordata; class Aves; order Passeriformes; family Icteridae; genus Molothrus; species Molothrus aeneus. The sequence goes on along the minus strand of NC_089650.1, from coordinate 17,751,852 downwards.
CCATTCTTCTGAGTTACCTCCTTTGAACTGCTTCAAATTAGTCCACATGTTCCTGCGGTGTTGCTACAGGGTATTTGGATGACTGAGAAGGACATAAGAATTTTGCATAATTGTACTTTTTAGACTGAAAGTATTTAGGGAATGGGGAAATAAAGTTGTGTTGTACTGATTTTATATAGGTTTTCTCTTGTGTTGTAGATCCCTTGAGTAATTATCCTGATAAATAGGGCACCATTTTTTTATTTGCCAACTGTAGAGGTCCGAAGATGACATGATTAGTGTATAAAGCTATTATGTAAATCCTCTTTGCCCCAGTTTAAGTTAATGCTCTACATATGGCATGCCTGGTAGGATGAGAATTCTCTCCTTATTCAATAACTGTGCTGCTCTTGGTGTGTTGCTAGAATAGGAGAGCTGGTCAAGGGGTTTGTAAGTACTGAAGCAATCATTTTAGTTTTTCATGTACATGATACAGATGACTCACTCGTTCTGTGTTTTAGCACTGACATGAGACTGTTCTGTAAATAGCACATGTTCAGAAATAGGACGTCTCCCACCCCCATTAGTATGAAATCAAGGTAATGTAGCTATTTAGTTTTGAAACAAATAAGCAGGAGGAAATTTCAGCACTTTTGGCAATCTAGAATTGCTGTCTGAGATAAAGGAAAAATATATTTCCACTTCTTGACAAGAAGTTAGATTACTAGCTATCATCTAGTAGATAAAGAAAAAGAAATAAGGGTGACTTAAGTTCCAAGCGGACTGGTAGGAGAGGAACACAGGGTTTTCTTTTTTTCTTTTGAAACAGGACTTCAAGATTTTGCAGTAAAGTCTGAGAGTTTCTGAAAAGAAAAATGTATGATTAGTGAAAATGGCTTACAGGTCATGTGCTGATAGCTGGAGAGTTTGAAAGATGTTTTGTTATGCTATATGCTTTTTTTTTTTTGGTATAAAATAGTCATGTTGTGACTAAGAATTCCTCGATTACACAGCTGAGAAAGGAGAGAGTCACACCTGGATCTCTCTCCTGCAGAAATTCTGGATTCCTATCATATTTACCTGTGTCTCTCAACTTGGATACAGAGGGGGAATAAGAATGAATCCAAATCAAAGAAGGGAATGGAAAGCAAGCATGAAGTCCTGTGCCTGACATGGAATTAACTCAGAAGTAACTACAGGATGGGGGCAGACTAGGTGGAAAGTAGTTGTGCACAAGATGACCTAGGAACCCTGCTTGATGACAAATTGGACATCAATCAGCTGATGTCCTCAATGCAAAGCAAGACAGTTACATGCTGGGTTGTATTAGCAGGAGTGTAGCCAGCAGGGTGAGGTAGATGATGATTCCCCTCTGTTAAGTGTTCCTGAGTCTGTGTGTACAATATTGGGCCCAAGTTGAGGCTCCACAGCACAGAAAACACATTTCCAGACTTGCACGTGTGTAATGGTGAGCTACTGATAACCTTTGAGTAGATTTGGAGGATTCTGATACTTAAGCAGATTAATATGAATAACAGGATTCTGTATCCCAGCTACCTGTGCTGATTGTGTACATGCTTACCCTGACTCCAGAACGGTGTCTGGGTGGCAGCTTCTTTGTCAGCTGAGGACTGAAGTGCCTCACACCTACTGTGTTTCGGTCTAGGGTACAAATGTGGATACTTGTTGTTTCTCAGCAGTTGGTAAAAGTTAACTGCCTGCCTCCTGGTAACCTGTGCACACATCACAGGTGAGAATTAACCTATTTAGTTGTACTTTGCAGCAGCACAGCTACTTTGTGAATCATTCTGAATCAAGTTCACATTAGTATTTACCTCATATGTTCACTGCTGTGAAAGAATGACCAAAATCTACTCAAAGGCAGAAGATCCAGTTTTATTTATGAAAATATACAGTGTATTTAAAAGCTCCACAGCTGCTGCCTGGACATCTCTTTTACTTCTTTACACATACTTATGCTCAGTCTCCATAGCCCAGTTTTCGGGTTGAAGGGTGTACCACTTTCAGGAGTTCTTAACCTTCTTCTCTTTTTTAGGATTAATTCAGTGAGTCCCATGGTGAATGAGATTGTTCCTATTTATAGAATAGCCTTCAACACATGTTCAGTGCTGAAGTTTGTCACCAATGCAGAAGAGTAGATCTTTTTTGAAAGAAAGTGAAAATACAGAGTAGACAGCTCTATAACTCTTAATGTAATGAGAGGATGAGAAAGGAAACATGAAAACACCATGCAGAAATGATTAGGTGGTGATTAAAGTGTAATCTACATCCGGCCTGAAACCTTAATGAATGCTCTGCTGTTGTTTACAGTACAGATGATAATGCAGGGTGTGTAGGGAAGGCAGGCTAGCTCTTGGGAAGGGGTATATGTATAGACATGAAAATTACCATTTCTGAGGTGAAAGCAAACTGCAAAGAATTTAATGTGTTGGAACTGAACAGACCTGAAAATCCCTACCTCAGAATATTGAAGTAACCAGCCCATGAAATTGTAAATCTGCTGGTTAGGATTTTTTTAGAATTGCCAGATAAGAGGTTGTTTTATGTGGCTAGAAAAGGGTAGCTATGGTGTCTCTCTTTTAAACCAGAGCACAGATATTCCCTTGACTGCATTCCACTTTTTAGTTTGATCTCAGTGCATTAGTTTAGAACATACTTTGAGGAAGGCAGTGCTTACAGACATGGAGGTGAACAGCAAATGATAAAAAATGCATCAGGAGTTTAGCAAGAGAGGTGCTAATACCACACTAATCTGCTATCTAAAACGGCAACTAATTTTTTAAAAAGGAGCAGGAGTCTTTATTTATTTGGATTTCAAAATGTGATGCCCTGTTACATGGGTAAATGCTACTGAAGATGAAAAAATTCAAGTTTAAAATAAAGAGTGAAAGGTGGCGAGAGAAATGACTGATCACGTGGAACACTGAAATAGTAGACAAGTGCTGGACAAGAAAAGAGATGAATTATATGGACAGCATGCAAATGTAAAGCCCCCATTTATGTGTTGGAAATGCTGTTGTTTGAAAATGACCAATGAAGGGAAAGAATGGAAGGGGGTTGTCAGCTGCAAGGTGGTTTTGAACTGTGTATGTGATGCAATCCTAAAGGAGAGCAAATATGATCTTGAATCAGGCAGGAAAGGTTTTTTTGCAAAGTTGGGAAATACTGAAACTATTGTACTTCTGTAGCTTCCCTGCAACGCTGTACATTCAGAACACACTGTGTTCAGAAAAGGTGATTGTAATGTGGAAAAATGAGCAGAGTGGAGGTATTGCTTTGGCTTGTCTGGTTATTGAGGTAGTGGCAGAGGAGTGGTGTGCTGCCTTCTATGATTGCCTTGTGGAGAGAACAACACAGCTGTGGGAAGAGCTGTGTCTGCTGAAAGGGAGGTACAGTGCCATCCTTGAGGTCTAAAACACATTGCCAAAAATAATTTTCTGGATTATGAGAAGATTTAATTTTATATTCTATTATATTTCTAGTATATTTATGTTTATACAGTATATCTTATATATTATTATATCTATAGTAATAAATATAATAGTTAAATATTTGATATAAATGTTTGATAAGATTGAAGATAATATTATTTAAGTGTGTTAAAAAGACTGCTGACCTTTTAGGAGAGTCCCTGGTAAGTTTGCGTGTTTTCTTAGAATGGACAGCATTGCTTCTCTAGGAGAACAGGATGTTTCTACTCTTTCTCATTTTACCTGGTGGCAGGAAAAATTACAGTTGCAAAGTTAGAATGTTACTTGGCTTGAAATGCGCAAAGTAGATGTTGAGGGCGTTATCTGGATACTTGCATTATTTATTGAAGGAACCTCTTTTAAACTCTGAACTATAAACAGAACTGAGAGAGTTCTTGAATCCCTTCTTCCTGACGTTCTAATTTGGCGTTCATTCAGGATGGCAGGGAAGCTCAGATCTCTGCTTTCATGACACCCTCAACTAGTTGCTTTTCAGACTCCTGTCTGATACCTCTTTACAGATCTTCTGGGTTTTATATCAGTAAAGAGTTGTCATAACTCTGACTAAATTTCTCCCTCTTTTTTTGATGGCTCAGTTTTCAATCTCTTCTAATGTCAAAACACTATTTGTTCTGCTAACCACAGTGCTCAATAGTACACTGAGTATGGAATTTAAATGTAAAACAGGATGCTTCATAAACAGCTGAACTAATGAGGACTGATTTTCTATTGAAATGTATTTTCCATTGAAATGTTATCCTAATTTACCTCTCTACAAAACATTCACAGATCCCACTCATATCACCTACTTACTTGGAGAATTAACAACAGACAGGGTGGTTAGTGCAAACCCATTTACATGCTAAAGTGTTGGATAAAGGTTGAGGTGTAATTACCTTCCTTCACTGGGAGTGCTCACTTTCTTCTTCTTTTTATGCTCTCTTAGTTGCCAATTTTCAGAAAACTAGCAAGAATTTCATCTACTGAAGATGTTGACACAGTCAAATTTAGATGAAATTATCCAGAAGTTATGAATAGGAAATACCTAGAGAGACAAGCATTCCTTTTCACAAGAAAAGAAGTTGAAGAACTTCAGAGGAAACAAATATGCAGTCATTTCACGTCTCAATCATACCTAATAGAAGAGGTGAAAGTCTCTGTGTGTTTTCCTTCACAAATGATTTAAAAAATACAGCTCAGAAAAGTCTTGTGAGAGGGGGAAAAAAGGTGATGCAGAAAGTTGTGTGGTGCAGGAGAGACAAGTTCTGATTATGTCTCTATCTCAGTCCTATGTGCTAGATACTTGCAAGCAACAAGAGCATTTCTTTGGAGACATTGAGGTATGCAGCTTATTTGAATCTGATTTCAGACATTAGGAGTGAAGGACTGGCAACCTTGTAGGAGATCCTGGAGAATCATAAAGGACTTGTTCTTTTTCCCTAAGTCTGAATTATATGGGTGGGATCTAGATCTTTGCTTACTGACATTGTTGCTGTATAACACTGAGTTGACAGATTCCACTGGATCTACTCTGTATTTGATTCTTAGTTTCTGATTCTTAGTTTTCACCATTCTGGTCAACTGACTGGCAATCAACTGACCCATCTTTCTCTAAGCTAACTAAATGATAGAACTGAATGAAAGAGGACACATTTTGAGATAATTTGGCTCAGGAGGCTTGCTCTCTCCTTTTTACCATCAAAGTGGACAAGCTGTTGATGTTCTTTTAAAAGTCCTTATGATACATGAAATATCTGATGTTTTTTAAGACATTTATATCCTGCTTCTAAAAGTACTGCGTGTATATTTTAAAATATGTCCGCCTATTTATTGACTCAAATGTGAACACTGTAGATTTAAACAGGTTGTGTATATTCTGTTTAATACAAATGTAAACTGTATATATACAGAGTAAGAAGTGTGTATGTTTTTTTGTCATGTCTGTGTATAATTTCATGATTCCATAGGTGGGTTGGATGGCTTTGGAGGTGCTGAGACACAAATAAAATTTTGTTTTATGCTTCCAAATAATGGGATGCTGTTAACGAAGTTCCTATTTTTGAAGTTCTGGATTATGTGAAAGTGAAAATATTTAGGATAAATTTTGGTTACTTGATGTTTGCAGACCACAAACTTTGCATGTTAGTAGAAACCAGTTATAACAGCAACTGAATCTTCCTTTTTCTATGTGCTTTGAATTTATTGAAATTACCAAGCAACTTGTACTTGTAACCAAGTACTAATTGGGACAGTTTGACTACTTTTTTGGCCCCAAATGCTTTTCACAGCCAGAATAAGGAAAATGGGAAATGGAACAGAGAGGATGTGAATCCTTTCACCCTTTTGGCTGGGCAGAGGCTGGATGTCAAACAATTGAATAAGGGGAGGAGTTCCTACTAGTCTTCTTGACTTAGCTATAGATTTCATACACCTGCTGTTTCTGGTGTTGTTTTTTGGCTGTAAAGAGAGCAGGTGTGGCTTAGTACAGTATATGATACAATTCTCCCTCTCCTCCTAAATTCTCATCTCACCTTGTCTGTAGATTTACTGATGATCCTAAATGATCTGTGCCTCATGTTTCCCTTCTGTTTGGTGGATGACACTGCTTTCAAGATGTGATGAGCAGCAGTCAGGAGAGGGCCTGTGGCTAAGCAGGGGAATTGAAACTTCTATTTTTAAGCAATGTATATGTTGCAAAGGGAAGGAATCTATGTTCTGTAGTCCTGAGTGAGTATAAAACAACTATTGCAGAAGATTAATTTTCAAAAATTCATTTGCTTTTAAGCACCAGGCAAGATTATCAGTCTTGAGTGTAGGTACCTCTAGAATAGTACCATTGTTTACAATTTAGACTTAGGATTTTTCTTCTGTTTACTTTGCTGAAACATGTAAAAAGGAATACGCATAGACTTTAACTCAGGCTACTTTTTATTTGGAAGGCTTCATTTTTATGAAGGGATTAAATTAAACTATATAGCTATAAAGGATGCATTTTGGTTCTTACAGGCTTTTTCATCCTTTCCCTTTGCTTTGATTTCACAGACAGCTCTGTATGAATGATTCTTGGAAGAAGAACAGTTAAGTGGTAAAGGTGCTTTTCTCCATAGGATTGCTAAAAATGGTTGTTCAACTATGATGCTACTTCATGTTCTAATAGAAAACTTCAATTGAACATTAAGATTAGAATTCAGATACCCTTCAGAATAAAACTGAGAGCTTGTTTTGTTTTCCTCTAGATGAGTAGCAAAACTTTTATCCTATTTAGCGAGAGTATAGCTGGGCTTTTACTGAGCATTTCTAGAGATCTCAATTTTATATGTTGTCTAAAGAAATACTAGGGTGGAAATGGAAGATTTTTCACACAAGGATTGAACAAACCAACCCTGTCTTTTTATCTTTGGGAAACTGGCCAAATGCAATGAAGGTTACTTGGATAACCTTTACTCTGTCAGCATAGTGCTGCCAGCTTCTCACATCAAGCTTAGCTGATCCTGTGCGCCTTGTTTTGGATGTCAAGTTTTCAGTGAACTGATTTACAAAGTCTCAGATGAATTTTTGTAAGACTTCAGATGTCTAAAATTGGAAAAGTTATGGTAGGTTTTGTGCACTGTAAGCAAGGATTTGTACAAAGTATGTGTTAGCCATATCCAGTTTTGTTTTTGGTGTTCTTCCCTACCTGCTTCACAGTGCTATTCAGTCTTTGTACCCTGAGAAGTGTGTGCTAACTACAGAGATACAGCACAAAACCTTCCCTTGTATCATCTCCTTAAAATCATGGGGTAGATGGTCCAAAAATTAAAAAACTAGTGGCCTACAGAACCTTTAAACAGACAATTTTAGAGGCAGGTAAGACCTCTGCTGCAGGGACACGCGCTTTCTTGATGGTTCTTGCTTTTGAATGGTGATACAAGAATGAAGGAAGGATTTAAAATTGATACAAGATGCTCAACAGGTACTGAAGTTATTACTGACAACAAAGTAATTGCACAAGCTTTGTTCCCCTAGGAAACTTAATTAAAAACACAGGTGAGGTTTGGCTTTAACAAGGTAGTAGCATGCATTTTGCTCATGGCATGTGTTTTCTAAGAATGAGAACATTGTAATACTTTTGTAACAGTGTTACTCTAGTTCTGTTTTGTGTGCTGGAAGCATTCTTTTTCTGTTTATTGAACTTTTCTCCACCACAGGTTTTTTTTTTTTTTTCCCTTAGAATTCTTTTCCGTTTTTATCAATTAGCTAAAACTGGCTGCATTTGTTCTATTCCATCTTCTGTTGTCCTGTGGACTGAAATGTGTGTTGAGCTTTTAAACTCCTTGGACTGCCCAGAGACCTAATTGTTTGTGCAACCAGACTTTTTTAATCATGGCGCTCAGTTGGAATGAATATTTAAAAAAGCACATCATCTATACTATAATGCCAGAGGCGAGCTCATGCTCACATTGTAATGTGAGAGGTGTTTAATATGAAAATTATATATGTGTAACTATATGTACAAGGGTTTGTTCTCCTACTTAATATTGATGCTCATTCTTTTGTGCTCTTAAACTGGTTAAAATTCTTATCTGTTGATAGACTACAAGCATAAAGAGCAAATCAAATGGCTGTGAAATTACTTTCTCTCAGAAATTGTCAACAAAGAGCTATTCTCTCACTAGATCATGTATATCAATTTTCTTGCAAGCATGATATGAAAATATGAATCTTTTAGGGTTTTTTGAATGTTTTTCAAAATGTTGAGTATCGTTGCAGTGGAATAGATTTTAAGTAGACATTGTTTATTTTGATTAGATGTAAATAATATATGTAAATAATATTATTGGATTTCCCAGTAACTTCAGACATTGCAGACATGTGTACATAATTCAGTAGATTCCTTGATTTATTTTTTTTTTTTTTAAGAGGAAAGGTAGTAGGAATATGGATTGCATCCTCCTAGCTTCTACAGTAGGAATTATTATACTACTGGAGTTAGGGTTGGCGTTAAGTATGCAGCCCTTTCATTCTCCTCTTAGGCCTTAATATTTGGGTCACCAGGGCAGAGGACTGGACTGAGAAGAGAGTAACTTCACAGACTGTCTTCTAAACCTTACAATATGTCATCTTCCAAGTACAACCACATCTCAAAGGAATCCTGGTGCTTTATATACATTATCAGTTTGGCTACACCTTACTTGATTAGAGCTTTTTGAGTTACTAGTATTCAGACCACTGTGATAGCAACTGGTAAGGGCTATAATGAGTGATTTGTAGGAAACATGGTAATAATGAGAGCTTTGAAAGCAGGTGACTGAAAGGGCAGCGGGGTGGTCTTTATTGGTCTCCACATATGGTAAACAATCTTGGTTAACCCCCAAAATAACTCTTGGGCAGCTGCTGCTCTTTCAGCTGTTCATTAGCTGCTACAGGAGAAGTCCCTGGACTCTCAGGGAATGTTACTGTATCCTGCAGCTCTGGGTACCTCCTGCTTAAGCCAAAGCTGCTGAATTTCAATTCTGGCTTGATATTTACAGGCCCCAAATGTGACTGCAGTGTAGAACATGTTAAAATCAAAGCTCTCTGTCATTAGGGCAAGGTGCAAAAACAGCAGGAATAGGAGTGAGCTGAAGGTGGCTGCTTTACACCTCTTCTTCTGTTAGCAGTGGAGTATAATTTCAATTAGAAAAGTTGGTATTTTTTCATCCCCTGTCCTGGATGTTACCCTTTTGAAGGAGGTTGCTCCTTCCCCATCCCCAGTAGTGCCCTGGCATTTGGATGTGGGAAGGAATTGTTCTATTACAAACAAAAGAACATCTATTAATGGTAAATGAATGTTAATAAATTTCAATGTATATATTATATATTTTTATTTTTAAAAGGTTCTGTAGAAATAATTTTAATCAAGTAAATTATAGTCCTGATTTAATTTTGTGTCAGGCAAAGGATTTTATCAATAAGAATCCATGTTTCCTGACTGGAAAAAAGAATTCACAAAAAGAAAACCTGAAAAATTATCTTCTTGTCTCAGAGGGCTTCTGTTTTCCCATCTCTGTTAGTTGTGCCTTGCTAACAACATGGGTTTGGGACCTTACAAAACCCTGTGCCAAGCAAAGTGGTTTTTTGTCTTTCCAGACTGAATTCCCATGTAAATGGTTTCGCAGTTTAATTACTAATACCTTTTATCCTGTTTGATCTGGTTGTCAGATATGGAGACAACTGCAGCATTTATTCATATGATTCATATGATTAGACCCTTGACCAATCTTATGGCCACATATCAATAGTTACGATACGTCATTTATATTAAATAAATCAAGCTCCATTGAGGATTGAGACTTAACAGTAGGAACTGCTGAGTCATGATGAGACAGCAAAATAAGCTCCTGTCTTCTACCCCTCACCCCCATAGCTTATCTCTGTAACCTCATAGGCCACTTCTTCTTGACCCTTACTATTGGACAAATTTGGATCCCCCTTTACCCTATAAAAAGGGGCTCTTTTAGCCCATTCAACAGAAGAAAAGCTGTCGCTGGAACCCTTCACAGACTCCCCAATAAACCATCACTGTGGAACCGCCAGGACCTCTCCTTCTCCTCTCTCGCATCTGCTTCTGCCTCAGCCAAAGGCGCCCTAGCAAGCAAGCAAAGAGCTGAAATCCTAAGAGAGCTGATGATCTCTAAAGAGCTGACAATCACCAATCTTGCTAAGGGTAGCCTACTGCGACGAGCTAACTGGGTATTCAGGCACTCTGTCTCCCAGAGGGACTGAGTTCCCACACCATCCTGCATTGCTCGGTTGATAAGGCCAAGATCAGGGCTTTATCATAAGGCTTCTTTCTACTTTCTTGAAGATGGAAAAAGTACGTTTCATGAGCTCTGTGTGGGTTTTATATATGTGCTTACAATCTGGTCAAGCCATCAGCAATTTGTCTCTTAGTTTCAGTGGATTGAAACTGAGATGGATGGAATTGTGATTTTATTCTTAAAAATGTTTTTTCTTAGTATCAGAATTGATAAGACCTTGTAGAAAATGAAGAAAATAAATTTCTGGTACCTGTTGCTATTCCAATATTCTGAAGGAGTCACCCAGCTCATTATCTTTCTACCTGATGCTTAGAGATATTGGGTTGGGTGTATCTCCTTCCTACCTGCTGTTCTGGAATTCATAGCTTTCTTAGCAAGGCTAAAATTGAGGTTTGAAACCATAAGGAAAAAGTGAATTTTAAATTCTACTACAACATGGTTGTAAAAAACCATATACAATGTTAGAGTGGTTTGGGGTTAAACCACAACATGATTTGTGTTTAGCAAAGTTGTTCCCCCAAGTTGTTCTCACATTGTCCCTCCTCCCTCCTCATTCTCCCCTGCTCTGTTTTTAACTTGGCTTTACTAAAGGAGTGGAATTGCCTCAGTTGTTAAAAAAGCATTTTCTCAAGTACTGATCTCAGCCTGTAGTTGCATTGCTGGAAAGTAGAGATGTGTAAAGCCAGATCTAGTGTATTTGCAGTCTTGTTTTGCTTATCCTTGGCAAGTTCTGCTCTCCTCTTCTTTCAGAGACTGTGAAAAGGACTGCACTGACAGTAGGTAATACTGAGCCTATTATTTAACTAGGAGATGCAGAAAACACATGCAGAGTTTTATTTACAGGTTCAAGGCCAATACTGTGAACCGTGTTGACAGCATCCATGACTTAGTTGCCTTTCTTCCCCTAAAAGGTAGAAATGACCATAGCAAACAAACTGGAACATTTTGAAAATGCAAGGTTCAGGACTTCATATGGGAGATACACCATTTAGTAGAACAGTGTGGTATTTAGGCAGTATTTAGATTAAATACATTAAAGACATTAAATACAAATGTCTCTGCTGTAACAGCCTGTGTTCTTGTATGTCGTAATATCAGGCCCATTCATCACACCAGTAATAGAACAACTTGGATTATGCACTTCATTGTTCATACTTTGTGTCTCATCATGGAATGCACAAACAAGGTTTTTCAGTGCTCAGAGGGGCTTGTTTCAAATATTGTTCTATTCCCTTGACAAAGAAGGACAGGACAGCTCCATCCATGCCTGAAGTACTTTGTTTAATATATCATCTCTTCAAGACACATTTTGAAAGGGTGCAGCCTCAAATACGGTGCTGTCAAGGAGAATTATGGCTACAACTTTTATTACTGCTACTTTCAAGAGCAAAGAGATAAAGCACAGAAAACATGGAATAACGATGGACGTGTTGTTCTGATGCATGTTGCTGTAGCTGCAGTCACTGAGCTTCTGTTAGTGAAGATGCTTCCCAGAATATAATAGCATATCATAGTCAGAATGCTCATGGGAGGAATTACACCATTGGAAAGTTTTGTTAAAGAGAAAAGAAAAACCCCAACATCTTAACAGCTGTTGGAATTATGGCCTTCCAGCAGTTACTGAACTGAGATGGAAATATGGAAATGAGCCAAAAACTAGACCTAAAAAGAGTTCTTTGCAGTTACCAGCTTTTTTTTTTGTTTTGTTTTGTTTTGTTTAATCATAGGGATCTGACTTAAGTAGCTAAAGTAGTGGCATCAGTGTTTTGGTATCTCCATGGTACTTGCACTGTCGGCCATCCCACGCAAAGCAGCAGTCAATTTCTTCCAGAAACTGCCAGCTACAGAATGCAGCATCTTCTCAGCACACAGAGCTTGTGCAGAGAACAGGAGTGGAGGGTGTCCTCAGTGCAGAAAGCTTCCTGGTGGTCCCACTGCACTTGGCGTAACGGGAAAGGTCGTACAGCAAGTGCGAACAACTACTTGTATCGCGTCTTTCTCTTCCCATCACTTAAAAAGGCACTCGGAACGAATTGAAAATAACTGTCTGGAATTCTGTGATACTAGCTGAGGCTGCTCTTATGTCCATGATGCAGCTAGCTTTCTAAAAATACAGATCTTGCAAGTGAACCCCAGAGTGTAGAAATGCAATTGATGCTTTTAGATGTGAATTTCTGCAATTTCTGCCACCACCACAACATAAGTTTATTTGCCCTTTGAGATTGTTACAATCTTGTGTCAGCATCTTACAAATGCTGAACATCACTGTGAGCACTGTGGAAGAGTATGATATTTCTTCCTTTGCTTAGGCTGGAAAGAGATGAAGTTTGAGTAAGAAATGCAGAAGCTATGTGTGGATGGCTGAACACTGGGAGATACTGTTCTATAATTTCTATAACATTAGTTTTCTGCATGCCACTGTTTTAAAAGTTTCACCAATGATAGAAGGAACAGTTAATCCTTTAAGTCAGTGTATAAGAGTGAGAAATACCCTTGTCTGTTGCAGTTTGTTCTCCCAGCGTGCAGTGTGGCAGTGGCATATGTCTATATGCTATTGCCGTAAAGGCAGCTAGAATGGGATCCTTACAGCTCTGGTGTCTCAGTGCTTCTCTGTTCCTAGGGAGCTGAGCTGCCTTTGATAACAATCTCTCATTTGCTGAGAGATCACAGGAGACTGACTGTTGGAAGAATCACTCTGTCAATGCTCTGGCTGGCTGCAGTCCTTGTGTGTTGTGCCTAGGATGTCCTGACCCCTCAGTCTCTGTACTTGAGTGGAAGTCCTGACAAAGGGCTAGAGCATCTATCAAGCAAGCTTCTCAATGTCCTGCCCCTCTTCAGTTCCTGCTCCATTTTCCTTTACTGCTTTTTCACCTTCCACTTCTTTGCACCACAGTAGCCAAGAGACTCTGAGAATGTTTGATTATGTTAAATTATATTTGATTATGGGGGGAGAAGGTTGTGGATAAAGTTGTTCTCAAGCAAATGATCAGATGGCTGCAGCTTTTTTAGTAACTTCCTAACTTTTCAATTACCTAACTGCTTGCTAGAGTATCTAGTGTTCCTTTGAGTTTTCATGCTGATTTCTCAGTGATGCTTTGTAAAGAAACTTGAACTCTGCTGTTGTGCTTTAATACTTACGCCTATGAAGCTTTCCAATAAATTAAATTTTGATTCAAAAGGAAGTATGCAGAGGTCAAAGAAAGGTACACGATGTACAAACTCAAGAGTTACCATGGATAGGGCTTAGGCTCAACATTTCATGACCACAGTTGAGGCTTGGTGGCATAAAATGTTTCAGGGGCTAGGTTGCTTCTGTCAGCAGTGATGCAAGAGTTTTCCTCTGCAGAAAACTCTGATTTTCTTGCACTTATTTTTAGCCTGTCAGGCATGTGAGTTTAACTAAAAGAAGCCTGATTTTCATGGAATACTGAATTCTGCTCTATGAAAGTGGGACCTCCCACTAGGATGTCTTAAATTCGATTCCCAAAAGTAATGATTCAAAAAGCTTTGCCACCTTAGGAACTGTGTATCTCTATTATGGAATAAAGTGGCAGACAATATTGAAGGTTCAACAGAGGTATGCCAGTTGAGGTATAACACTTGAAGAAATACATACAATTCCTGCTTACAGAGGGTCTGTGCTGTACCATTCATCACTACATAGACATTTTTAAGGATGTTAAAAATCTAACCATTATTTGAGACAAAGATGAAACAAACAGGCTTAAACTCACAAGTAATGTGAATAGGTAGAAGTTTTAGAAAATGAATAGTATTTGAAATGACTCAATACGTGCTATCAGGAGGACTCTGGAATAATCACAGCATAAGAAGCAAAGAGAAATTACTTTTATTCATAGGCACTGCTGCTGTATAATTATCAAAAGGCTGAGTCAAAACTGAGCAAGTCTGTCAAAAATTCAGCATGTGTCAGGAATTATTTCCTAGCTAATAAATAACATGGCAAAAATCTTCCCCTGAAGAAATTACCAGCTCCTTTGCATATCTGAATGGTATGTAATGGGAATAAGTGAATACAGAGTCAGCAATTGTGTGAGGAAAGAAGCCACATTACTCCTTTTCTTTTTGGCTGTGCCTGAGGTCAGAAGTTTCTTTGTTCTTTCTTTACCTCCCATTAGAGCAAACACAGACTGCTTCTTTTCTCTTAAGGCTCTTCTTTTCCCCGTTCAACTTCTTTTTGTTTTGTTTAAATAAAGTAAAAATGTCTATCTGTGTTGCGAACTATGACTGTGTGGGCTCATTATTTTCAACACTTGCATGTTAATGAAATGTTGCCTTATCCTATGTTGTAATAGATTTCAAAGGAAAAAACCTTATTTCAGAGGCAGAGTAGTGGAGCTGTAATTTATTGAGTTAAAGCTTCAAACAGTAATACTTAATGTGCATGTTGTTAAAGCACTAACTACACCGAGTGTTTACAGTATATAAGGCTACTTCTGTAGTAACATGCTTTACTTACCAATGCTTCCACAATTTTGCATACTAGAACTTTGTGGGAAATTGACTCCCTTTGTTTTGCCTTTCAGCTTTTAAACTCTTTGTGGCCCATGCTATTGTTTGCTTAAAAGTTGTTACTTCTCCATCAAATGCAATGGGGAGTCCATTCATTTGCTTACAGCTGCAAGAAGTTAAATAATATAATTGATTGTATACGTGATGCTGTGCTTGCAAGCATGGTTCCATCTGTGGAACTGGAAGGAGAAGCAAAAATGTTTCTTGGATCACTGTTAACCAGTGTCTGAACTGTAACAAATGTGTAGCTGTTTTGTGTTTGTCACTTTGTCTTTACCATGGCCGTATGGAATTTTATAGTAACAGCAGGGGCAGGACTTGGATCTGCACACATCACAGATCTTGGCCTGTTGCTGCTGGAGGAAGGACTCTGCCTGGTTTGGTATTCATGGATGGAACTCCATTAGAGGAAGCTGCCATGTGTGAGAAAAGGGAATTAATTACTGCATTAGTACAAGTAATAACAGTAGCTGTTACTAGCTTTTATTGACGGTACAACATTTAGTTGCTGTATCCTTTCCTGGTTTCATTTTATAAAAGACAGCAAGAAAAGGCTTGTGTGACAAGGGTGTTTATACTTGAGTGACACATAGCTCGTTTTCCTTTTTATGAACAGATTTCCCTAATTTTTAAAATCCCAGCATGTAAGATGCTTAGGGATAGTTATTTGATTGTGTGGCATATGTTTTCACATGAGACTATGCAGTAAGCATGCATTTGTGAATGGGATCCTATGATTCAGCATCCCCAAGCATGTTGGCTTCTGCAGTAAGTAGGAAGTTTCCTGCTGTGAACAAGGCATGGTATGGCTTTTTTCAGTGCCCTGGCCTGGGAGCACAAGTGATCCCAGGCCAGGGCACTGAAAAAGGATTAGCAACTAGTGTCACAAAATAGAATAGGGGAAGGCCCATAGAAAGGACAGGTGATTTTACTTCAACAAAACACATTTTTCCTTCTCATACTTAATCTTTCACTGATTTCACTTTCTTATCGCATATTCAGAAGCACCTAGATGTGGGATCAGGTGATGGGGCTGGGATTACTTACAGGCACAGGAAGAATAGAAGATGTTGGCTATTAAGTCCTCATCATATCTTCTGCATTTTTCTTCTTGATTGGTGATCACATGGGGTTTTTTGACTGTACCTTTTGTACTCTTTAGGAGTTGACAGTGATTGCAATCTTGGCCCTTTCATTCTGTAGCATTGCTGTAAGTCAATAGGCAATGCTGCTGATTTCTGTACTGTACTTGTCTGGGTGGTTTATAGCTCTAATCCTGTTCTTCCTGTCACCTTCTCTTAATGATTTAATTTTGTCCTTTATTTTCTAAAACCAGACCTCTTGAGAAGCTGCATATGGAAGTGCAGTTGATAACTGGTGTATTTGGGTGTGCCCATCAACATGTGAGATCTCTTACTGATTTGTTTCTTTTGGTCCTTTCACAATGTTTCCATTCATCCTTCATCCAAACTCTTTTTCATAGTCGTGCTCTCTCTGCATTTAATTGATTGATGGGGTGAAAAAAACATCCTTTGCTATGTGCAAGGAGTTCTGTAATCCCTTTGATCTCTCTAGTTCTGGAAAGGAGGAGATGCGTTGTAAAAGCTGTAGGTATATCCTCTGTTTTATTCTCACACAACCATGAGCAGGGACATCTTTTACTAGACCAGGTGGCTCAAAGCCCCATCCAACGTAGCCATGAACCCTTCCAGGGATGGAGCACCCACAACTTTTCTGGGCAACCGGTTTCAGTGCCTAAGCACCCCCACAGTAAAGAATTTCTTCCTAATATTTCATCTAAACCTGATCTCAGTTTGAAGCCATTCTCCCTTGTCCTGTTACCACATGTCCTTTTAAAAAATCCCTCTCCATCTTTCCTGTAGGCTCCCTTCAGGTAGCAAAAGGCTCCTATTAGGTCACCCTGAGGCCTTCTCCAGGCAGAACAAACCCAGTTGTCTCAGCCTTTCCATGTAGGAGAGGTGTTCCATCCCTCTAATCATCATTCATGGATGGACTCACTCCAGGTCAATGTCCTTCCTGTGCTGTGCACTTCCCTCACCCTGCCCATGGTATGATTGGCTTTCTGAGCTTTTTCTGGTCCTTTATTAATTGAAATCTTTGCCTGAAAAATGAGACTTTTATGCTCCCTATGAAAACATCCTGGACTAAGAAAAAGATAGAAGATACTGAATTCATTAGCTTATATTGTAAACAAGTGATCTGAAAGAGAGGAAGAATGTGCATACGTTATATACATAATAACCAGAATAGATAATGTATTATATGGGAGAAATTGCTTCTGTGAAGAGGTTGGAAAATGTTTATTTATTTTTCTAAGAGGCATTATCAGTGATAGAAACGTGAGTCAGAATACCTATTCTGCAATAACAGCTAATCTTTTATAGAAGATTTTTGTTTCTTGCTAATATATATGAGTGATTGCAGATTATATGTCTTTCCTTTTTACAGATTCTTGTATATTATGATTAGCTCTTGCTTTTCCAGGGCTAAGATCACAGCTAGTGAGTGATGAAGCAACCTTGCTTTTATTTGAGCTCAGATGGAGAAAAGGTCTTTCATTTCCTTTCCAAAATCTTGGTATTTGCCAAACAATATGAAGATGATTCAAAGTAATGTGTAAAAAAACCCACTAAAATTAAAATAAAATGGTAAAAGATATTTTTAATACTTCTACAAGCCCTGTCTTCTTTTTAGCAACAGAAGGGGTGACTCGACCTTTCCATTCTGGGGCCTATTTTTGCATTATAATGTAGGTCATAACTTCTTAAAACCTACATATTTGAAGCTAGTTGCTAATTCTATCTGTATTAATTTTATTTCTGAATTTGAGACTTTGTAAGACCTTGTTTTGAGTGCATATAACTTCTGTGAAAGTCTCTAAATCTAGAACTTGTGACCTTTAATATAAAATGAGCATTTTTTTCATAAAATCAGAGAAAGAGCCCAGGTTAGGAAGGGCTTAAAAGGTCATTTGCTCCAACCTTTTATGGAAAAGGGAGCCTAGATTTGGATATCTTGTACTCTGTGCAGTCGTGTCTTCTTCAGTCTTTACAGAAGTGGATTTATTTAAAAGGTAGACTTCCCACAATGGCAAAGCATATTTTAAAAAATATTTATTTTTGGACTTCCTACAGTATTGGCCTCTAGATCCTCAAAAAAGCCATTGTAAAAATAGTTTTTTTTTCCCCTAAACTGTGATTGTTACCTTCCGTTTCTGCAAAGCTAAAGCATGGCAAAAAAGTCAATGAGCCTTTTTTAAGGTATTGTCTTTTAACAATTTGATAAAGGTTAATGAGAAGATTGTCTTCAATAAATAACTAATAGTCTGTTGTCCATTATTTGGGTCTAGGCTTCCATCTTCTATTTGTTTGCTTTGCATTTTGATTTTTCTGCTGCCTTCCTAAAAAGCATTAAGATATCTCTCAGCCACTGCTTTCCATCTGTGAAGAATTTGGAGGATAATGATGCTCCCACAGGTTCTGATAAGATTTTCAGGCTGTCTAAATGTGAGAATTTTGGAGGTCTAAACTAATAATTTTGTGTCAGACTTTAGTGTGAGTGTGGGAAAAGTATGAACTAAGCATGTGTGGAAGGAGGTGTCTCTGTTTTGCAGTTTCCAGGTATCAAGGGAAACAATGATTGTTGACAATATGTGCGCATTACAGAAATTTATTTTTTTTTTACTTGGCAGCACCTTGTAAGGCCATTCCTGTCAGCTTTGTTAGTGTCCTTTTTGCTTTTGCTGTCATCCTATTTGGGTATGGAAATGTGCTAAGCTATACTAGCGTTTTGTTTGCAAAACACCTATTCAGGCTGTAACCTCCCTTTTTCTTATTCTCTGCAGAGCAAAGTCAAATGCTGTCTCAGGAAAAGTGACGTTAGCTCAAGAGTTTATTATTGTGCATAGCTCCCCTATGAGACTGCTTTTTCCTCTGTATGACCACAGTCCCATGTCACAGCTCTGGTGCTGTGCCTTAAAACCACAATACTGTTAACTAAACAAGAAAATACTTGGTTTTTCCTAAAGTCTAGATTGTGAAAATCAGCCCCACAACTCATAAAAAGGAGCATCCACTTCCATGTCTGTAAAGCAGAAATGTAAACTCAAATTGTTTCAGGTTAGTTCTCTAAATTATTCATGCATGTAACATGAGACACCTACTTGTATTCCTGTTCATATGCATAAGGTGGCCAATGTTAAATTAAAACAACCCATGTAAGCTTGGAATGAAAGAACAAGATGATTGTTGTAATGCCAGTTTTTAAATACAATAAGAATGTGCATTGTCAATGGAAAGGGTATGACTAGGCAGGCAAAATCTAGGTCTGCATTGGGTTCTTAGGTAACACTGAGTAGGGATGGACAGGAAAAGGTCAGACCTTCATGATCCCTAGGCTAGACGGTTCTGACCAGTGGCCCTGAGCCCTGTCTTTCCCCAGTACAGGAAGAGCATACTTTCTTTGCTTTTTGAGTAGCATCAGGCAGAGCTGTTTTGCAAGTGTTTTCTGTCTTTTTTTTTCTTTGCTTTTTTAAAGATTGTGTTGGAGTTTCCTGTGTGAGATCAGTTCTGACTGGTTTGTTAAAAATGGAATTTATCCCTCAATACATTTATAAACTGCTGTGAAAAATGTCATTTCTTTTGGAAATGATGTTTCATTTATTTCCCAGAGCTGTAATTCAACACTAAATACTGGGCACATGCCAAGTTATAGGACTGCAAAACAGATTTCTGGAAATAATCCTTAGAATTTTTTTGTTTTAAAATGTTTGAAGAAAAAAACCAAAAAGTGACTGTTGAAATGTGACACTGAGAACTTCCTAAAAAAATTAATCCCCAAATAATCATGTCTTAAAAAAAAATTAGATGCAAAAAGCCCTAAAGGAGAATTGAGGTGCTTTCTTAATTGTTAATTTTAGACTGTGTGTAATGTCCAACTGTGTTGCTTAATAATTTGTTGATGAGTGAGAGAGTCTGAGCTGGTAGGTTCTCTTAGGTGGTGAAATGGAAAAGAGCATGCATGGCATGCATGGCTCTGTGATAATAATGCTTTTAAAGAGGATAATTTGCAGTTATGGTGGTGGACCTCGTCTTTGGAATCCATTTTTAAGGTCACGTTTCAGGCTTAGTCCGATAACAGGCAAGGCACCTCAGTCTGCCTTGTTATGCTGCACTATGGAAGAACAGAGTATTTTTTTTTGTCTGGATGCTTTTAGTCTGTAAGGACAAGAGCTTGCTCTGTTTGCACATCACTTATTAGATATGATCCTCCTATGCAGAGCTCCATAGGCTTAGTCGCGCGAGAAGGAGTTTCTGCGCTGGAAAGAGGAAAAATGTAGAAATTTTGCCATTTTGACTGTAACTAAGTTTCTGTTAGCACAGTATTACTGTTATTTGCACGACATGGGTAAATCAGCCGCTCGCTTCTAGCATTGGGTGGGCGATTTTTTCCCCACTGCCCGGCTGCTGTGCCGTTACCCCGGTGGTGCGGCCGGCGGGGATGGATGGATTGTCGCTCCTGTCCCGCAGCGCATCCCGCGGCCGCGCCACCTGCTGCCGGCCGGCCGCGCACCGGGAATCGCACGGCTGGCTTCCCAACCTGCTCCTCCTGCTGGAGCTCGCTTACACGCTTAAAAACGTCTAGGAGGGCAGCATCGGAGTGTGTCATTTCGCTATGTCACCCTCCTACCTGCAACTCGGTTGTTTGCTTGGAAGCGTTTAGGACGGCAACAGCAGCCTGAGTAATTTCTGTATGTCTCAGTTAAAAAGTTTCTTTGAAGTACTGGGAGTTAGAATGTATCTCATTCGTTGCTACCTTTGAGGAATTAACTGGTCTAGAATTTTAGATTTGAAGTGAAAAAATGTTGATCCTAAGTAAGTAATTTGCCTCCTTTGCCTGCTGTAAATGCAAACACAGGAAAATGCCCCAAATAAGCTACCTTTATCAAGTATCTAATTAGCTGAGCTGTTCTGTTTCAGCACAAGACAGGTTATGACTGGGATGATAAAAAAGGGAATTCTTTTATAGCCTAATTTTTAGATGAAGAAAAAACTTGCATTTGATCACAGCTGTTGATTTTTCTGACAGCTCCACAGCTTGTGACTTGTTCCTCATTAATACAGCTATATGAAACAGTTCTTTTCCACTTTACCTCTTATTTGGTGTGGCTTCAGCATTTTCTGCAGCTTGATGTGGTACAGCTTTGTCCATGTTAACAATTACTGAGGCCCAGCAGGAGTGGATGTGTAGAGTGAAATAGTCAGTGCAGAGGACCAGATACACAGGCTGCATTCATTCAAGGTTTTTACAGTGGTCTAGTTGCAGTCTTGTCCCAGCAGCTGAGCATCCTTTAGCATACTCTCTGGAATGTATCTTCTGGTTTTTTTCCATCCTAAGGATATCCAGTTTGTCCCGTCTCAGACTCCTCAGTGATGTAGCTCAGTCTAGCATAAGAAGGAATGCTTTGGGAGTTTGTGTCAAAAAGGATGAAAGTGTTCCTCCTCTGAATTAGAATGCTGATGTAAAATGACTTATTGAATTATTTCTCAGTTGTAGCTGAAACTGCCTGCTTCCCTGTGTTTTTCCACATTGATTCACCAAAAGGAATAGAGGTTGAATTTGTGAGACATATGTCATGGTAGCTGTAGGGTTTCAATTGATAATATTACTGCTATTAGCATGCAGATTGAACTTTTTTCCCCATAAACTTTAGAATTTTTATACCTTCAAGTCATTTATATTCCTCATGTAGCAAAACAATTTTAGATGTTCTTATCCAATATCTCTAACCTCACAGATGGCAATAAAACCTAAACAGAAAATCCACCATGTTATAAGAAAAAAAGCCTAAAAAAACCCCATGAAATGTGTAGATCTGATTCATTAATCTTTGTTAGTGGCACTTAGACAATATTATTGAGTTACTGTGGTAAAATATTAATGAGGATTGAGGTATTGCTTAGATGAGATTTTCACTGCAGTTGGGCTCTTTGGCTTCTTTTCTTAACTTTACCATTGACTTGCTGGGTAATGAATTTTCCTCAAACTCCTAAATTTTTTACCTTAAAGACCCAAGGAAACCCAAAGATATTTAAATATTATGACATTGAATTTAAAGATTCAGGAATCTTTATATCAATATATGTTACAGGAATGTTGGAAATACAAAAAAATTTGAAACCCTCAAAGGAGGGATGAGAACAGCCAAAACAATTCTATTTCTACTGCTAAAGTATTTTAGCATCAAAAGTAGTAAAATATTCTTCCAAAGAACTGTTGTAGTGTTTCATAGTTTTTCAGCTGATAAACCCCTGTGTTTGTTTCTGTTCAAAAGGCAGTTTTCTCCCAAATTTTTTCATGTAATTATTTGCTAGCATCACTTTAAGTATTAGAAGAATGACACATACAGTGTTTGATCATATCATGGAATATAGCTTTGAAGGTGACAAAAAAATACCTCAAGTTGTGTTGCAATTCAATATTGCTTCTTCCAAAGTGTTTTTAGACATTAAGAAGACATGAGTCAAGCTTTACCATTTTGCTTTATTTCATAGAACTGGTTTATAATATTCATCCATAAATGTCTTAACATATATTCTTACCTGTATGTGTACAATTGGTAAGGTCTTCTCAATAGTTAAAATATTCAAGAACCTCTACCTTGACTGGTTACAAACTACTCCAGGCATCTGTTTGTTAGAGTCTATAAACATTTTGTCAGCATGGTATGTGTGCTTGGAAGTCAGTTAAATACAGCAGATGCATTCTGCCTGAATCAGACTCAGAAATTCCAAAAGCTGCATGATAAGAGCCTGAAATGAGATCAGTATCAAGTAATGGTTGGCACTCGTGTCCAACAGATCTGTGCATTTCCAGTAATGCCTCCAACAGTAGTGCTAACCCCTGTGATTTTCTCAGAAGCCATGAGGAGGTGACATTTTATTTCAAGATCAGTTCTTGAAGTTCTAATAAACTACAGCATTTTCCTAAAAAAGGAAAACTTCATGTTTTTGTAGTTGCAGATATGATTTGAGATACTAGCTTTCAAAGCTTTCCAATCTGAAGGTACTGTTTAAGAAAATGAGAAGAGCAGTCCCTTCTTCCCCTCCACAGCTGGTGGGAACTATATTCAGTTCTGAGACACACAAGGTTGTCAGGCTGCTAATGCATGTTGTTGAAATGGCCACTTAGGCAGAAAGAAGATATGTTACCTTAGTTTAGGGTATTTTACAGGAACACCATTCTCTTTAGCATATTTTTCACTGTACTGTACTTTTTAGTAGTCATTAACCCTGCTATCCATAAGCTTCATTTTCTTATTTCTGCTATATATAAGCTTCATTTTCTTATTTAAAATGGTGCTCATTGCTGCTTTCAGTATATTTCACTGTCTCTCAAAATCAGTTTGTAAAAGTCTTTGGCTGTAGAGATGCTGTAATTTTAAGGTCAGCCATATCAATAAATATTGACTGGTTTCTTTAATCTCTCAAAGTCTATTTAAAAAAGTAAAGTATTCTTCCAACTGCTGTATGTGAGCTAGAAACTAATATATATTACAAGTTTGCAAATGTGGGACTTTATTCGATAAGAGAGTACATAAACTGTACAAAATACAAGCAATGAACATCCATATTAGTATTTCATCAAGTTGAAACCTTTCAGGAATAAATTTGTTTTCCTTTTAAAAGAATATTTCCTTTTAGAGAAATTGAATCAAATGTAGATGATTTTGCTTGATGCCATTGAAATACAAAGCCAATGGGTATGCATTTTGGAGGTAATGCCTATTACTGGCACAAGCATTTTTCTTTTTTTTTCCTTCTTTTACAGGGTTTTTTTTTGGTTAGATAAATAATTTTAAAAGTTGTGGCCAAAGAATCAACCACTCAGAACCTCATTTACCCTTTAACTACAAAATTATGTCTAAATGCCAGTAAATGTCTGAAGACTGCACAGGGCATTTTTAGCATGTTATAGAAGAGGTATTTCAGCAGCCTTACTGTTGAAATTTCAAGCCTTGTCATTCTTAACACACTCAAAGCATACATTTGGGCTGGCTTCACTTTATGTACCAGAGCTCCTTCTAATAACTAAATACATTTTAAGTGTCTCTCAGTAGCACAGTATAAGAAATGTAGTCACCACAACGTATACCTTGACATTTCCATAAAACAAGGCAAACAAAATGAGTTTTACAATTTTGAACCTTTTGTGGCAAATAAGGAGAAATAATTGAAAGTTTAACTTCAGGACTTCCAAGACCAAATTCTAAGTTGCCTGTAAAATATGTGCAGCTCATATTTTCCCAGGAGTTAGTGGTGAAAAAAATACTCTAGTTTTCTAGAGTAACTTTAACTTGTGTATCCCAAACCTAACATTAGTACTGTGTTCTGCAAATTATGACATCTTTTAAAAATTTGGACCATTTAATTTGTGCATATTCTCTAAATTTTCAAATATTCTCAATGGAGTTTCATGGTTAGAAATAAAGGATTTACCTTCTCTTTCAGCTCTGCAATAAAACATATAATCACTGCACGTATTTTATATATCCATAGGTCTCATCCACAGCAGCCAAAAAACCAAAGGCATCCAAGCCCTTTTTAGTCTTTTTTAAAAAATCTTTTTCATCAATTGAAAAAGTAGTTATTAGAAGCTTGGCAATAAACAAAACTTGTCCTACCAAACTGTGTCCTCATAGCTGTGGGTGAATTTTGGAAAAACAGTATTATGTAATTTGTTGTCAAAACCAACCTGTCTGCATCACATTAGCTAATAATAATAATAATAAAACTCTGGACTACTTTTCTTGCTCTTCAAATAACTGCATTGTTATGTCCTATATTTTTGCATCTCCTAGCAACAAAAAAAGTTTCAAAAAGTTTTATTTTTAGAAGTGTGCTGGAATTGTTTTCCCAACCATTATATTTTCATGCTGTATCACTGACAGGTTCCCTTGAGCAAGTGAGAAAGCTCCTCTGCTGAAAGTGCAGTCAGTGATCTATAGTGGTTACTGCTCTCCGTTGCAGTAGATATTGAGGTATAGCTCATCTTGATGGTGAAGCATTGGCCTTGGGGTCAGTATTGTGATCCCAGTCTCTGTACAGTTATAACTGAATTGACCTCATTTAGTTTATGATTGTTTAATCTGCAGTTTACATGGCCCATAGATTCAAAATATTGTGTCCCTGTGTCCCGTAGGGTTATGCAACAGATAATGTGATGCTCGTGATACAAGAATAGAGTAGACCGTCTGTAGGTAACAAAACTGACATTATAACTATGAGAGTTGTACTGCAAAAGGCATTGCCTCTGGAAGATGTCCTGGTCTGCAGGCCAAGAGGAGGAAGGGCCTTGCTCCTGTGGAACAGACTGCCTACATCTGTGTTGTGTAACGTGCTCTGCTTGGATCCCAAGGGAGCGCTATTTTTATGTCTTTGTATGATCCACAAAAACTGCCACAGTTCACCCAAGTCGTGTCATGGTGCAGAGGGGTGTGTGTGTTGCATTTCATGATGGCAGTGCCTGAAGGCAGCAAACCTGCTGAGGCAGCACTGGGGGAGTGTTACAGTGCACACGGAGCAATCTTATCTATGCTGTCTGTAGGGAATAGCCCCTGTGGGAAATGTTGTTCAAAAATTCTCCTGCTTTTGTGTCAGAGAACCTACCTGTCTGTGTCTCCCTGAAAGGAAGCCCAGGAACTAAGGGATACGTGGAGAACCTTAACAAATCACAGATCTGGAACAACAAGCAGGGGAGCCAAGTTATTAAAATATTGGTACTCATGGGATTATTTTAAATGCAGCTCCATTGCTTAGACTAACTTCTTAAAAAATGTATTTCAACTGTATTGTCTTGGCTTTGGTATCAGTTTAAGTAATATTTATATGTATGTGTGTTCTTAAGTTTTTTTGTATAAAGACATATTTAAGGATTTCTTGGTTTTAAACTATAAAGATAATATGGGGAATGTTCCAGGAATCAAACTTCAGTATAGAAAGCTGAAGAGTCTTTCAGCTTTTCCTTTGCAGCTGTGAATATTCATAATAAAACTTTCAGTCATTTCTTCTTGACTGTTTAACTTGGGTGAAATACTTTCATCCAGTTGACAACAATCTTAGACTTGAGAGTTAAGATCTCTTTCATCTAAATTCTTCTGAGACTCTTACCCAGTTTTTGTCCTGCTCTCATGAGACTTGCTATTGAAGTCCTTCAGGGTAGCTTAACTTCTGCTCTCTTAATGATTGCCAGACACAGAAAGAGTCAAATTGTCTTAAAAGATACTAGAATATAGAAGCAGTTAGGAGAGAGAATAAGAGGTGTTCATCCTCTGTCTCTCTCCTTATCTCCACCAGCCAGTGCAAAGCGTGCTTTTGTTTTATGTACCATGGCCATGCCTTTACGTTCCTCTACATCCTTTCATGATCCTCAACATCATCATTATCCTCTTTTTCTTTCATTAGAAAAGGTCTGGCAACCTCCCTTTTGCTCTGAAAATTACGAATTATAATCAGATTTAACATGGAATTGTTAATTATGTGAATTTGAATAAGGTAATCCTTTTCACTGTATTAATGTTCTTTTCAAGAGACTTACTAAATATTTTATATTTATTATTTCTGTACCTTCATTTAATTGCAGAATTATAGGAACTTAGGAAAACAATGGTGATGATAATGAGATCAGTAGAAATTACAAACAGTGAAGTTTTCACACAGAGATATAATGAAATGTTTAGTAAAAATCATTGCCATTTCTGGAAATGGAGAGAACATAGGAGCACAGAGTCCACTACCCTTTTTTCCAGGCAAACCACCCTCCCTCAGACAGTAGTTTTTAAATGAAGAGTAAAGAGCTCTGCAAATGATTCGTTGGTTTGAAGGAGCATTATTTAACCTGTTTTGTAGAGGATTGGACTAAATGACCTCTAGGCGTCCCTTCCAACCTGAACTTTTCTATGATTCTATTGAAATGCTGACTCCACACATGGAAAATTTGGATTCTTTAGAAAGCATTTTTGCCAGGATCTCCTCTTGAGGCTGGTTTCTACAGCTTTGTTTAGCTTTGGTAACACCTTTCATGGTCCTTTTGTAATTAGAACTCCTGTGTCATCGTCTAATACCCATATAGATCTGTGTAGTACTGAATACGAAGCCATGAGACATCCGTGTTTATAAATTCCAGTTTATCAAGTTGTGTTCCAGTGTTCAAGAACGTGTCCTATGTGAAATAACCTAAATCCACAGCTGCCTTTCCTATTTAAAGTGTCTGACACCAAATTATTCTGCAAGAGCTTTGCTTTTCTGTCAGGTAAAATGGAGTGTGGGGTGTAAGCACCTTTCCATTAATTCGTAGAGAACCCACTCAGCCTTCAGAAAGCCTACAGAAATAAAAAATCCTTATATCCCACTTGGATGGTATAATATTTAAGAAATAGTAAATATTGGACCTTGAAACACAGGGATTTCTGCTGGAAATTTACAAACAAAGGGTTGCTCACAATTCTTGCTGCTATTTGATGTTCTGTAGTAGCATCAAAGAGCTATTGAGACTGTATAGTGAGCTTGGTAAATCAGCACTGTGATTGTAGCAAAAGATTTGTCTTCTGCTTTTGGTTATGGTCACATATTTCCATACACTACACTTCATTACCTATTTGGTGATTCTTGATTATTCAAATAGGAAATTACCAGCAGTTCTTGGAATTTTCATTTTATATAAATATGATAAAAATATTTCTGGGTTTGGTAATATTTAGGCAATAGTAATGAGGTGAGAACTTTGTTGCTTATATTAAAAATGCAACTTTTCATCAAGTTTGGGAGACTTAGTCCATAGTTTTTGTGAATTGATGCTAGTTGAATTGATTTTACTAAAACTATATTGATTTGTACTAGCTAAAAGTTTAACCTGGGATTCTCTGTGTGTTTCAAAATAATTGTTTATGTGCATGTTCAATCATGCATAGCAGAATAACTATTAGTTTGAATTTTGAGGATTTACATTAAATGGCCACTATTTGTTTTATGCCTGGGTACAAAATTGTGGCATCAGGAATTATAGAGTTGCATTTGGAAAGGACCTCTGGAGATTGCCTAGTTCAACACCTTGCTTTAAAGCAAGCTCAGCTAAAGGAGGTTGCTGGAGGCCAGTTGGGTGTTGAATGTCTCCAAGGATGGAGGCTCTGCAGCCTCTTTGGCAGCGTCACTGGGGAGCACAGACCTGGACGCAGCATTCCACTTGTTTCTCATTACTGCTGAGTAGAGGGGGATGATCTTAAGGAAAGCTTCAGGTATTTCAGCTGTTCTCACATACAGAACAATTCCTCCTTCTGATCTTCTTGGCTAGTCCTCCTTAAAACACCTGTATTCAACCATTACCTGATTGCTGCAGCCAGGTGTCTCCTGTCACTCAGGACCAGCTGCACAACTGACTTTTGACCCATGGGATCTATGCACTCCTCAGCTCCTTCCTTTTTACTGTCAGGATTGAGGAGAGAGCCATCTGGGCCCATTTCTCTCTTCCTTTATTTTTTAAAAAAATTAATTTGCCTAATTTAATATAAATATGTAATAAAGATCAATTTATAAGTATGATGCCAGCTTTTATTTCCATCTGCCAAGTAAGTAGCTGCTGTAAACATGCTATGAATATGTAAGGATGTTATAAATTCTCATGTAAAACAAACTTGTAGTTTGAGATCTATACAGTAAAATAAAAGTTAGGGGGGTTTTTGTCATGCTTTTTAGAATTTTTTATAGTAAGACTTTGCTTCATAGAGATGATTTTTTTTTGTCAGGGAGGAACAGTTCAAGAACTAATTGTTCTCTCCTGAGCAAAACTTTCTAATGAATCTTTAATCAATTTCCTTGTTAGAGCAGCTTTATACATAGTGAATTCTAATGGAGGTAAACACTGCTTTTGAACAAGCATCCAAGAACTTCAGCTGAGAAGCAAAGTATTAGCATAAAAATTGCAGAGAAGGGTTATGTATGATGCACATAGTGCCCTACTCCTGTTTTAAAGAGCATTTTCTTTTCTATGTGGTTGTATGTGCACAAGGTGAATGGACAAACCCATGGCTTTGATTATGCAGTAGAAGGAGGCTCTGGTGTAGAGGTTGGCAGAGCAGTGATGCACCAACAAACTGATGTTTTCTTTGAGGTTAAAACAGATAGCATATTACCTATTTTTGGTTTTGGTTTTTTTTTTTTTTTTTTAATTGCCTTCTGCCACTACTTTAGGTGGAGATGCTTGGATTTGGAAAGTTATGTCCTTTTTATAAGTCTGGAATTCATACATGTAATAATGCTGTGGCCTGGCTCTAGACTGTGATTGAAGGAGAGCTGCTTTTCTGTTGCCAGGTCCTGTATCACAGGTATGTGATACTGATGGCTGGTCATGGTCTCCAGTTTGTTCATAATTCAGGGGCATTGAGATCTCAAATTCTAAGGTACTCTTAGTACATGTACGTAGGGCCTTGTTAGAATTCTGCCATACACAAACCAAGCCAGGCTCTATTTCACTTTCTTTGAGTTGTGCTGAGTCCTTAGATAAGATGGGGAGTCAGGAAATACTGATGCTGTATGCCCATATAGCTGAGAAAGTGGAATAAAGATGGGGTTTGGAGAACTCCTTAAGAGAAAAGAGGTCAGTAGCTGCTTTAAAAGTAAGTATAATTTATAATTCTTTGGTTGCAAATGAAATGTTACAGGCAAGATAAATCTTTCTGTCATGATTGTATTTTGTTGCTTCTGTTTGTTCTCAACTGATTGCATTTTTCCCCCGTCATATTAACAGTGACATTTGATTGGAGACTTAGGAAAATATTCTTGTCCTGCTGGTCTTAGATTGTTTTATTCCTTAATAATAATTTTGGAAGTTGCAGGCTTTCATTCTTTTGAATGAAAGTGTATGCTTGAAAGGAAAAAAGAATGCCATTACAAGTGTATATATAAATATATATATGTACATGCATAAAGGGGTACATGGAAATGAAAGGAGAAAAATGTGAAAGCGTTTTATTTATTTGCTTCTCTCTGTCTGTGACTACTGTCAAGAGAGATTTCATTCCTGTGGTGGTGTTTCTTACAGCTGGAACCTTCTAGAAAACTTTGATTAACAAGGCACTAATAGAATTTTCCTTAAGCCACAGCATGTACTGAGTGAAGATATAAAAGATGTCAATCCTGTGTGCCCTCAGAGCAGTTAGCATAGTTCCAAGGCAGAACTCATTTGTGCTGTCAACTTACTGGCTATTTTCTCTCTTACAGATAGGACTGCTTCCTTGTAACTAGTTGAGAAAGAGTGCATTTGGTAGCATTTGGACCTCTGCTGTAATCTTTTACTTTAAAGTGGCTTCACTTCTTTAAAGTCATGGTACTGTAGGATTAAGAAGTCTGATTTTGAGGTTCTCCAATGCCAAGGAAATTTGGAAATTGGGAACAAAAGGGGCCTTAGATTTGTTTCTGCATTAATTTCTTCTGGGTAGAAGAAGAAGAGATTGATGGGAGAAGAGATGGCATTTTCTTTCAAGATGCTGTTTCTCTTCTAAAACCTTGAGAAGTGGAATATATTCACTATCCTGGTTTTGACTGGAATAGAGTTAATTTTCTTCTTAGTAGCTGGAACAGTGCTGTGTTTTGGATATGAGAATAATGTTTATAACACCCTGATATTTTGGCTGTTACCAAGTCATACTTATTCAAATAAAATGTTTTTTTCAGTTTCCCATGCTCTGCCAATGAGAGCTGCACAAGAAGCCAGGAGGAAGCATGGCCAGGACAGCTGACCCAAAGGCCAGAGATATTCCATACATATGACAACATGCCCAGTATACAAACTGGGAGAGTTATCTGGAAGGGGCTGGCTGCTGCTTGGGAATAGGCTGGGCATTGGTCAGCAGACAGTGAGCAACTGTATTGGGCAACACTTGCTTTTTCTTGGGTTTTATTCCTTTCTCTGTCTCCTTTTCATTACAGTTACTGTTGCTGTTATTGTAATAATAATGGTGATTATAATAATAATGTTTTGCCTCATTTGAATTATTAGGCTGTTCTTGGCTCATCCCATGAGTTTTCCCCTTTTCTGATTCTCCTCCCCATTCCTCTGGAAGGATGTGTGGGGAGCAAGTGGCTCTGTTGTACTTAGTTGCTGTCTGGGCTTAAACCATGAAAATTAACAGAGAAATGTTTAATTAAATAAAGATTTATAATTTAATTTTTTCATATTGAGTTTACTCTACAACCTGCCTTTACGGTACCAAACTTTTCTTTAATATTACAATGTCACATGACAACCGGCTCCCATAATGGGAAGACTGCAAAGCTGCAAGGTAAAATCTGTCAAGGAGTAAACTCATTATAAACCCTCATTACCAACATGTAAAAAAAACCAGAAAAATACTGCATAAGATACTGCTTTTTTACTTTATGTTATTAATGTTTTTGACAAAAATCTGAAAAATTTCCCATAAGGGATGAATACCACATTGATACAGAGCCAAGGGAAAAGCTTTGCAGCAGAAATTGTTCATTGACTCTGTGACTGCAAGTGTGCAGAAAGAGAGCACAGAGACTGCAAGAGCAAAAAGAATTGGATAACATTAATTTAAAAAACACAACAAAGCCAAGGCACAGGATTGCTGTGTAAACAGCTTTAACTGTATATATTTATTTCCAGTGGCTCTGAAAACAAATGGAAGATTACTGGGAAAAGATTAACTGTAACAAATGCAAGGAAATGTTTGAAGCAGTTAGAAAAGCTTTTTATAGTAGAGCAGTTAAATCTAGTTAATTGTGTTTGATTTTTGTTTTCATAATTACTTCCACTGTTTCACAGAACTCCTGCTGAATGTCTGACATAGTCGAGTTCTCATGCCATAATTAAAAGAAATAAATGTATAGAAACTGAATACCAATGTGATTAGTGTTGTGTTACATACTTTAATATATGTGTTGCTCATACTGGTTAGCTGCTTCATGCTTAGCTGAGGAGATAATCCATAATTTAAAACAAAGAAACCACTCTGTTAAGTTTGTGTAGTTAATGGAAGTACTTGACTATTTGTGAAG
Organism: Molothrus aeneus; assembly: GCF_037042795.1. Lineage (NCBI taxonomy): Eukaryota > Metazoa > Chordata > Aves > Passeriformes > Icteridae > Molothrus > Molothrus aeneus. Next base: position 17,719,977 of record NC_089650.1, on the reverse strand, counting down.
GTAAGAAAGGTCATTCTGGTCCAGTGGGTAAGTCATGAGTAAATCTTAGTAATGAGAACCCCAAATTATTTTAGTTCCCACTGTGACCCTGCACACTGGCATTGTCCAAGCCTTTTGGAGCATGGTTAGCAGCAGTCTGGGAGGGGTGAGCTGGCCCCTGGTCACAGCACAGTCTGTGGAGCTGCTTCTGTGCAGTAGGTTTATAAATCCTGAACTGTTGTGTCCTAGAACTGTAGAGCACCTGACACGCTGACAGCAAGGCATAATGAATATGATGTACATGCAGCTAGCTTTTGTTGGTAGTATTTCCTGAGTCATATTTCTAAAATATGATTATATGATGCTCTTGGAGCACAATTAAAGAGGAAGGTAGAACAATATCTTGCAATGCATGCACTTTTTAGTATCTGTGGCACAAGCAGGAAATCTGATTGTGGCTGGAGGGGTGTAGCTGAGACTGTGTTTGAAACTGCAAACATAAATGCTCCCTTTCTCTCTGGGTCTAATTTTGGTCTCTCTTGCTTTGAGATAAACCCAATAAGGATTGATAAAGTTGCAGATGCTCTTTGTGGCTCAGATCTAAAAATGCTAACATTGGGCAACAGGAAAGGAGCAACCACAGGCTGTTTTTTCATCAGAATACCACACCTGGATGCTGTGGTTAAATTAGCTGGGTTATTCCTTCATCCTTTGTTTTACAGTTTCTGATATATTTCATGCTGTGTATTTCTGGGTACAGGTGTTTAGTTAGCATAGCTGTTGAGACTGAAAACTGTCAGGAGGAGCACTGCACGGCTTTGTGCAAATGAAGTGAACCATTTTACTGAAAAGATGAATGTGCATAGCAATGTCACATCTGAAGTAGCTTCAGTTTTAGCTTGTACCATGAAACTGCTTTTGAAGAGCTTTTAGGCAGGTGACAGACTGATTCAGTAGGACTGTGGCAGTTCTACTGAGGAGTGGTGGAGACTGTAGGAGAATTCTGAAAGGTATTTGCAGGCTCGTATGGCAGAAATGTGCAAATGTGTTTTGTGCTCAGCCCTTGGTCCAGCCAGTGTCAAATCCCTTTCCTTCCGTAGTGGATGTCAATCTGGCACTGTTGAAAAGAAAATCAAGTCGAAAGAGCTGCAATGTCTTCTTTCAATTTATTTGACAGTGGTATATTAGGTAACATTGTTTCTGAGTAAAGCCAATAGTGAATACATGATTGAGTCCAAATCTCTTCCTGTAAGCCAAGGATCTTCATTACCATTCATGGACCTTTTATGTAATCGCTTGTGTAAGGGTTGCACATGATGCATCATCTACTTTGGAAAAAACTACTCAGCAGGGGCTGTGATTTTATACACTAAAAATGAATATTTAGGCCCCAAGAGAAGCAATTCACAATTTTGGGAAGGTGGGGATATTGTAGAAGCATAATTTAAAGTGGCTATATGGCTCTTTTAAAGCACTGTTAAAAGATGTAACATTAACATTTCCTAGGGTGATCCATCACAAGCTGACTTGTCTGTTTAGGATTTTCCCAAATGTTTTTCTAGTTAGATAAAAGATACACATGAATGTACAAAATGATTTGGCTGTTTTGTCTGAAAGATGACAATTTGTAGAAAACTGAATTTGCCACGTTTCTGTCTTTCCTTCGCAGCTGAACTGGTGTTGTGCCTTATATCTTTTTGATTTGTTAGAGTAATTTATATTCATAGAGCAGAAAAGCTGGATTCCATCCTCCATATCAACCTGTTCAGAAACTTAACTTGCATGGATATTTAAAAGAATATATAGGAAAAATCAAATTATTTCTTAAATATGCCACCCCAGGATGAATTAATCCACTAGCAGCACTGTAACTCAGAGTCTGTATGTTGTTGCCCTGGAAATTTGTATCAGCACACTTGTAACAGTTTGATTTCAGAAACTGTGGTGTTGACTCTTAATTTGTTACCTGTAAGTTTTACAGGCGTCATTGATAGGGGCAGTATCCAGCCAGTGCATGTTTCAGTGCAAGATGTGGCTATTTGCCAACGACTGTGCCTGGGAGTTTATATTTTCAGAGGTTTATTTTTCTTTGCACAGACTGATGTCAGTGGCGCATGCCAGTACATTTAAGGAAAAAAAGGAATTCCTACTTAAAATAAGTGATTCTGTGCATTTTATAATATACATGCTTATAAACACAGAAGCCTGGGAAATTATCAGTGTTTGTCAAGAAGGCATGTAAAGGACTCTCTTCAGAGTTGTACAAGTTATGTGCTATAAGGAAAAGAAATGAAATGTAATCATTATCCAAATGCAGTGAGTAAAGATAAGAGCTTTCCATAATTTATCTACCAAATGTGTGTCTCCGTCTAACACAGAGTGACTCTAATACCACAGTTGTAATATTAAGTCTGCCCACATATTTTGTGCAAAATCTCAGTGGTGAGGCATTCATTGCCTTGAAAAGCTGACACAATGGAATGCTTTTTGTGCTGGCTCTGGACAAATTATAGTCCATTTTATCAGTTCCAAGGTCAGAGTACTATCGTGGCTCTTAAACTGTATTGTAGTAAAGTGGGCTCTATTGAATGTTCAAGGAACAGCCGTAAGTTTGCCTGATTACTGCAGCCAGGTATCTCTAGCACAAGAGACTTTTTGTCTGAACCTATTTCTCTTGTCTACATTCTCATTTTTGCTGTAATTTAATTTCAGAATTGATTTTTGCTGCAATATATATGGAGTTGTAGAGCTAAGACACTCTCAAGACACACAGCAGCCATTGTTAACATGCCACTGTAGAAATGATACATTGCTTGTATCAGCTCGAGTGCTGGTTGAAGCATAAGTCAAAGGGTGCTGTTATTAAACCCCTTGTACTTCCAGAGTCTCTTTCTTTCCCTACCATTCTTGTAGACTACTTCTATTCTTAGCATTGAAAATCTAAGCCCTTTCACACAAAACCTGAAGTAGATTTGCATGGACTGAATGCTTCTCTTTCCTTTTCTAACTTGTCTGCTACTAGCCTTTCCTTCCCATTCAAAAAAACATGCTATCAGTATGAAACATCGTTTTTATGCTCTGCATGCCTCCCCTGGTGTGGGAATAATTGTTTTCCTGTGAATAAAAATCATAATATATTTTTTCTTGGCCCCTCTGAAATGCAGAACAATTATTTCAAATTAGGATCGGATTTTTTTTTTCCTAATAAAAACTGCATTATTCAGTAGAATCAATTTTTCTCATGGCATACAGTCTAAAAGCTCCTGATATACCCTATGTGAATATGAATATTTCCTTGCCCATTTTGCACTTTCTCTTCTCCCCTTTTACACAGCAGCTCATCAGCACTGTTTTTTGGTGTGCAAAGTGGGTAATTTCAGTAACATCTCTCTACCCCTAAACTTCAGCTTTCCTTTTTTTGGTTCACTCTCTTGAGTTCATGACCAATTGCAATGCATCACTGATTCAGTGGTGTGACTTCTGCTCTTTGAGAGCTGGTGAAGGAATGTGGGTGGCTTTCTCTTATCTGCCATGGGACCCCAGCACACATGGGCATCAAAGATCTCAGAGTTCCTGTAAAGTAAAAATGAGGACAAAATGTAAATAAAACTGACATCTCTTGGTAAGATGGAGCTTAGTGTGTATTTAGGTGATATGATGTGCTTTATTTACTTACTGTCTTAATTTGACTTCTAAAACTTGCTTTATTATTAAGTAGTTGTGGATAATTTTGAAATGGGTACCACCTTGCAATTGCAGCAGCCCTTTTGTAGCCCTGTTTTTTAACTCTTTTGGAATACTGGCATAGTCTATAACTTTCTGTAGAGTGATAAGCTGTTGAAATATTTTTTCCTTTCCTTTTCAGGGAGTAATATGTGGGAGGCTGTGGACTATTTGCTTCCAACATAGGAACAGCCTTGAGTTGGGATTCTGCACTCCTGAGAGAATGCTGGGAATCTGCAGAGGGCGACGGAAATTCCTGGCTGCCTCTCTGACCATCCTTTTTGTCCCAGCAATTACGTGGATTTATCTGTTTGCTGGGAGTTTTGAAGGTAGGAGAGGAATAATGGCTGAGGGGAGGGTGGTGGGGTATTGGATGATTTGTAGCTGGGCAGACAAATGTAGATCAGTCATCATTGGTTTTATTTAAATAAATTTTGTTTGTTTGGCTTGCATATGAAATAGTTCCCAAGGTGCAGATTTCAACAAAAGGCCTTCGTTACCATGTTATCGCTACTGAGGATGCTCAGTTAATTACTGGCCACAATTACTTGGTTTTCCACTCACCTTTGAAAATGTGCAACAACCCCCCCCGCCCAGTCTACTAATCTTTTCTCTATATTTTCTAATTTTTAAAAGTTGGTCTATCCTATGCCCTGTAAGATTTTTAGCATCTCATTTCAGATATGCTGAACACAGAAAATCAATGCATATCTTTATAAGGTTTCTTTACATAAAAGTAGTTTGGATCAACATCCACCTGACTGTCAGTGGATTCTTTTAGTTGGAATATCTTTCTGTCCCCTTCTTTTTTAGATGGAAATCCTCCAGTTTATAGGTACATTGACTTGCAGCTATGTAATGAGCACTTTTTAAAATGAGACAGGGAATAATCACTACTTTGTCTTTTACATTACCTGTCTGATGAAGTTTTTTTCCTGGCCTTACAGACGTTCAGCAGTAATACTTCAGTTAGGGGAGGATCAAGGATTCTGGCTCTCCTGCTCTTTGCTACTTTGTAGCTTTTTAAAATTTGTTTGTTTTGTTTATTGTGGAAGTGAAGCATTTTATATTGGACAATAGGTCTGTTATTTTGGCAAGAGTCAAAAAACGTCGTTTGGCCTTTGTAGTTGCATTAGCATGAAGAAAGGTGTTCCAACCTTGTAAAAACTGTTCAGTCACTAGTTTACAGTCTGATAATTTTAAAAAGGCATTGTTTAAAATGTCAAACTTCTTTCATGTATCCTTGGCTGACGAATCCGTGCTGTGTTTGGAAACAAAAGAGGTTTCCATGTTAAATCACAAGTAAGAGCATGTAAAGATTTTCTCTGTGTGTTGCATATGATTCCGAATTAGTTATATTCCATGCACAAATATTTGTTTATGCAAATTTATTCAAGTACTTACAATTCTACCTTAATGTGCAGTAACTCCGTGAGCTCATTCTAGAACGAAACACTTGTGGGATTCATGTTAAATTGGAAATACGAGGGGTGCTAGCTGCATACTTAAAAATAATGATCTGGCAGGCAGAACAGTACTGATTTTGTTTGATTTTTAAAAGCTGAGCAAATGCAGGCCTCACCTTTTTGCTTTTGGAAGAATATTATGCTGCTTTGTCATAATGACTATTTTAATTGTGTCCACAATTGATAATGCCACGGTGTTTTAAATTCCTCTGTGAGTAGAATCCTTTGTTTTTTCAGAGAACTCAATACAAATCTTGCTGCTATGGGGTATTTGAAGTGACTTAAAGCTCTCACTGTGAATTAATCTTAAATGCAAGCTAGGGAACAAAGCCTATTACATTGTAGCCTTGCACTGGAAAAGGACTGGAAATTATGTACAGTTAGTAACTATCGGTTATTTTTCTGTGTCTGTTTTCTTTTTTCTTAGTTTTGGATGGGGATTATTGAATGTTTCTTGGTTAAAAAACTAAGATTGATTATTTATTTAACCAAATAACAGCTTGTATTTTCTTAACGTGTAAGTATTAAGACAAAAAGTTAATGCCATTTTGATATTCTACATGACTTCTTGGGTTTTTTTTCTCCACAGTGGTTCCCACAATTTACTCATGTTTGAGCTCTCTGTGGAGGTTGTAGTGAGGTGGGGGTGGCTTTTTTCTCCCAAGTAACAAGCAGTAGAACAAGAGGAAATGGCCTCAAGTTGCACCACAGGAGGTTTAGATTGGATATTGGGAAAAATTTCTTCATGGAAAGGTTTGACAAACATTGGAACAGGCTACCCAGGAAAGTGTTTGGGTGACCACCTCTGGAAATGTTTAAAATATGTGTATATGTGGCACTTAGGAACATGGTTTGGTGGTGGACATGGCACTGCTGGGCTAATGGAGGGACTCAATGATCATAAAGGCCTTTTCCATCATAAACAATTGCATCATTCTGTGATTCTCTAACTGAGTAGAAAATGGCTCACAACAGCACTGCGGCTTGATTTGAAAGCGTCACGAATGTAGAATCCTCTCTGCCTCCTGGCACTTGTTTCTTTTGTTAATCACAGGGCTAGAAATTTTCTTTTCAGTACATCTGGTTTTAGTTTTGAGTAAATGATTCTTGTTAGACTTTTCTCCAGCAAATTAAAGAAATCATCAATACTTGGTATCCTCATAGATTGATTTAATTATTCAGTGTGGGAGGGGCCTCAGGAATTCTCTTATTAAACTGTTGCTCAAATCAATTTTGGAATCAGGCAACATTTTTTAGGCCTGTATTCAACAGTGTCTTGAAAACGTCCAAGGACAGAGAAGACATGGACTTGCAGACACACCATGAATTAGTGCCCCCTCTATTTGACCCCAACATTCTGGATAGTTTTTCACACATCTAGTAGTCCACCCATATACAGGGTAAAATCCCAGCTTGGATACAAGAATACTGTGCTTAAATTCAAGGGAGATTGCATCAAATGGTCAAATATTCATAGTCATTTAATCACAGCAGGCAGTCAGGTTGGTCAAGCATGATTTACCCTTGGTGAATCCAATTGCCATGCCAGGCCTGGGAATGTTTCTGTTTGGAAATACCTAAGTACAGTAGTAAAATCACTGTGGGCTTTTATTCACTAAGTGAAAAGATTGACCTAGCTGAGTTGCCATAGCAAAAAATTTTGTGGGGATTTTTTTGTTCTTCTGCATTTTTTTCTTTGTTTGTATGTTTCAGGGCTCTAGACTCAAATGTCTGATATGAAATCTGTAGTGCTGTGTCTGCCTCGTAAGTTCTTGATGTAATTAGGAATAACACTACTCATCCATGTGTTTATATCTAAGAACTTAAGTTATTCATTTGCCATAGCATGGGAGTGGGATCACATTAGAAACCCTTAAGAAGCCTTGTTAGTCAATCTGTAATATAAAATATGCCTTGCTGCAGTCTGTTCCCATGCCCTGCTTTTTGAATAGTTTCAAATTCCTTAAGACGGTTTGTTTTGTTTTGGATTTTGTTCTCTTGTCAGAAAGTACATGGCAGCCTGCTACTTCACAGTTGTCACTTGACACTTGCAGTAAGACCCTTCCTTTAGGATATTCATTGGAGGTGGTGTTACCCAAGCTGTAACAGCAGTAGGTACTAAAAGTCTCATTAATCATGGATAAATGTCTATTAAGGTTATGAAGAAGAATATTAAAGATGATATTGAATATTCTGTGGCTTTTGAATATTCCTGGTTACTGTTGTTTTTAATAATGCACAAGGACACCATAATTTCAGTTATCTGTTACTTTGAATGAAAAAGCTAATTGTTCCAACATTCTTAGAATTAATTCAAAAGACAAAGTAATAGAGTAGGAAGAGTGGAGTGCATTTAAAACAGAGAAGAGAAAATAATCAAATAGTACATGATGAATTTTCATTAGAAAGAAAATAGCAGTTTCACTAACTAATGGTAGCTCCATAAATAGCTTAATTTTTCAAGCCATATGAAGCAGTTGGCTCTCCCCCTTACCATGAAGGTCATGTAAATTGGAGATTTGGAACTGTAATTTGACCATACTTTCTGGATTACTGATTCCTCAAAAAAAAAAAAAAAAAAAAAAGAAAAAGGAAGAAAAAGTTCACTGTGGCTGTGTGACCTCAGCAGATTTACAGTCACCTCCGTTTCGACAGGATGAAAATATACTTGTGTTACTAGTCCCTGTGTGGTGGATCCACTTGAGGCTGAAATCCTACAGTATGTGTGTAGAGCTCCTGTGTGGAATATATTTCCCAGGAAAGACAGAGCCAGTAATGTAACCTTAGGATCAAAAATTGAAAGTTGTGTGAGATCCTGTAGGGACTCTGTAAAGGAGTAGTTGACTTTGGTTTCTTTTAACTGCTCGGGTAGCATTTTAAAAAATAGAGCCTGCCTTCTTTCCTGGGACTTGCTTTCCTTGGTTGTCCTCTTTTCACTCCAGTGTTGGGCAGCTATCATTCCCTAACAAGTCATTTCAGTCAGAGTCATCTGTAGAGACATGATTGAAGCCAGAGTTGGGCAAACACCTCATAAAATACAATAAAATAAATTGAAGGAAGGCTGCAAATATTCATCTTTGTATTTAAATGGATTCACTTTAATGCTGTTCACACTCTTTTTGTGTATGTTTCCATAAATATCCTAGTGAATATGTTAATTGAGAAGACTGTCTATGGGAACAATGAATATCCAGTTTTAATATTCATGGCAAGTAGATTTTGAAATCATATTTGTGAATAATTGAATCAAAAAACTGATTCTGGGGGTTCAGCTTTTTTCAATTAAGTGCCAAAAGTTTATCACGTGATCTGTGTGCATGATGAAAACTGCCCAAACTTTTAATGCTTGCATGAAGTGGCTCATAGAAAGAGGCAAACAAATAAGTAATTACTAAAATGTCTATCAGACACTTGCAACTGATGAACAATCATCAGAAAATAATTCCCTCACAGACAATGTAATCAAAAAGACACAAAACATACCATTCCTTTTTTTACTATGTTTCCTCCAGTTGGCCTGAATTTTATCTGTTACGTGTCTCAACAGAATTAAACATGACAACTTAATCCAATGTCCATTTAAAACAGAAGCTTCCACCTTTGTATTGATCCTGTCTTTTTAATAAAGTTCTGAGAGGACAAGTCTTAAATGGGTGCCTCTGCATGTAAGTAAGGGTGCTTCTGTGATGAGTGCCTGAACAGGTGTACAGGAGGTGGATTTAGTGAATATTGGCTCTCCTTAGTCAAAAAGCCACCCCTTCCTTTCCATTCTGGAGTTAATAGTGCTGGCTGACTCCTCTCTTGTTACATTTATTCCAGGTGATAGAGAATTACCACTTAAGCACCTCTGTCTCTACTGCAGTTGCTATACCTTCTTAAATATGTTTGGGAATCCTACCAGAGTACCATCAATTATGATAGCAAAGACCTCAGGCTTATGAGAAGTTTTGTTGCTCCTGGAAAACTTGTCCTTCTATGAAACCCTGGTGATTTGGCTATACAGAATGCTGATAAAGGACCAGAAGGTCCATGCTGTGAAAGCTGGAGAGCTCGTTCTCTGCTCATCATCTTTAACTGAGGAGTCAGCGATCCTATGATTTTTTTTTACAGACTTGAGAAGCCTTATATGTCCATCACTAAGAAAATAAAATTAAGTGAATATGGAAAGAATTTGACTCCCCATTTTATAAATAAATAGCCTTCTTGTGAGCAGTGATAGGATATTTGAAGTAGTTTCTTTACCAAAACAAGAATGGCCTTGCATCAGGAGTGTAAGCCAAAATACACCATGGCCATGAGAAGCTTTTGGAGGTCAAATGGTGGAGTTAGTGAGGAACATGGACTTTTTTTTTCTTCTCAACCTTTATTTGATTAAACTTAGAATTCTGCAATACAATTTTATCCTTAGCTAGTAATGTCCATTCCCACTGGAATGCTGAAGTTGAATGTCAAAATCAATGCTGGGTTTTTTTCAGCTTGCCAGGAGTTCACATTCTTAAACCAATACCCTGTCATCTCAGGAGAAGCCTTGAATCTTGCAATGGCCACTTCTTCTGTCAGTGTGCTGTGCCAAGGGAAAGCAAGCCTACATTTCTTTAAAGAATTCCAGTAGAGAGGGCACACGTTTTATTTTGATGCTCATATTTTTAAGTACGTGCTTTCAGAAAAACAAAGTAGGCTGTGGGCTTACCTTCTTTGTTCTCTGTACAATCTCATGGTTGGATGGAATGTTTCTTTGCTTCTAAACACCACTTTTCTCTTGGCTTTCTTTTCCGTGACAGCTCTTAATTTGTCATTTCTGGCAGAAACATAAAGGTCAGAATGAAAAGGAATTCTTTGACAGGCGTGAGGGGCCAGCTTCTTTGGAACAGCAGCTAAATGAATATAACCTGTGGGATTTCTCAAGAGTTTTGTTTCATCTTGGTCTTTCTCCCTCTTTGAACAAACTTTTGGGAAAAATGCCATCTATAAAAGTTGCATTACACAAAAGGGAGCAAATTTCTCCCAAGAAGAAGAGACATCTGGATGCCCAAATTCTGCTAGGGCTGTGTGGAAGACTTAAAAGTAGGACTGCTATTTCCTGATCATTCCTTCTCTGTTTCAAAGATGGATAGTTACTCACTTCATCATCAAAACATGTTTTTTAGTATAAAAACGAAAAGCAAGGTGAGCTTAAATGTCTTGCTAAAAATAAACAGAAAAACAAACCCCAAGAAGCAACACTTGGCTTTCTGAAAAAAAGTGTGCAATTTTAAGTACATCTGAACTCCTTTGTGTGCTGGAACTAATGTAGCCTGACTTGCTGTGATTGATACCATGCAGCTGATTGATGTTGAAGTTGCTTTTCCTACAATTTATATAATCTAGCTCCCATATGGATCTCTTGGTGTCTAAATAAATCCTGAGCTTCTGCTGCAGTGTATTTCTCAATGGTAAAATGTTTGGCATCTCTCTCTCTCTCTCTCTGTGTTTCTGGCAATTGTAGAAGCTTCATTACCTCTGACTTCTTTCCCTCTAACAAAGTAATTTGAAATTAATCAATGAGCTTTGGGGGCATACAGGCAAGCAGGTCAACAAATGTATAAGCATAAGATGAAAAAAAAATCTGAAAAAGAGATGCTTTAAATGATAGAAATGAAAATTTTGGTTTTGATTCTCAGAACAATTAATCTGGGCTGTTTAATTTTTCTGAATTTTTTGTATTTAAAATTTGTGGGGTGTTTTTCAGATCAGGAAAAAGTTTGAAGTCAAAATCTTGTCTTGTTAGACAGCAAATAGTATCTGAAGTGCCTTACAGTACTTTTTAAACTCATATTTTGAATATTTATTTAAATGTATATAATACTAGAAGGAGGAGGAGTCTGGTTAAAAAAAAATTCAGATAATTACTTCATACACTGTGTATGGTCATTCTTATGTTCTGCAGATTATGCTCTGGAATGGTTTAAAAGCAACTAAGTGGGAAGGTTGATACCCTGTTTTTGGGTTGATCTGTTTTAGGTATGGTTAGCTTAACAATACCAGTATCTTCAACACATTTCTTTTATTTAAACCTTCTGTACCCTTTTCAAACGTTTTTCAGACATGACAGCCATTGAATTGTTCAGCTGATTAATTTTTTCCTTCCCTTGAAGTTTTACTTCTCTTGTGTTGCTTTGCAGTTCTTGTTTCTAGACTTGAAAGAGACTTTTTTTAATCTATCTAGATATCCTTGGACTACTGAGTGACATGCACGACTAAATTCAAAAACATAGCCTGACAGCAGTCATCCTGGTTCACTCAGCTTTGTAGATACCAACAGAAAGAGGAAAAGTTGGTGACCTGGAGACTGATACGTTTTTAGCCTGAGATTCTCTTCCAGTTTAACCCTGTTCAAGCTATTTGAGCCATCCTGTGACAATAATTCTTTCTAACCTGTGGTATGACTGACATTCTCTATAATTCTGTGAAATGGTCAAAGTCCAGGATGTAAACATCAAGGTTTTAAACCTTTTTTTTTTTAAATTTTATAATTCTGTTTGTCTTTCAAATTGCTGAATGTCAGAGTTTGCAGAGATGAGGAATTGGGGTGGAGAGATGAAAGTAGTGAAGTTAAAATTACAAAAAGAAAATTATAGAATCATCACATTTTCCTAAATTAAATTCGCAATACAAAGGAGACTGTGCTTGTTTGGTATATATTTACTTTAAAAAATAATTATAGACACAGTTAAAATATTTTACTGTATAAATGAAGTGTTTCACAATGAGATACTTTTTCCAATGAACTTGTAATAATGTCTGTACCTATTATAGAGAAGAGGTGTGTGGTTTGTTCTTTGCATAGTGCTTCCTCAACTTCTGAAATGCCCAGTGAAATCACCACCACCAATAAAAGCATTTAAACACCTGGAGCAGCTTACAAGCTTGAAGTTAGTAACACACCAGGGTCCTGATTAGAAAACCAAAAATGTGTATCTACAGAATGAACTGAAAGTGTGATTCTAGCACAGTCAGCCCTGCTTGTGTTGGCTGTTGTTGAGCAAGCACAGACCCTGTCAGGGATAGAGATGCACCACCATGAGCAGCAGGGGAAGCCTGGGCAGCTTGTGGGCTCTTATCTGGCCATTGAAGCCTGGGCCCCTACATCTTCCAAGTGATTATTGTTTTTCCTAAGCAGTTTAAACCCAGGGCAGTTATAGCTGTTGGTGCTACACTAGGATCTTCATTTGGCTCATGGACACAGGATTGGGGTTGTCATAATATAGTTTAAAATCAAAGAATGTTGCATACCATTTCTGTAATATATAAATTATTTCTGGAGCTGAAATAAAGCCATAGCTAATAAGATGGTATTATTCCTATATGTTGAAAAGCACTTGGGGGAATTGGTGGAATAAAGAAGTGTGAAAGTTATCAGTTTCTTATGGGATTAAGTAGAGTGAAAAAAAATACCCCGAAGTTGTTGTGTTTCTCCCCAACATTTTCTTTCCCTACAATTTTTCCTACTTTATCATTCACCTTTCCTTATTTATGTGTCATTGCATCTCTCCTAGACTAGTTACAACAGTCTTTGTTTAATTTGTTTCAAAATGGACCTGACAGACAAATTTGTAGATTCTTCTCAAAATTACACAGAACAGTTACTGATTGAAGATTTGTAGGTTTTTACCATCATAGTGACTGTTAACAGTCAATGTCTCTCACATTTTGCATAGCACAGACTGTATTATGTTGTAGAATTGATAGAATAATGCTGGCTGGTAATTCCTGCATCTGACCCATGTGTTCCAGATACACCAGAGCTGTTCTTCTAGCCAGATTTCTGCAATTGATTTTAAAGCTGCTGGAGGATTCTAGCACTTCTCTGAATAAATTATTCTGTCTTGTTAAAAAATACATGCTTTAATTTCTGTCCAGATATTTCTGGCTTTAAGGTAAGACGTGAAAGACAAGAAGTAGATGATAGGGAAAAAAAACAGAAAAGGATCATTTTTACAGTTTCAGTTTCATGTAAAGTGAGTAATCATGATTATGAGATATAGCAGTACATAAAGTGAGCTGCAAAAATATCACCTTGAGGACTATAGATGAGAGTGTTACAGTGCTACAGCTCTCACAACTTATAGCTGTTTAAAAAAAGAGATAAATTCATAGGATAATTGCTAATCTTCCCATAGCTAGTAGAAGCTAGTTATCAGGATGATCAGTTGCCATCCCAGTCCAGAAAAACTAATTTCCCAAGCAAAATATTTGTTTTGGGCTCCAGGTTAGTGTACGTTTTCAGTTGTGAAAAATAACCCTTCAGAAAGGATCAAATCACAGTTTCGATTGCAGGTTAAGCATGGTTATTAAATTTAAGAAGAAAGATGTATTTCAGCACTAATTTGGCAACCAGTTATTCATGGGATCAAGGCTTATAAACTTAAAATCTATCAGTATTGTATTCTCAATTTTCCAAAAAAAACATAAAATCACTGTAGTGTTTACAATTTACCTTTAGAGCATTAAAACATGGAAGATTTCTCATCCGTTTCTTTCCCAATGTTAAGGCATTCAGCATTCTAGAATTGTACTGGAATCATATTGCCACTTTAATATTTCACCATCACTATATTACCTGGCTGTCATTGGATTTCATTTAACCCAACTCTGTGATTTTGCTTGTTAACTTTAGCAGGAGTAATGTTTTCGGATGAATGAATGCTATAAAAGTCTGCTTTTTATTCTCTACTAATCAAACTGTTATAATGTGTATCTCAAGGGATCCACACTGACTTTAACAAAGGATTCTTTTGGTCTGAAATATAATACGCACAGAATGTTTTCTAGCAGTATTAACTATAATGGATTTAGCTATTTCACCTCTTGCTTCAGTGCTTTACAAATCCCAAAGGGTTTAAGGTAAAAATCTCAACAGTGAGGTTACATTTTCTATAATATTCTTATAGGAACCAAGTTTACAAATCCATCTGCACAGCTACACGTAATTATTGGTTTCCAGGGAACTCCAGCTAACTTTCTTCAAAGCTTTGCCAATATACACAGAGGTAAGTAAGTTTGAAAATAACAATTATCTGACTTATTTGAGTTGGGTGAAGGCATTAGTTGCTTGTTCATGTACACTTGAGTGGAGATGTGATGAATTAAGTGATCTTTCCCATAGAATGCAAATGCAGTCATTTAACCAAATGATTGAAACCTACTATTTATCTGCTTTAAATTGCATTACTTTGTTTGCCCATGAGCTGCCTCATAGTAACCTGACTTCAGAGTTGCTGATGGTGACTCTCTGCTTCATACTGAGTTTCCTGCTTTTGAGAGACTTAAGAGCAGAACGTCCCCCTGTTGTTATTTGCGGTCTTTATTTCCTCTCCCCAGTTTTAACTGTTTGCATATGCTCCCTTTCAGCTGCCATACAGGTACCTCAGTGATATGATATTAATAGCAAAGATTAAGCAGTTTCAGCTCACCAGAGAAGAGATTAATCATCATCAGGCCCAATGAGAAGTTTAATTTTCTCCTCTCTTTTTTCCACTAAGCTCTGGTGGCTGCCACTCACACCAATGTCTGTGGGACATTTAATAACCTGCTTCTGAAGATGCATTTCAGTGGTTTCTCTCCTTTTATTTCCTCTGTCAATCTCAGAGAATTTCATCATTTTAGGCTTTAATTGAAGACCACTGTGAGGAGATGGAGGCAAGAAAGTTATTTCTTGAACAAAGGTACTTAATGGACTCATGGTTTTTACTGTATTCAGGAAGAAGATGGGTTAAGTCAAGATACTGAAAACTATGGGAATTGTTGTTTTGGTATGTGACTACCTGCTCCCCTTAAAAAATTCCAAATCCTCCTTGTCCTCACCTCCTGTTTATATGCATTTATTTATTTGTGCCTGAGAAGTGTGGTTAGATTTGTGGTGCAGTATGGATGATGTGGAGCACACTGAATCAGGGAATGACAAGAAAGAGTCCACATTGAAAACTTCATAAAACAGCTTCCAAAATGACATCTGTACTGATAAAAGCACTCATGTGGGGTGGTTGACTAGTTGACATAGCAGTTGCTGTTCAAAATGGCACACCTCAGACTGGCACAAATTTACCTTACAGAGAAGCCCTAAACTTAATTAAAATTCTTCTCTGAGATGATGCTACTCCTGTCACCTGTTAACTACAACCAGACAGTGAAGTATTGATAGATGATAATGTGCAATCTACATAGCCCCCTACTTCTGGAGTTTTATCAGCTTCTAAGAGGTTTTAGGAGTGGGTCTCCATTAGGAGCAGCAGGAGATTACAGTTTTCTAAGTTAGAAAAGGGCAGATCAGACTAAGATAAAGCAACACACAGCACAAAAGAAAAATGGTTTGTCTTTTCTGTGGTCTTCAGATAGACCTCATGTATGAGGTTGTGGATGTGTGAACATGTGGATTTGTTGGTTGAACAATGAAGTTGCAGTTTCATTTGAACAGCACATGATGTGAAATCACTCAAGTAGCATTTTAAGCAGGTCGTAATTGTGGATGCTGCCATTCTTGCATTTCTGGCTCTGGCTGCCTGGTTTTGAGTCAGTGTTTCCCCTGTTTGAAAAACAGGTCCCTTCAAACTTGAAGAGGCTCAGGTTGAGCACCTGAGATCTTTAATCCAGAATCTCTCATTGCCTTTTAAAATCTCTTAGAAAATCTGGCTTCCCAGCCTGGTACTTTTCTGTACTGGAGGTATTGATTTATTCTATCTTGCCAGGAAGACTCTTGTGTAGCTGTACTATTTTAGCTTCCTAAAAGGCCTCTATCTACATTGGTCACTTGGGATGAACCCTGGAACTTCAGCAGGCCTCTTAAGTTTTCAAGTCACAGAAACTTGCTGAGCTGTATTAGAAATGGTCTTTTTTTAAAAGAAGTTTTTTGCTCTTAGTAGCCACTTTTTCATCTTGGAGACTACACACACAATAGGCCAGTAAGTCTAGATATTAGCTTAAAAAAATAGTTTTACACATTGCAATTGCTACCACCAAAGAAAGGACAGAACCCTTTCCACCAACAAATCTACAACAATAGTACTGTTTTTCTTCAATTTAATTTGTAGGTTGATTCAGGGTAGGCATATCTAGAATGGTATTGTCAACCTGATGCAAAGCATAATCATAATTTTGTGGGGAAAAAATATTTGCACCATACAACAATCTATGAACACATCTGATGTGTAGAGGATGAGACTCGCAATTTCTTTAATTGTTTTATTAAGGACAAGGTATTGCCCTTGCAAACAAATTGTTTGGAAAAACATTTGCATATTTAAATAGATTTATACATTTAATAGCTAATAGTTGTTTACTTTGTATATCCATCATTACATTACAATGAATAGAAAGACCTTATATTATTTCAATCTTGTTTAGAAATACTCCGCTAAGGTCCTGGCACATTATTTGACTGCACGTAAGATTGGAATAATCTGAGCCATTCCTGGACAGGGGTTATTTTCCTGCTAATTACTGTTTGATTGCACTAAAGTAAGGTGCTTGATCTAGGAGCTGTGGTGAAATAGCCTCTGGTTAGAGGCAGACAAGTAATGGAAGACTTCTACTGGTGGAAAAATTATCTGTGGTAATTTCATGTGGTGCTTGTTGGAAGAATCATTTGCAGTAAGTGAGAGTAGCAATCACGAACAGAATTGTTGAGAGTTGGAACCTGTTTTTAGTGGATCTCACAGAAAAGAAGTTCTAATGGTATGGTGAAAACTGAGAAAGTGAGACCTTAATTAGGAATACAGGAGCTAATGAATGAGAGTGAGGAAGGAACAGTTCTCAGGTGTTACTGTCGCTTGTCATAAACTCCAAGCTGAATGGAGTTGCAAGCTGGCTTTTTTCAGTAATAATCCAGGCAGGAAGAAAAGACAAAGGACAAGATATGCATGCATTGCAAGTAGTGGGATGAAGTAAAAAAGTGGATTCATATGGAAAAGAGAAGGTATTATCTTGAGGAGTCAGGAAGACATGGAGTTCTGTTTTGAAAGCACCATTTGCAGGATCACTAAAAGCAGCCTCGCTGGGCTACACACTATTCTTGTATTTGAGCATCATGTATGTGTGAAAAGATTCAGCACCATGAAAATGTGGACCTTCAAGATTATTCATTAGGTTTGTAGATTTTGAAATTACAGGAAATTTTTCAATGTGAAACCTATTCAGAACATAAAAGCTACCAGTCAAACTTGCAAATTTTTGATTAGTATTTGGTAGTCATCAAGTGTTTATGGATTTAACTGAATGAGTGTTTTAAAACTGTAGGAAATCATCAATAATTGTTAAGAGAGAATTTGATGTTACAAGGAATATGGATAACCAGCTTATTTGGCCCTCTCAAGAGCAAATACAACATTAGATGAGCAAGATATTAAAGAGAAAGAGAAAAGTGATCCTGTAAGTGAGGCATTTTTGGTGGGGGCTGATGGTGGAAGGACTATTTAAGGCTAATTCAAGTCTCTTTAAACCTCCTAGTACTTTCTATTATTAGTCTAACTCAAGAGCAGAGGCTATACATCAACCTTCTAGTAAGGCTACTGATGGTTATGTGGTTAAAAATAATATGAAGAATAACGAAAAGACAATGACTGCAACTTGATAAGGGGTTCATATTCTGCCTGTGTACTCTAATGAGCAGTTCCAGTGTACTACAAAGAAAACTGAAGAAGTAACTACAACACGTAAAGTTTTGGTTAATTATTTTATATTCATATAAAAGGCAAAGTACATTTCTGGATACTGAAACAGAAGTAAAGGAAAAAAGAGATGAAACTGAGAGAATCAATATTGTTTCAGGATGTCCTGTTCAATGAAAGAATGGCTTTGAGATTCCAGACTATGGGTAAAACCACATTCCTCTTTATCTTTAGACACAATCTATAGTATTAACAGCAGAATGTTGTTACCAAATCGGTAACAATTTTTACCAAATTGCCAGCTTATGGGTATGGGAGAAAAAAATGTAAGTGCGAAGATCTTTGTTTATTCAGATAGCAAAGGTAGGGTAAAACAGATCAGAACTTCACATAAGCAGTAATGCAGGATGTTTGAATTATTATTTCTGAGGATGTTTGTTGAGAAGGTTCTCTTAGTACAGTCCTAAAGCATATGGTAGAAGGTCAATCCTCTTCTCTAGCTGTTTAAAGAGAGAAAGGTTGATAAATAGTGAAATTCTCAGGAAGACAAGGACTGCACATTTGTATTCAATGCTGCAAGCTGACTAGACTTTTCATTGCATACAAAAGTGGATTTGATCAGAACATAGCAAGTTACAGCCTGAAATTGTAGCAATGGGAGATTTAGGTAGAGTTAGACAAGAGGAGAAGTAGCTCTAAACAGAAGAGAGTTCTGTGTCCTGATAGATTGTGAACAAGAGTTGTGAAATCATCACCGCAGATTTTTTTTAGAGCAGAGCAGTACAGTGGCAAATTAAAATCAGTGTTGGTAAGTGTAAACGTAAGGCACCTTGGAAAAGAGTAGTCTTAATACACTATAGTGGATTCTTAGCTGACCATCTGGAACTGAATCTTGGACTTTGAATAAATATTTCTAGTAAAGTTGGATTTGATACTGGGGGATAGTTGGTGATGTATATATGATGTCAATAGCCACAGGCACAACTTGAAAGGCTTTGCTAGATATTAGGATGGGAGACTTAATTGTTTTTTCCTTTCCTTTACCAGATTGAGAACTTTCTAAATACACAAGATGGGGCAGAGCTTTTCACACGAGCAGATACTGTTAATACCAAGACAAATGTGTTTTATCAGATCAATAATGCATTTAGGAATGCAAATAGGAAGAAAATATCTGTTCATCAGATCAGTGTATTTCTGACACAGACTCTCTGTGGTATTAATGAAAAATAACTCTCGCTAGTTTTAATGCAAAACTCAAGCTGTTTAAGAAAGGGCTTATATGATATTTCAGCCTGGGACAACTGGACCTGAGCTCAATAACTGCAAAGGTCCCTTCTAATCCTATGTGATATCTTTGCAAATATATTCACTATTTGCTTCATGGAGCTCTCTTGGGTTCCACTGAACAGGAAATAAATAATCTCCTTTGCTAGAGAAGGTGTATTATTTGGAGATTATGTTTTGGCTTCTTCATGATTTTAAAACACCATTTTTAAGGATTAAAGCAGCAGCAGAGCTGATTATTTAGTGGTTATTACTTGATGAGGTAATGACACTTGGCTTATTTCCTAAGCACTTTTTGATCTACTGATGAAAAACGCTCTATAGGCTAGGTAATATTATTGTTAACAATAGTGGAGTGTTGGGAACTAATTAGTCTCACCAGCCTTTTTAGGCAAAGGCAAAGAAGTGTTGATGGAGAAAAATGAATGCTGTTAAGCTTTAGGAATGCTTTTTTTGAGTGACAGTCTCACTTTGTAACATGAACTACTCCAAGCTCTTGAGTGCACTTGTGTGAGAAAATGGATTTCTTTCAAAGTGGGTGGTTCAGGGTTTATTCGGGGAGTGTGTGTGTGAGATCAAGTTTTGGTAGTGTGGGGAGTAACAGGGATGAGTGAATTCCCTGAGAAGCTCCCCTTACAACAGAGCCTGTGCCAGCCAGCTCCAGGAAGAGCTTGCCCCTCGCCAAGGCCAAGCCCATCAGCCACAGTGGTAGCACCTCTGGGATAACAGAATTAAAAATTAAGAAAGGAAAAAAACCCAAACTGCCACAGAAAGAGCAGCTGGAGAGAGGACAGAGAATATGTGAGAGGAAGACAGATGGGGAGGAGAATGAAACCTTCATAACCCCAGAGGAAATCATTAGCAACCTGCTATGCTACATATTATTTATAATATATTCTGTACGTAGTTTTTGAAAAAGCTTGATGTTGATGAAACCTGGTTCATGAAATCCAAATCTGAGACTTGATAAGCACTAATGAGTTATTTGTTCACCATGTAGACCTTCAGTAACCTTCAAGATATAAATGAATTCATGGAAATCCTTTATTACAGTTTTTTGTGAATATGACAAATTAAATTTATTGTATAAAATAAATATGACTGTCAAAAGGTTAAATGAAATAACTCTTTTTTGACAGTTTGAGTGCCCATGGGGAAGTCATCCAGCCTCTTGGCTTTAATACTCTTAAAATCTAATGAACTTGAGACTGTCTTCAAAAAAACCATAACAAGCAGTTTCTCTGCCATTAACCCCATGAAATGAAATAGCTTCCTCTTTTTTCTACTTGACATCTTACATAGGTGGGAATTTTCTTGAAACTCTTGGAAATAGTACCAGTTTAAAAAAGGTATCCTGTAGTCTGTGTGATAAAGAGGGAAAGAAAGAGGTGGTGCGTCAAGACTGTTACCGGAATAAGCGGAGTAATTTGACCACCATAACTGTTGTTATCCAGATAAGTACTGGAATGCCTCTGTTTCTTTAAGGTTTCTTTTGAAACTTGAATTCTTCTGAATGAGGAAATATCTCCTGGTTTCATACTTTTATGTAACTGCAGCTGTGTTGCTGTGGTGGGTTAACCTTCACTGACTGCCAGGCATCCACTGAAGTCACCCTCACTCTTCTCCTCAGCTGAACAGGGGAAAGAAAACATAACAAAAGGCTCATGAGTCACCCCACTACCAAAACCTTGTCATGCAAACCGAGTACAGTGGTAGACCTCTTATTTAGTCTTATTTAGTCTCTATGCCTTACAGATAGTTGTACCTGATGTCTGTAGTCCCTAATTTCTCTGCTCCTAATTCCTTGCTGAAAGCTTTATTGTGATTCTATACATATGTTTGGCTTCATAGTAGACTGTGACAAGAACAGTTCATCAGAGAAGTGAGAATTAAGTGCTCAGTTGCTCTTTTGAAGTTACTTGTTGCCTTTTGTTCCGCACTGCTCTTTTCAAAAGAAGACACTGAATGGTCATTCTGACTACCTCAGCTTACTGGACACAATTGAAAGCAATTTCCCAGTGCCTTGTTTATTGATAATTCTTAGTGATCACTGTGGCTTTTGTTTCTTTCTCACAGGGTTGTCTGGAGTGTTTTCATGTAAAACTCTCTTTTCTGATCAATGATGAGGGTAAAAGCAGCAACAAAAAAGAAATTAAATGGAACTGTTTTCAGTTTTCCTACTTTCACCATTTCTTACTGCATCACAGCCTGTCACTGCTGTGCTCTGTTGCTCACTTGCATGCTCACCTGCACCCCTGTTTTCTCTTTCACATTTGTGCTTGCTTGCTCTCTATCACTTTCAGCCTTGCTTACTCAAAATTCTGTATTGTATTTGCAGGGAATGCCCCAACGAAGGCAGGAATGATAAATCTGACTCCATGTTCTCAGAAGGCTAATTTCTTACTTTATAATACTATATTATATTAAAGAATTATTAAAGAATACTGTACCATACTATACTAAAGAATACAGAAAGGATACTTACTGAATGCCAATGAGTCAAACCAACTCACACCAGAAGCCAGTGGGACAATCAATCACCTGTGGGTAAACCATCTCCAAACACATTTCAAAGGAGCAAAACACAGAGAAGCAAATGAGATAAGAATTGTTTTTCTTTTCTCTGAGGCTTCTCAGCTTCCCAGGAGAAAAATCCTGGGTGAAGGGATTTTTTCAGGGAATGTGAATGCCACAGTCCTGTACCTGTTTTCAGCTTGCACTTGTGCTGGTTCACGTATCCCTTACACTCTGACTTCTTCCTCAGTGTTTCACACCTTGAAGCCTTTTAAGCCTTTGTGTGGCACTTTTTTGTGCTTCATTTCACTCTCTGTCTGTCACACATGTTCAATTTTCTCTGTTTCATTACTGGATTCCTGGGGACATATCTGCAGTGCTGCCTAGTGGGAGTAGGGGCTGCTATTCTAGTATATCTCTTGATAGTGTTTATATTCCTTGTTCAGCACCAATGATGATGTGACCAGAAAATTTTAACCACTGCTAGTTTCCCTCCACATATACATCATTACTTTTTGCTCTCTCTCTTTAAAAAAATAGCATCACTTGCTTTCTTTTTTTAAAATTGATTTTCACTAGGAAAAAAAAGGGGTTATTGTTGCTTGGTTTTACATCTCAAAATTGTTCAGCAAAGTTATAATGTGTTCTGTCTGAAGGACCCAAAGGAGCCTGGAAATAAAACTAAAAGAAGAGTGTTGCATCCCCCAGATGCAACAGATAAGTTCCAATATGGTTCAGATTTTCCTTTCTATACAAGGAAGACATTTCAGACTTGAGAATTCATGCAAGTCAGATGGGCATAGTTCAACCTGTCTAATGCTTTCCTATGCTGCATATTCTGCTCTCTAAATACCAGCTTAGCTATGCTTAACATAAAAAACAAAACTAGAGAAAACCCAAAAAACCAAAACCACTGACTGCATTTTATGTTTTTGTTTTGGGACACTTTCTTGTCATTAATTATCCCCTTTATGAGTAAACTTCTCCTGACCAATGTAGCTTTCTGTTCTTTTTTTCCTACTACTCAGCTATATGGGGATTTTGCATCTGTTTTATTTGCACAAACTTACATGTTTGTATTTAGGGCTTTCACTGAATAAAATGTGATGAGAAATCATCTGGCTGGTTAAGAGAAACGAGAAAACAAGATTTTCAGATAGTTAAAAATTTCCTCACAAATCTATGTCCTGCTTCTCTCTGCTTACTTTTAGTCTTCTTCCTGCTGGAACAGGTTGCCCAGAGAAGTTGTGCATGCCCCATATTCAGAAGCATTCAGGATCAGGTCGGATAGGGCTTTGAAGCAACCTGAACCAAGTGATTGATGTCCCAGCCCACTACAAGAGTATGGGACTAGATGACCTTTAAAGGTCTCTTCTAACTCAAATCATTCTCTGATTCTGTATTGAACTGTTAGTGGAGGGTGTTTGTCCTTAGTTTCAGCTAGTTGCCAGATGGTTTAAGTGTTATTTCACTGTAGCTAAGAATAAATAAAAGATACTACATGATTTTCCTTTACAGGGAGAAGAAGCTGTCTTTTTTTCAGTCATTTATGATAAAAGGGAAAAGGGGTGCTAGGAGGGAGATTTTCAGATGTTTTATAGAAATAAAGCAATTCAAATAAAACAATTGTGGCAGGATATCAAAACTCAATGTATGTCTACATTGCATTTAGAAGTACAGTTGAAGAATTGCCATCACATATGCAGTATCCACTGCTGTAGGTAAGGTGGAATATGGATATTTTGGGAGTCTGTGTGCAGCCTGAAGTGATCTAGCCTTACTGGTGTCAGTGTCTGAATTAGTTAATGGAAACATCTCTGGTGTGTCTGCAATCAAACTGCCATTACCCATGACCAAAGTTACAGAGATAATGGTCAGCCTGATAGAAGCAGAGGCAAGAAGGGAACCCTAACAGTAGAGGGACTGAAAAAGCACTGGAGGAGACCAGAGGCCTTTCCAAGTGATCCGCATGACTGATCCATCCTGTTCTGTCTTGTCTCTCAGCCGGCACCTGCTTGCTTCCTGGGACGGTTTGTATCTGCCACTGGTAGGCACAGAGGGCAGTTTCTCTCCTACTTCCCCCTATCAGAAGTTCACAAAACCTTGGGGCAAAATAATAATCAAAACTCCCAAATTATTCATTAGTTGTTATTGGAGCAACCACTATTAGTAATTATGGGATATTATTTTAATATATCTTTGTAGTCAAAGTAGAACTTTCACTGTCCGAAATGCAACTTGATTTAGAAGATATTTAAAGGACTATTATGAGTGGCATACCTAAAGGCATGTCCATTTTTCTACAGTGACAAAAGGATACATTTTTGCATAATGAAGGTTTAAATAGATTATTAAAGTTTGAAATGCATTTTACTTTGGAAACAGAGTTTGAAAGGGAAAGAAATGTTATTCCCTGTCTCTAATGCTTTCCTTGACTCCTGGGTTGTTTGAATTTCCAGTAAATTTGAATTTGCCTGTGTGACAAATCTAGAGCAGAAGCCCATATTACCAGAGGAATGAAGAGCAGTTTGGGCTTGCTAAATGGCAAAACTGTGCTTGTGTTATGCCACAGCTGCAAATGGGGAGATACTGCATGCAGATAGGAAACCTAAACATGCTTTTCCTTGTTGTGGCCAATACAGGGTGAGATTTTGTGGTAGCCGAGAGAGGGCATGAGCAATTTATTCTGTACTACCTCATGTCATTGCTTGGGTCAGACAAAGGGACTCTCCAGGAGAAAGGCTTCCTTCCTGGTTGAGAAAACGTGGAGGGAGCTGTCTGGTGTTGTCAATTATCCGGGAATTTTTCTCTGTGAATAATTTGTTGTAGTTTTTTTTAATTAATCTTGTTACTGTTACTGTTTGTTTTCTTATCTCATTGCCATTTTCAGTAAATTGTTTTTATCACAACCCATGATCTTTGCCTTTTGTGCCTCCAATTGGAGGTGGGTGGAAGAACTAAGTTGGGGAATACCATTCCTAAACCATGACAGCACTGTATATGAAATGGCAGGAGATAATGTGCTCCGAGCTTGGTTTGGTTACAGTGGGAATTCCTCCTGCCAGCTGCACTCTGGGATGTGAAATGCAGCTGCTTTACTGCAGAGCCTGACATGGGCTGCCCATCCTTCCCTCTGAACCCTCCCTGATGGCTTTCTTTTGGCTTTTTGAGATGTTGAACCAAAAACAGACGTGTAGTGAGACAGCAGCCTGTGGAGAGAGATGCCTGATATCTCTGCATTTGCAATTAAAGTTTTCACAAGTCACTATCTGTAAAAATGTAGCGTGGTTTGTTGTTCATTTCCAAGTCTGTACATCAAATGTGTATAAAACTCAAATGAGTACTAAGGAAGGGAATGAGTTATCAGCTCATTGGAGACAAGGAAGGGAGGACACTAAGATACATTCTAGCAGACAAATCAAAGTGGACCTCTCAATTTTCTTGAAATTTATCAAAAAAGAAAACTCTGTGCTTTTTTTCTTAATTCCATTCATTTCTTTAATGAATATTTGAAAATCTTTAACCTTCAAGAGTAATTATTCTCTAAGTCTTATCCATTCTTTCCGTTGTGTAGATATTTTTCTTCCTTAAAAGAAAAAGAAAAAAACAGATTAATTATAAGAAGATGGATACTTAACTAAGCTTCAGGCTTCTTGGTGAGTCCTAGCCTGTAGCTAATAAATGTTATCTCTGGCAATTTAAACATTTTTTTCTTTTAATTAACTTTTTTAAAAAGTGGGGATATGTTAAAAAATTGCACAACAAGGTGATATATAACTGTCATGAATGAATTAAATTCACCCATAGTAAAGCTTCATTATGTACCTATTTTCAATGACAGAAAAATAAAAGAAAGATTATATCTATTGTGGTGTGAACAGAATCCTTCTCATTCTTAGTCTGTAAAACAAGAAAATGTAGTAGTAAAATCACAAAAATAGGCAAAAGGAGAAAAGAATTGATATAATTCCTCAAAACTTTAAATATTTTAAACACTCTCAGTTTTTAAATATTTAACAGAATTTAATTTGACTGATGGTGTCTCTTTGGCTAGAAAAAATATCCCATACAGTCTTGTCAATCCCAAATATCTTAATATCCTGCATTCTGAATCACAAAAATCATGACATTGAATTTCTAGTTTTGTTTCAAAGTGACTCTGCATCTGTTCTCCTAAAAATAAGTCCTCATTAGCTACCATTTAGGTTATGAATTATTAGATCAGAATTTATAACTAGATAATAATTTCAAGTTTTTCTTTGGCATTCTAAGGAACAAAAAAAAATTATTGCTATAGAAAAGAAACTTTGAGTAGCAGTTCACATGCGCATTCACATTAATTAAGACTGTAAAAGCTAAACTGTACATGTAAGGCAGGTACATGGGATTTTCATCTAAGTGAATTCTGGGTTATTTTATCTGTCTTAAAGTTCTAAGGAAGATTCGTTGAAGAATTATGACATCTCAAGTAGTACTTAGGAGGTGCATGTTATTTTCCTGTTCTCTGTCTTTACTACTTGCAGTGTGGGAGTGCTGAGTGCTGTTTCTCTCTAACTCCAAGACACAGGAATCATTAGTTTTCAGAAGAACAGCCCAGGGTATAGCAGCTTTTGGGAAATTCTGTGATAATCCACAGCAGTTTGCACTGTAATATGCAGTTACCAATGGTCACGCTGCCTCTGGGCAGCTCAGTAGGATTCATGGAAGTTGGCCATCCGTGCTTGTGGCAATTTCCTGTGTGCTTACTTAGGAAAACACTTCGGAGATGTCTGCTTCCTCTTTCATGGGTTGCCTTCCAGGTAAAATATGGCAAGAGAGACCCTTGTGGATGAAGAGCAGGAAATATGTTTGTTTAGACCTTGTGTGCAGAGGTGGGATAGGTAGTGTGGGGCCTGATCTTGTCAGCAGCAGCAGCTTCAATGAACTCTGTCAGTGTGCAGTTCTCAGGACCAGTTCTGAACTTTGATGGAAGTCATAGTTAATTGAGTTCAAAGCCATTAAGGACAACTGGACATTGTCTCAACTGGTCTTTGATGGGAAGCTTGTGTAGTCATTAGTCACTTTCAACTACTAAAATGTGTACTCCATTTCACATTCAAAATTTGTCTTCAACTTGGTGGTTCTTGCTAAATCATTTTCCGTAAGATTAAAGGACTCTTCCATTCCTGCTCTTTTCTTCGTGTGGAGGAACTAACATAGTTCAGTCAACTCACTTCTCAGTTTTCTTCTTGCAAGCTGAACAGTTTGATCTCTTTCAATTGTGGGGCATTATCTCTAGTTTTAACTTTTTTGCTGGCTCTCTTCTAAACCCTCTCAAGATTTTCAACTTACTTTAAAAAATGCACATGACAGAAGTCATGGTGGTATGAAGTAGCATTCTCATCACCACTACATAAAGAGGTACTACTTATATTTATAACTTCCTGCTCATTACTCCCCAGTTATACTTCCAAGTACCAAACGACTTACACTCCTGCTTCTTAAAACTCTTTTTAATTATCTTCTTACCTATGCTGATTTTAAGTCCCTTCCATGATCAATATTTTCCAAAATACATTATTCTTTTATAGATATACTCTGCATTATTTGTTCCCAAAAATATTCCTTTGCAGTTGTAGATAATGAACTGCATTTTGTCTGAGTAGGCAGGACTGCCCTGTCTTTAGCATAATTTTCACTATTAACTTGGTGCTGTGTGTAAAGTTTTGGGGGGGGGTTTGTTTGTTTTGTTTTGTTTGTTTTTGTTTTGTTTTGTTGTGTTTTGGTTTTTTTAGACATCAGTAAATATTAAATAGGAACCACTATATTACTGAGTACTTTGAGATCTCAGCAGGTATTCCTGTTTCAGTAAACTTGGTGCTTGCAGTCTGGTTAAGTAGCCAGATTTTAGTTCTTAATGTAGAATGTCCTCGTATTGTATCTTTTTAACAAGAAAATATGTTACTTGATCAGACACCTTGCTATGGTAATTTGTACATCTGTGAATAATATTTAGTTGCCAACTTTAAATCAGATGTAAAGATAAAATCAGTCTTACCAAATTGATATTTATAAAAAAAGGCTGTCTATCTTTAATTATATTCCTATCAATTAGTTTTCTGTCTTCTGACTTCTGGTTGAACTTTTTCATTACTTTAAGTGGAGTTAGTGCATTTGGCATCAGTGCAACAGGCCCAAGAATCATCATGATCATTTTGTTTCTCCTTTTTGAGTACTGACACAGAATAAATACTCAAATCAATAAAACAGCCTGTCCTTTCTGATAGGTATTAGGTAGTAGCTTTGGCTGTTCCTGGCACAAATTCCTTCCTTTATTTTTGAGCACACTGTCTTCCTGTGCATATTTAGTATGGACTACTGGATAGAAAACATCCTGGTTTACGTTCCTGTTAACAAAAGTCAAGTCTTAAAGTTGTCTGCAGTGCAACTAATCATATTATGTAAAATCACAGCACTTATTGTGTTCAAAAATGACAGACTCTCTAAAGTCTCTAAATAAGAGAGAAGGTCCCATTCAGTTCATTTAGTCTGCCAAACATGCACTGTTTTCCATGACGTTGGTATGTGCTGAGTAGACATTTCTGATCTTTTCTTGTCAGCATATTAGCTTCCTTCATTTTTTTAGTCAAGTATCAGAAGCTTTTCTTGAGGGGCTACCCTTCTAGCTTGAATCATATGGCTCAAGACCCCTTTTGAAATTTTTCTGAAGCACCATTATAAGCCTGTGTTGGAGCATCATGGGCAAAGGGGGCACTGCAGTCCAAAGAACTGAACGTGTGTATCCTTGCACAATAGCTCTACCTCAGTGTGACTAAAATGGCTCTTCCAACTATTCACCACAATGAGGCTTCACAAGGGAAAAATTATGAACTTTCCAATCTCCTCCCTATCTTTCTAATTCTCTGTCTGTTTTGTTAGTGCAGATATCATTGAGAGATCAATGACTGATTTATAGTTTTCATAGCTCTTGATAAACCACACAAATTTAAAAAGGGAAACTGAAAAATGTTCAATCTACCTTACGCAGTTCAATCTACCTTACACACAACGTTCTTCAGTAATCTTGGAGTATATACACCTGACTCCCCTTTAAAAATTAAATGGAATACCTTTGTAAGCAATTGCTACTACTTACTGCAGTGAAGTCACTGTTTCAACACC
The DNA here is from genome assembly GCF_037042795.1 of Molothrus aeneus. NCBI lineage: Eukaryota > Metazoa > Chordata > Aves > Passeriformes > Icteridae > Molothrus > Molothrus aeneus. The sequence continues at coordinate 17,691,206 of NC_089650.1, read as the reverse complement.
TCCAAAAGTGGTGTTGAAACACCACTCTGTCTTAGTTTTCCTTGGGACTTGGATTTTTTCCCTGGAATTAAACTTGTAAAGCCTCTTGTTCTTGTTCCTCACAGACAGGACCATCTGGACATTGTTATGTTGTAATTGTGGAGAGCCTAATATTTTTGTTTGTTAGGATTATGGGATTAGTCTGGCTTTTAAATAAAGTGAAACAGACATCATCTCATTAACATTTATATTACTTCTTTTTTACTTTGGTTGCAGCCAGTAATACTCAAGTCTAAGTTCTGTGTGATTTTGTAGATTTTGGTGCCATGAGATATGGCAGCAGATTAATGAAGTTTGGCTTTGGCTGGCTTCACACTGGAAGTGTGGTAGTACTTCAGTAGTTCACATATCTTAAACATTTGGATTCCTGCACTTCTGAATTCCTCTTTGAAATTTCAGAAATATGGTTCTCCAGGCAGGGGCTATCACTGAACTCTGGGATGCACACTTTTTAGCTTGTCCACATTTTTTTTCTTATTTGATTGTGCTTTCTTAGTCCTTCACCAAAATCATTGACATTAAGGAAATTACTAGTGTGCCATGTAAAAAGATGCAGTTGGAGTCTTCTGCATGACAAAGGCCACAGGATGTTTTATTGCCTTTTACAAAAACTTGTTCTTGATTTTAAAATACTCAGAGACAGAAAATTATTGGTGATTTTTGGTGAGTTATGTCAATGCTTAATTACTTTTTTTGCTCAAAATTTGGACTGTGTTTCTGTCTTTCATTTTTGAAAATTCAATTATCAATCTCTGGTTCCTGTACCATGCTCTTAAAATTGGAAGTCTTGTTGGAGTGAACTTTACTATTTCCCTAAAGGATATGAGCAAATTGCCTATTAGCCATACTTCTGTTTATCTGAGTAGATTTCTGTCCTTCAGCATTTCAGTCTGAAATAGGTTTTCCAGCACTTAGGCCATTCTGTAGGTCTTTGCATAACTCAGCTTACTGAGTTCCTTGTTAAATAAAGATCACCAGAACAGAGCAGTATTCCACATTCTCCAGTTATCTATATTGTACAAATACACATATGAAAATATGGAAGTGTTTTTATAAAGAATTGAGATTGACAAAATGTTTCCATTCTAAATGTCCTTTTAAGAGGCTTACAGTTGTTCACAGACTGTGACTGTTCAGGATAAAATTTTACATTTTGATGAAAACCCTATGCAAGACTTTTTAATTATTTGAGAAAATTGCTTATTTTCCAAGAGAAAATAATTTTCCTTGCAAATATTATTCAATTGCTGTTTAACTGTAGCAGGAAATCATTTCATTCTTTGTCCCCATTTTTGCCAATTCTGACTTTTAAGAAAGTTACCCATTGAGATGAGGTATCCAGCACTTTGCTTAGAATTTCATTTACTACATGATGAGGAGGGGACAGATACAAAGATATTAATTTAAATGCTGTAGAGATTTACAAAGGAAAGGGGATAAAACAATGTTATCTGTCTTGTTTGGATTTTTTTTTTCTGTGAATGAATGATTTCAACACAACTGGAAAACTTTATGGGTGTTATGAATAGGACCTTTCATAAGGGCAGATGTCCATAATGTTGAAAAAAGCCCAATGATTTTAAGAAAATGATAGGTATGAAGATGAAATGCTGTGCAGGAGTAGCAGTAAGTGACCTGCCACTGCTGTTTCAGAGTGTTCTGAGAAGATAAGCTATTTGAGCAGGAGATCAATTTGAGTATTTTGGTTATATACTGTAAAACAATTACCTAGAATTGAATTTCAGTGCAAGAAGAAGCTTTGGTATATTGCTATGACTGTTAATTTAAAAGCACAGAAGCCAAGAACTTTAGAGTTACAGCAGCTGTGGGAAGCATAAGTTGGTAATGTTTACATACACTTCACAGCATTAATTTTTTACCATAAACAGCAATGCAAAACACTACATATGTGCAAGTGGAGAGAGCAGTGGATACTGTGAGAACCATGGATGAATTTGAATTTCTGGACTTTAAATTTGGAACCCCAATCCTGCACTCACAGCTTGTTTCCCACTGAATATGTAAGACACAAAATGAGTTACATCCTGTTCTAAAATACAAGACCCTGATTCTGCATAAACTTAAGTGTTTACATAAATTCAGTCATCTAAGTAACCACACTGCCTGCTGGAACTTCTTCATAGTGGTTCACATGCATGTACATGTTTACTGGGCTTAGTTACTGCCATCCTAGAAACAATGCAAACCAAGAAATGAAAATGAACACGGAATGTTACACAAAGTGCATTTTCTGAGGCAGGGCACCTAGGTTAAGATACTTGCTGGTTTGTCAGTTTGGCTTCAGCTTCCTGAGCTCCCCACCTTGAGCAGCAGAGATCAAGGATTCTCCTTGACTGGATACTTTTGCTTTTAGGTAGTAGTTAATACTGGCTGAGAATCAACCTAATTCATTTAATGCTGTCTAAGTGTCTTTATGGCCTGTAAATCATGTAGGACTGGTGTCTCTGCTATTAGTGGTTGTTGGCTCTATTCATAGTAATTGGTAATAAAAGAGAATAGGTTTTCAGCTTTTTGCTCTCTCTTTAACCCACTATTCATCCCTTGGTTGCTCAGGGAGTCTGTATAGTAAAATTATCTGTGTCCACTGGGATTGATTTATTCTCTGTTAAGTATTGGGTCTACGTATTGTTGTGTTCATTTCTGACATGTTTTAGGGTGCTAGTTTGTAAATACACTGACTCTAATTTTCTTCTAATCCATCAAGTCAGACTAATCAGTAAGAAATAATTTCTCTGTTTTGAAACATGTTTCTTTTGAGAACATATCAGTATTTCAGTGTGTTTTTTGAGGCCTTCCTTCTGATGCTTGTTTTGATATGAAACCTCTAAAAACACACCAGATCAGCAAAAATCAGGGAACTTAGTCTGGCCTCTTTGCCTATATTTGCTGAACATGGTAATTTAAGAAATAGCTGTGACAGCATGTTGCCTTTTTTAAATAGTATTTTAAAAAATAAAAGATAAAAATATAATTATATTCGTGATATAATGATTGTTATTTTATTATAATTATTTTTGTGATTTAACAGAGGCTGAAAGAGACCGTATCAGAAAATCTGAGGTTTTACCATTGGTATCAATGGGCTTGTTTCAGAAAATCTTGGTGGGTGGTGAGGTGGAAGGTTTATTTACTCTTTTATTTTTAAACCTTTAGGAAACTACTTATCACTTTTTCTCTACCATTAGCAGGACTAAGTATATTTCTACTCTCACACATTACCTGAGATTTTACATAGCTGCACTATGGCAGCTGTGAGAGCCTGGAGAATATCACCAATTATTTGAAACTGATGATGTGAGTTTCATGTCAGTACTAGTGATGTCTAGGTGCTTCACCATTGTTTCCTGTTAAGAGAGTTCATTATTTTCTGCTTCTCCTGAATGGTTGGCAGTGGTTGACACAAGGACTGGATATTGTGTCTTTGTGCTCTCAACTCCGCTGCGAGGTAAAATTTCATCAGTGTGTTCTTGGAGAAGCTTTCAAGGCTCTTCTCAGCATGCTTCACAATACAGTGATCAAAATCCTCCATCAAAACATGAGCTAAGTTCACATGAGCTGCCTAGAACCCTAAATGGCAACCCCTAGGTTCATGGGGGAGATGAACAACTCAGGCCATCTTCTGTCTGGCAGCCTGACCTCAGTTCCTGTGAGCTTCTAGGATGAGGATGGCTTAGCTGAAATCAGTGCATTGCCATTGGCAATCTGAACCAGCCCATGGCTACCAGCAGGCATTTGCAATCTGAACCAGCCCATGGCTACCAGCAGGCATTGGCTATCTCTGAACCAGCCCATGGCTACCAGCAGGCATTGGCTATCTGAACCAGCCCATGGCTACCAGCAGGCATTGGCTATCTGAACCAGCCCATGGCTACCAGCAGGCATTGGCTATCTCTGAACCAGCCCATGGCTACCAGCAGGCATTGGCTATCTGAACCAGCCCATGGCTACCAGCAGGCATTGGCTATCTGAACCAGCCCATGGCTACCAGCAGCCTTTCTAAGCACATCACAAGTAGTTAAGTACCAGAAGCGAGGCTGTGTCTACTGGACACAGTCAATTTTTCTCAGCCTTCACAGCCTCCAAGAGGGAGGGACAAAGCCAAGAGAGAGATGCTCCCTGCTCCCCCGTACAGCCAGGATTCTGGATGAGGTCTCCCACCTATGCCATGCCAGTGGTACTTTGGCCATGTTCAGCCTTCAGGGATTTGGGAGGAGGAAGCAATGCAGAGGAGCTCTGAAGCTTGCTGGTTTATAGCAGCTCTAACAGATGTATGGCAATGTGCTGTGCTTTGGCAGCAGCCAGCAGCAATGCTGCCACTTGCCAAGACAATTGGCAGCAGATGGCTTTGTCCAATTCTGCCATGAAATTCATTTAAACTAAAAAAGATAGAGTATTGTACTTGGAGCTGATTCATTGCAAGAAAGTGAAATTTCTTGTATTTTGATTTTATAAGTTGTGAATTTCACAAGTACTGATGAGAATCCAGATTATTACATAGCCTCCTCTCCAAAGCCCAGCGCCATGGTCATGCAAAAGTGAGAAAAGTTCAGTTTTATTCTTCAGTGATATCAAAGGCAGATTTTCTATATTTGCCATAGCTCCTAGGGTAACTTTTTAAAGTGGATCACAGCCGAGGAAATTTTGGACCCACAGTTCCTAATCTGTTTTTTGTAAAACTGTGTGTCCAAATCTTTATTTTGGCAGCTGACCCCATGATGAAAACAATACCACATTGCAGGAGTACATGCCATCTGTGATAACTTTTTAAATATAATTTTTGCTGCAAAATAGCAAGTGCCTAATGTAGTCTCTCCTCTAGCTTTTCTTCTGTATTGATTACTAGAATTCTCATATGAGTTTGAACTGCTGGTCTTCATGGAACTTAATGAGAAAAAACAGTAAAAGAAGGACAGTATAGAAGATGTCCAATTTATATTTTTTTAGTGCTAACCTGAGCCTTACAGAATTTTCTATCTCTGTAATGTTTTTAGTTTTGTTTATAAAATATATTCATATAAGTAATAGCAATAAATGCCAGAAAGCCATGCTATTTTCTGATGAGAGCGATCTTTGTCTCTACCATTCTTACCGCTGCCTAAATCCAGACAGTCTCTATGTATTTCTTTCTGATAGTTGCTCTTTAAAAAAAAAAAAAACAAAACCAGACCTTCATGAATTAATATCATTGTTGGCCAGTGTCTTTTTAACTTTGGTGAAAAATTGTCCTTATGCTTTCAAAAGCTTGGAAAAAATCTGCAAATTCAACAAAATGTTTTGGAAAATACATAGTTTGAAGAAAAAAGCAAATCAGTGATTTTGGGTATGCAGTAGTTTTTGTGCTTGGATTAAATGCTGTTAATATCAAAAATAAATCTATTATTCTGAAAAATACCTAGAAAGCTAAACTAGCTGAACAATTTGGAATAACTATCTAATTTGTGTTAGAATTTAAGTATTAATTAAAAAGGCACAATCCTGACCATCCTATTTTAAAAGTCTTGAAGACTATTTATTTTGACTAAGAATGTGCTTTTCAGTTGTACCCAGGTGATTTAGGGTAAATAGGTGAGGGGAAATAGGCCCACATTACAGGTTCAAAAGTATCTGAGAGATTTAGGAAGATGAGCACATCCTATTTGTTCTTGTAACTGATGACTGCCATTCTAAAAATCCCACTCCATCTCCCAAGCTTTATTTATATGTAAATTGCTGGTGATTAAAAAATGCTATTTATAGAAATCCAGAGGAAGGAAAGTGTAAAATACTGCAGTGGTCTAAGGAGTGTATTTTCTTAGAGCACCTCGCCAGCAGACAATAATTTGTATCTTGTACTGGTGAAGCATTTCCAGCACAGAGGCAAGTGCACCAGTGGAAAAACCTCTCTGTATTGATATAATAAGCTGCTTCCCCACAATGGAATGTACTGCTGGTGAGCATGAACTTTTTTCTGATGCAATTGTATGTACTCACAGTGTTTCCACAAGGATAGCAGTTCAGTCAGGGATTAAACATTTTCATACCCCATTTCATGGCTCAGGAAGTCTCTCTGGAAGCTCAGGTAGGCTGCCTGAAAGCCTGAAAAATCCCTTCAACAAGGATTTGGTTGTTAGCTTGTTACCAAATAAGAGGACTTTTAATATAAAAATATAAAATGAGTAAAGATTGTTGTTTTGTTTTTAATTTTCCTGACCTCGCTGGGAAAAAAGGTACTCTAAGGACCTCCTCTTTTATTTGGAGCTAGTGAAGTGAACAGGGAATGTTTTCATTTTAATCAGTAGTCTTACTTAAGAAAAACTAATGAACTGTTTTTCCAAAAATCTTATTATTAGTATTTCATATTCACAGTGTACCATCACATAAAGATGTTCCATTTGTGAGGCTGCTTGTTATTCTTCTCTAAAATATGACTTAACTGCTGCATGGTAGCACAAGAAGTTCTGTTCTGATTCTGAGATTTCTGAGCACAGGCAGCCTCAGAGCCACTGTAATGAATGGAGCAGCCTAAAACTAGGCTACATTTATCAAGACTCACACTTAGAAGCTGACTGAAATACTTTGGTCTGTTACCTGCACCAAGCAAATGATCACTCGTAGGACAGGGCACTAGCCTTTCTCATTTATTAAAAAGGAAAGAGTGTTCAAATTTGAATTTTGGCATGATTTTCATTATCAGTATAATAGATGTAAGGCAGAAGTTAACATCTTCCAAGTCAAATTGTTACAGTACTACCAAAATAAAAACTGGATATGGTCAAACCCTTCAGTAGCAGCCACAGGCATAAAAACCTTGTTTCAAGTTTGTGGGTTTTCTTCCCCTCTCTTCAGCAGCCCTTGCATTTCCTGAGGCTTGTGTGCTTACAGAGCATTGGCAGGTGCCTGCCCATCAGAATGGATTTGTAGTGAGTCCTGGGATAAGGTGTTGAAAAGAATATTAAATCTCACGTTCAAGAACAAAGTTAGGCTGTTATGACTTTATTTTTAAAGCCATTTAAGCAATTTGAATAAGGATAGATTCCTAAAAGTGTACCTACCTGCAATCTGTGCCTCTCAGGCTCCTCAGTGACTATTAATTTTTATGGTATGTGGTTCTAAATCATCTACATGATCTTCAAGACCTTATTTTTTTACAAAATGGTAGAAAGACATTAAAAAAATTCCAGATAATATAATTTCATTGTAAAGTACCCATATGGGGGATTTTAAAAATGAAATAATATTCATCTTCTCTATCACCTAAAGAAAAACAATAATTATGAGTGCTTTTCTAGCTCATCATTCTCCTTCTCCTAGTCTACACTTGAACTAGGAAGGAGAAACAAGAAAAAAAAAAGGAAATTAAAAAGTTTTTCATTGCTAGACTTTTCTTGACAGCTGGGGAATAAATTAATTTCAAAAAAAGATAAAAATATAGGTTTGGCAGAGCAAGCTGTTCTGGGAAAGAGTTCTCAATCACTGTCTTAATAATTTTGGCCTACTAGATGCGTGGTAGGATTCTCCCTCATCTGAATTATAAAGGGAGTCACCACTCTTTTTACTGACGTTAGTAGTTTTATTTTTCTCTCAAAGAAAGTGCTGATGAATATGTCACTGCCTATGGAGAATTGCTCTTCTATAAATATATCCATTGGTTTAGATTAATTTCTTATACCTCTGAGTAAGTCAACATTACAGAAGCTTGAGGTACTAGTTTACTAGGATTTCATTGTCCCCTGAAACTAGGATAGGTGAGTTTAGTAATATATTGCTCTTTAGGTTTCCCTAAAATTGAGAAGTCTAAAGAGTTTCTATGCTCTTTTTTTTTTTTTTTCTTTTTCCAACAAATTAACCAGAAGTCTATCAGATGCTTTTCCTTAGTAAATTTGAAATTAGGGTCAGCATCTGCCAGCATATGCTATGCTATCTCAGACCCAATAGGTGTTTTTGACATCTCTGTCTTAACAGCTCCATCTCTGGGTTTTCACTATGTTTTTATTTTTTTTTTCTGGTTCATGGTCTCTATTTTAAATTGGATTTGTGCCTCCTTCTTGCTATTTCCATTTTACAAAGCCAGATATGAAATGTGACCTCAAGTTACTGATTTTCATGTTTCTTGGAGCAGCGCTTCAGTGCTCTCTGCATACTCCATTGCACTAATAGTTTAAGCTCTTTTTCCTGAAGACATATATAAGCCCATCACTGTACTGTGCCCTGGGTTCAAAATTTTCCAAGCACTGAAATTCAATTGGCAAGATACACTCATTGTGATTTATCGGTAGCTTTATTGGGGGTCAGAAAGGGAACAATTTGCAGAGTGCCCTTTATGCTACCCTTGTGGCACAGGAGGAAAGTTCTCATACACCACTTGGAAGTGCCATTGCCGTAGCTGTCCTAACCTGCAGTGCTCATGAAGCCTTCATGCTACTGCATTTCCAGAAATGTTGCAGCTGAACTGATAGCAATTCCAGATGGATGTTTTTGTTTCCCTCTAGAAGCATTTGGTAGACATGACTATACCATACATGCAGCAGTCCCATATGCTCCATAGTGTCCTGTTTTGACCCTGGTGAATCAGTTCCTGAGAGAGACAAAAGTCTCCAGTCATGAATTTTTCTCCATTACTTCCTGATCCATTTTTTCTTGTTCCCAGTGGCATAAGTCAGCTTTACTTGTCAGGGATCATATTTTCTAAGACTTGCAAGTGGCAGCTCTGCTATGACTGTACTCCAAGCCTTCTTTCTCTTTCTTGAGCTGCAGAAATTAGTCTTTAGAATATTTCTGCTTTTGGTCCCAGCATAGCCTTTGAGAACAGCCCTGCTCAAGAAAAGTGTGTGCCACTGGTGTTGAAAGGATGTAACTGAAGGCAGATTCCTTCAGGCTGTGCCCCAGCTCATTTAGGAAGTTCATACTCATTGACTGTGCTTCTACTCTTCCTTCTAAGGAGCTGCTGCAGTCCCTTCCTACAGAGGTTTGTAACCTTTGTGAGGTTGTGCTAAGACCAGCATTTAAGTAGTGTCCATTAAAAATAGTCCTTTCTTTATGGTGGTGGGAAAAGAGCTTTCTTAAGCACATGTATCATGGCACTGCAGTTTGCCAGGTCAGTGCCCTGCAAACTGGAACCATTATTAGGGCTTGCATGTCTCCTGGTAGTACATGCAGGAGTGCTTTTTGCTTTTATTTCTTTTATTTCTTTTATTTCTGCTGTACACACATGAGCTAAATGAAGGCAGAAGTACTTCTGTTATTTTGTAACTTACACTTGCTTATCCTTGAAATTCTTGTATTCACTTCACGTTGTACTTTTAGGTATGGCGTGGCATCGTATGGTATTGCTATGTTATGGTATGTGGAGGAGCAAGAGCTACAAGCATTATTAGGATTTAATTTGTTTCCTTTCTGGACAGGGATTTTACCTGTGGCAGTAGCACCATCTACATCCCTGTTCTCTAAAGCAGTGTGTGTTCCTCTTCTCTCAGCTATGCAGCTCCAATTCTGAGCATTCCAGAACAAAACAGTATTTTCCTTACCATCCTTCATCTGCACTTATCTTGAGAATTTGTTTATATATCTATCTGTTAAAGAGAAAATGAATGAACAGCCTGCAGAGCACTAGCAAATAATCCTGATTAGTTTTATCCATGAACATGATTCTTGTCAGTTGAAGCTATGCAGAAGTGACTGTTGGTAAGTAAAAAAGATTTGTTTTCATTGGGTTTTCTTACATATTTCTCCTATAAGTAGACCATCATCAGTAGGTTAAAAATAATTTTTGGCTGTTTCATCTTAAAACCCGTAGCCACAGTTCTTGGTCATACCTGTAGCTCAGTGACAACTTTGGATTTGATTCATGGAAGGAAAAGCAAACATGGAGAGAAAAAAGAAATGTAAAGTGTTAACAGTACCTCTGTGGTGTCTACTTCACAGGTTTTATGGTAAAATGTATTTGCTGTAATTGGTTTTTTGCTGTGGTGAGTACAAACCAGCCAGGATTAAGAGAGGAAACAAGCTTTCCTGAGTTGACAAAACAGCCTGAAGAGCCTTTCCACAACAGATAGAGGAGCATTTTGAGCTGTAACTGTTTCAGAGTGGTTTTGGTGACTGCTACTAATAGGCTCTCAAAAAGAAAAAAAAAATATTCCCACCTTCTACAGCCACTGTGTCACTGGGATTTGTGCCCACTTGAGCAAGTACTGAATTTTGCACTATGTCTTAGAATATTTAAAAGTGAAGGCTCAAGCTGTTCTGTTTTAGGTTGCATTTATAGATGAATTTCAATCTAATTTAGAGAGTCCTCACCCTTATTAGATGCTTTATATCTTGAATATTTCTGTCACTTCACCCCCTACTTAATTACTTTCATTCTTCCCTAATTGAGTTTAGGGTAATAACTTTGATAACTCAGACACCATCTGGCATGGGAATACAGATTTCACAAGAAGAAAGCAGCAAAATTGCACTTGAAGTTCAGCAATATTTCTTCCCTTTCTCTTTTTAAGAGAAATAATCAAAACCAGGCATGAAAATATTGTCATTTCACAGTTTTCAAAGAATCTTGAGCCATACCAAATCTAGAGATGTATAACTACAGAGTGTACCTTAGAATTCCTCACAAGTGCTCATTCTGTTAAATACAAAAAATAATAACACGGTTGTGGCTATGTGACTGAGGCTTGAAATTAAGCTTATTTTCACATCTCTTGTATGCAGCTGATAAAAGCCAGTTGGTTAGATTAGATATACCTGGGCTGCTCAGTTTGGAAGGTACGAATTCGTTACATAGGCATTTTACACTGCTTAATCCACAGAGCAGGATCAGCATCAGCCTAGTATGAGGGATTACACTCTGCACAGCCACACAGAGGATGGAGATAGAATTTGCAGAAATTTCAAAATGGAGAAAGGAATGGGAGAATGCTGGGCTCTGAAATCAAGGCATTAAGGATCATCAGGACCTGATTATGAACCAAATGCAAGAGGCTTGAGCAAGAGAAGCAGAAAAAGGTGGTGGTGCTGAATCAAAAAGGGAAAAGGCACAGCTGTGAAATTAAATACATGGTAATTGCTGTCTAACAGATTTGGAGGTTTATATGCTTGGCAGAGCTAAACTTCAGCTTTTTAAGTACTATAGTGGGACACAGTAGAAATGATGGCATTTTACCTTTATTTGAGCATTCTTTCCTGCAATCTGTACATCTTTTGAATGCTTCTCCTTTGGAGAAGGAGATAACCCCATAATGAGTACTGGGGAGGGATCAGTGAAAATAACATTTTTCAGTACAAAACTTTGCCTGCAGAGCCCTCTCAAGGATAGTTCCAACCAAAATAAACAAACCCTCAGTAATTCAAATTCATGATAAATACTTGTTAATTTTGTGTATTATCAGGTATAATTATGTTGTCTTTGAAGGTCTACTGAAGATTACTAAAGGATATTTAGATTCCTTTAAATGCCTGACAACTCTGAGAATTCGCTTAATTCTCTTTAGGCTGTATTGATGGATTCCCCATAGCTGTTACAGACATGTCACAGGTGCTGGCCCTTCCATTTACCCAGCCTACCTGATGTATCTGCTGTCATGGTAAAGCATAAGGCATTTGAACAATCCTAAGAAAAATTTTGCACTGCTAGTTCAAAGGGCATAATTTACTATATCTAAAATATAAGTTTTTAAAAGCTTTGTCTTCTGATTTTTTTCATCATGATAGGTGATATTTTTTCACCTTCTGCTGCAGGGATGAAACTGAGATCTTAATGCAAAAGAAACAAGCAAATAGCACTGAAATTTTCTCATGTAGCTCCAAAATTTGACTTTCCAATAAATCTAAAATATTGCAAGACTTTAAATACAGTTTTAATACAACTTTCCCTGTTGATTTGATGCAGTCAGATTATTCAAGAAAAGAAAGAAAAGCATTGTCTGATGGAATCCACAATAAATATTTTTGCTCATCAAATAAGAAACCAAATCATTTCCATAGAACACGCTAGGGTAAGGTGTTAGTGTGAATTTTAAATGTGTACCTGCTGAAGTTACAATTTCTCAAGAGAGAAAAGACTGTCTCTCAAAACAGGAGAAGTCACACTGGAATGTCTTGTCTATTGGAATTTTACCATAAGGGACAGGATACATATTATATAATGTTAGACATACAGGATCTTCTTCAGAGGAAAGCATAAAGTCACGAGTGGTATAACTCAATATCTGTACTGTTTTAGTGATAGTTAAAACCAGAAGGCATAATTTAGAAAGTAAACTTTGTAGTAATAGGACTATAAAGTGTTCTTAGTCTGTTGCCTGCCTCAGGTTTTCCTGGGTAGATGGTCGTAATTAAGAAGGGAGAAGACCATGTCATAGATGGAGATTCCTTAATTTCTGTAAGGGTATGTTTGAGAGAAAATATAGGTGATGGAAGCAATGTTCTTTAGCTTTCAGTCCTCAGCTTTATCCAATGTCACTTATTAACAGCTGATTTCCATATCTAGATTAGCTCAAATTCATATGGAATATATAATTAAAAATACTGAGATCCTTCCCTTTTCCTGAAACAAGGTGAGAAAGGAAGCCACCTTTTTCTCTGTTCTTTTTTACCAATCAGGTTGTTTCTTCTTTTGCTCGACCTTTAAAGGATTTTTAAGGTTGTAGCATTTTTGTTATGTAGCTGATCTATTGTTTTTTTCCATGTCTGATTGTTCTTTAGGCATAAGGTACGTTAATTTGTGTTTTTTCAATATCAACAGTTTTGGTCAAGTCTCTGTCTATTCCGCAATGATGTTAAGATAAAAGATATTTCAAATGGTAGAAGTGAATAAACCTATAATTACACTAACAAAGGAAGATGGAGAAATACATTTAGTGAAAATCTGTCAACAGAATAAAGAACAATTGTAGGACTGTAATTGACCTCTAGACACAACACAATACAGTAGTTTTCGTAAATGCCTCTGCCTTCATCTTCCCATTACTCCAACACAGAAACTTGTCATAGACATCAATTAGTTTGTAGTATATATCAGTGTAGAAAGTGATGGCCATTGGCCCTGCATTCAGTCTCACCTTACAAGAGCATCCTTAAAAATCCTATGTTGTCTGTGCTTACTAAAGAGGTGTCATACTGCTTTTGAGAGGAACACCTGGAGGTCATGAAAACTTGGGAAACTAGACATCTATTTGAGAAAAAAAAAAAGGAAATGTTTACTTAAAAGCATGCAAATCCTGTCAATATTGAGCCCTACTGCTCTGAGTAAAGCAGCTTTCTTTCATATTAGTAAATAAGTGTGTCAGTAGGGCTTAACCTCAGTGTTGTCATACACAAGAGTAGGCATATTCTTCAGAAATCTAGTTGAGGATCCTAAGTGTGCATTAAGATGTTTCTGTGGAGCACAGCAGAAATGTGAATTAGTCTCCAAGATCCCCCTCATCTGTTACAAGACAAACCCTAAGTAAGCAGAACAGCTAAGTCTTGCTCCCAGTTCGCTGGTTTTAACCTTAATAAACTTTTGGCTGCTTGAAAATGAAAAATCTCCTTTGCTTGCTTCACAGGAAGCTCAGCAGGTTTGTGATGGGGCACAGGGGACATAGCCCACATTCTAACCTAAAACAGTACAGCACTGGGTGTATTTGTGGTGCAAGATAAAAATGAGTAGCACCACCGTACTGTATGCATGCACATATCATGCAGTGTTAGACCTACGCTTGTTTTCATCAGTCACCAAGTTTTGCCTTTTGCTTACTTGAAAGAGGATTATGTTTCTTATACACTGTCTTCAGTTTTGTAACAAAATAACAATATAATAAAAAAGAGTATTTTCCTCGTGTATTATAGGAAACTTAAATCACTGATAGAAATGAAATCTCTGTTTACCTGATACAGCAATCAGATACATCTGATAAAAAATCACTTCTTAGAAACTTACCATATCTTTGTAGAAGGAGCATTTCCAATATATTAAAACTAAATACTTTTAAAAATGTAAATGTTGAGTAAGTTAGTGTAAAAATGAGGTTCCATATTACATATCAATAGAGTCTGATCACCAAAAATTTGTTGTAGTCCTTGGATAGATATTTGGCCACATTGAAGCTAATTCTGAAAGTACTGTTGACTTCCACAAACAACTCATAGCTATTTAACACAACTTTAACTTCTGCAAATAACTAGCTGCCCTTAGCTAATTTATGTACTGTTGTTGTAGGGGTATTTCTTCTGCCATGACTGATTTTTACATCTACTGTTTTAAAATGATGTGTGTTTCATTTCTGATGTCATAGCCGTGACATGTAACCTACCATCTGTATCACTGCTGAGATGTTTCTTTCCTCTGCAAAGTGTGTTAGCAATTTTGCTGTATATAGTACATGATTATCTGATATGACATTTTTCTTCATGAGGAGGACAGGAAGCTAACTCCAGAGTTATTTTATCTCTTGTCATAGGTGAAGATAAATGTCATAACACTGATCAGCCTTCATGTATCCTGAATGTGCAGTTATTTGCATTTTCCCTTCACTTCTCTTTGGGACTGAAGTGGCTGAAATGGCATTCGCAGCAAATGAAGTGCTGAGAATGTGTGGGGAGAAAAAAAGACTCAACACTGAACAATACTAATAACTTTAGCAGTGTTACATCATCAGAGGAATAACACTGTGTGCTTATGTAGTCTTCAGATATATTTATAAAGAAGAGCAATCACTGATCTGAAAATTTTTTCTTTGCTACTTGACTTTATGTATGTATGCTCATAGCTGTTTTTGTTGTTGGCTTGTGCTCTATAAGATTTGAAGGTTTTTACAGATCTTGGTACTACTAAAGAAGAAATGCTGTGGTGCAGAATTTGGATTTTTTTACTTACTTATTAATCCTTGAACAATCCCTGATGCTCAGTGAGTGTTCAGTCTCCTTTTTCAGCAGCCTGAATCAAAATACGAGCACATGGTTCTCTGATGGCATCTCTGTGCCAAGGGAGATGAAGGGATGTAACAAGCTTTTGAGCAGGTTTCAGCATCACCAACCAGCCTGAACTAACACTGCAGCATTTCTGTTTATGTGATGAAAGTCTGTTTTGCTACCAGGTGACTTCCAGCAAGGCACACAAATTTTACTATTTACTAAGTTTTAAACCATTACTTAAAAGAGAGTGGCTTTCCCAGAGGCTGACCACCTGCATTACCTTAGACCTCCCTTTTTCAGCCCATTTCCCATGTTTACCTAAAGCCAAACTTTTGGTTTACTTTTGCTTTATATTTTTATCATCAAATAAATAGATCTTTTGCTTTACTATTCCTTGTTGTCTGATAAAAAAAAAAACATTCAGGTCTGTTAATAGTAAGCCTACCATTGACTCAAACCAAAGTGATAGGGTAACTACATGGAGGCACAAGGAGTTTTCTTATAGATTCCACAAAAGTCTTCCCTATTCCTTTTCATGTTTCCTTATCCCTAAAGGGACTGTGCCTCTGAACTCCTTGGGTATTAAGCAGATCTGGGCATGTCTTATCAGTCATGGAATTATGAAAACGTGGAGAACTGAAGAGATACATATAATCCAGGCATGGTGTGTGTTTATCTGTGTTCTTGACACTGCAGTTAATCAGGGGGGCATGGCTGTTACTGGTGACCAAGTATCACATTCAGGAAATGAAATTCTGACCTGAAGGAACTAATATGAGAAAAAGCTTAACAGAGAATCACATAATGATGCTGAATTTTCCACCGCATCTGAAAGGTGGTCACTGGGAGCTAATGGACCAAATCTGGAGTTAAGGTGACCAGGCTACCTTGTCACAGACAAGTTGTTGCATGTTTTTAGGTTGTAAGGAAGTTAAGGTAAATGTTTAGAGGAATGTGCAGAACTGTCTTTTGTATTATTCTGGTTGAAATGAATTTTTCCCTTTTGTGCAGGGTTAGGATTGTTTTCCACTGTAGCTTGTAGATGCCAGTGTGTGCAAGTGCATTTCTTCTGAAAGGTTGGCCTGATGAGGGTGAGGAAGGATATGCAAAGCAGACTCTCTTGCCCAGGTTCCCCAAATCCAAGAGCTGTACAATTAGGAAATGCATTATAGCATCCATTGTTGCTTCAACAGGGAAAGCGTGCTTTACATATGCAAATACTGCTCAGAAGTTTAACTTAATAATTATCAGCTGGAGCCTCTATTGATGAGCAGCTGAGGCTAATTACCAGCAACAGAATTGGAATTAACTGCTGCTAGGCTTGCATTGAGCATGCTTGTCTCTACCTTGTGGTTACTGTGGCAATTGTAGAAACATAGATATATACATTTTCTAAGCCTACATGTACTTATTTCTTCTACTTTCTGTCCTCTTAAAAAACACTGTAAAATGATGCATTTTAGGCTTTTCCCCTTCCTATCTCTTCCACAGTTTATTACTGAGCAGGAGCCAACATAGAATAGCTCCAGTCTCTTACATCCCATGCCATGAATGATAGTCACAGTGGTGTGTACAGCTGCAGTGACACATTTGGGCACATGCTTTACCTCAGAGAGCTGTAATGGCTGCCTGCTGCTGATTATACATTGTGCTATATCAGGGCCAGTAGTCACCTTAAGACAAAACTCACACCTGAGCAGGGAATACCTGGGTGTAAGAAGTCCAAATGGTTAATGAAAAAAGAGATGCTGCTTCTCCATAGGAAATTTTCAGATTAACAAATCCCATTGTTTTCTCTCCCACTTGTGCTCTACACCAGGGAAATTCAGCTGGCTACAAATACTTAGCCTGCAGATATCATTCATATGCCTTTTCCTAAGTGTGCTTTATTATTCACATCACACTCTTACAGGCCCTCCACAGCTTCCCTTCTAATTATTCCCTGCTTGCCCATTCCTATGAATAACCAGTGGCATTCACCCACATTCTGCCATTTAGGACGTTTAGTAGTCCATCCTACTATTAATTGGATTTCTCATTTTCCAGGAGGTGCCACAATTTATTTAAATTCATCCAGATTGGAACTCTAAAGATTTATAATTGAGTTGCAGAAGGTTTCAGCTTCAGGGCACAGGCATCCACCAGGCACTGGTTGTCATGGAGGTGGTAGAGGGGAATGCTTCAGGGCAGAGGCAATTGGGCTGGCTCAGACCAGCTAAAGCTGAGTTGGATGTGTTGCACTGCAGGAGGTGAGAAGCTCTGTGTGACCCTCTGGGTCAGCTTAAGCTGTGGGAATGGTAACCTCTAACTGAACAGGGATTTATGTCTGTAACTGACCTAAAAGATCTCATTTATTTGTACCCCACGTGTATACTGCTAATTGTGATGAGGTTGTTTATGACAAAAAGTCACTGCTAAGGGATAGCCAGTCATTGCTTCTGTAGAGAAGTGTGTTTGCCAAAAAACCTCACAGGCAACACCTCAGGGCCTGGTAGCATGGTCAGAGGACAGAAGGGGCATTGACCCTCTCTCTCCTCCTGTCACCGGGTGCTCTGCAGTGTGCTTGCTGAGTGTTGTTGTAGGGGATTTCCCTGCAATATGCCTTCAGGGTCCACACATATGAGTCTTTCTGGCTGTCACATTGGCAGTCGTGACCTACTGCAAAGCTTTTGAGCAGAAAGAGAATACCCCTCTACCTTTGGGGAGATGGAGCTTCTTTTCTGCTCTTTCTCCCCCGCTTCCCAACTGCTAAAGAAATGGTTTGCCAAAAAAATCAGCATCTTTACAGGAATGGGACTTGGAGAAAATAACAATTTGTCAAGAGCACAGATGGCTTATTTAGAATCTAATAGGTATTAAGACATTATTTTCCCCAGGCTTTACTCCTGATATTGATAATGTGTTATCTTTGCCAAGTTCCCCTCTTGATAACATGTTATCTTTGTCAAACCAAGTCCCTGATAAAATCTTATTTTCCCTCAGTGCTCACTCTGATAAGATATTATTTTCTTACATCTCTGCTGCCAATGGAAAGGAGAGAAATGTTATTTTTAGTCCTTTTCTTGAAGAGGCATATATATTGCCAAGGCAATGCAAAACAGGGAAAGAAAGAATGAGAAGAACAAACAGAAGAAATGTTACTTTATTCTAGACAAGGAAATGAGCAAATATTTTAAGACTTATGGGCCCTTGTTTTGAATATGCTAATAAGCCAACATTCATAACTAGCTAATGAGCCTATATTTCTTTTGCAAAAACAAACTATTTTTAAAAAGTCACATCTGTTTCCAAGAAGGATGTTTATGTTTAGATCTTCTTCCTGCATTCTGTTGCTTCATGCTTTTTCTTTACCTGGTATCTTTTACTCTTTATCATCCCTATTAGAGAATCCCTATCAGAATTGCATTTGCTCAGCCAGCACATAAACAGCTCTCTGCAGTTCTGCAGCATGATGCCATCGTTGATGGTACAACTGCAAAGCCTTTCTGAAACACAACCCCTTCCCCGTTTTGCATGCAGAGCAAATGCAGCAATGCAGAGAAAGTGGTTCTTGAACCCCTCCATTTAGTTAATTTAAGAGACTGGAATTTGTGTCATGAACAAGGCAGGGGACAACTTTGTAATTTATGAAGTCAAATTTGCCCTGAGGAATTGTTTCTGTCTCTACCACCGAGTTCATTACACGGTGTTCATAAAACAATAATATTGCAAGTGGCTGCTAAGTACTTTTCCCCACATTTCCTGGATTTCCAACTTGCAGACTCCTGCATTACAGAAATGTTAAGCTTATAACTGTTGTATATGTAGCTGTCCTCTGAAAAACTGGAGTGCAGAAAAGGTGATTATTTGTTGAAAAACTGTATCAGACCCATCTCAGCTGTGCATCCGAAAATGGTATTTTCTGTGAGTGTTAAGGACTGCACAACTTCTTGCTTGACTGCAAAAGAGGGACTCACAGTACCACCTTTCCTTTAAAAAACTTGTTAAAAGACATCACTGATCCCTGTGCTGCATTAAGATGGATAGTAATGAACATCATAGGCCAGTGAGGGAATAAATAAGTAGGATAGGTATGCGTGGTTACAAACAGAATGATGAGCTGAAACAACCTGCTAAATAGCTATGATCACCATCCATCCTCTGCACACAATGATGCTGATATTCTTTGGAAATAAAGTGGTGATCATGCAGGATCCTGTCAGCAAACAGAAGGGAATGACAGCAAAGATTGAACAGGAGACCATCATTCTCACATTTCCAAACTTGTGTTTGACTTCAGTGGATGCTTGACCCTGGCTGGACACCAAGTACCAAAGCTGCACTATCATTTTCCCTCTTCAGCTTCACAGGGAGAGAAAATATAATGAAGAGCTCATGGGTCAAGACAAGAACAGAAAGAGGTCCATTACCAATTACACAGGCAAAACAGAACTTAACTCAGGAAAATTAATTTTATTTATTACCAATCAAATAAGAGTAGGGTAATGAGAAATAAAACTCAGTCTAAAAAGCCCACTTTATTTTCCACCTTCTTCCCAAATTAAATTTACTCCTGCTTTTCTCTCACTTTTTTCCTTGTAATGGTGCAGGAAAACAGGGAATGGGGCTTGTGGTCATTTCATCACATTTGATCTCCTTGCTCCTCACACTTTTCCCCTACTTCAACGTGGAGTCCCTCCCATTGGAGATAGCCCTCCACAAAGTTCTTCCAAGAGAGTCCTTCCCATAGGCTGCAGTTGTTCATAAATTGCTGCAGCATGGGTCTCTCCCATGGGATACAGTCCTTCAGGAACACACTGCTCCAGGGTGACACCCCGACACGGATCACAAATCCCACCAGCAAGCATGCTCCAGGGTAGGCTTCCCCACAGGGTTACAGCCTCCCTTGGGCATCCACTTGCTCTGGCATATGGTCCTCCAGTGGACCTCCATGCGGACCTCCATGGACTGCAGTGGCACATCAGCCTCACCACGGTCTTCCCACAGCTGCAGGGAAATCTTAGCTCTGTACTTAGAGCACCTCCCTTCTGCACTGACCTTGGTACCTGCAAAGTTGTTCCTGTCCTGTATTCTCACTCCTCTCCTCTCTGGCTATAATTGCTTCTGTGTAGTAACTTCTTACCCCTTCTTTGTGGTCAGCCCATAGGCAACCACTGCTTGTGATGGGCTCAGCCTTGGCCAGCAGCAGGTCCGTGTTGGAGCCATCCAGCATTGGCTCTCTAGGACATGGGGAAAGCTTCCAGGAGCTTCACACAGAGGCTGCCCATGGAGCCCCTCTGCTGCCAAAACTGGCCAAGCAAAGTCAATGCACTTGGCAAGTTTGGTGTTCTGGGGGTGAAGGTTTTTTTGTATGATATGTTTGATTTCTGAATCCACTGCTTGTAGAGGGCTATTTTGTTCAAGGAAAGGACACTGAGAAAGTCATTTGCCTGTATATGAATAGCAGGCAATAACATGATTCTTTAAGTAAGGCTGACCTTCAGTGGAATTGAATGGTTCAGGTTTGGGTTCAATAAACCATCTTAATGTGTTCTTAAGTACCCTTAACAACAGTGGAATTGAACACAAATTTAGTACTTAAAGAATTGCTGAAGCTCTTAAGTGCAATTAGTATTGACTGAGTCCAAGCCTGATGGTTGATTGGTTGATTGGCATCTCCAGTGCAAACAGCCTCTCCTAACTAATAACAGGTAACTTAACACATGTGTTGTCCATGCCAAATCCTGAGAAGGACTTAATAGTGATGGGGAGAAGTTCTTCTGTCAGAGCTGAGGAAACTTGTGTGGACTGTATGAAAAGGCTTCTTGTTACTTCTTGTGCTGTCTCTGTCAAGTGAACATCAGCCTTCGGTGCACTTACTGTGACATCTTTCAGTGTTACAAGTTTCTGCCTCTGACACGTGAAAAGCAGGAGCATTTAATTGGCTCATATCATGTTAGGATGAAGAAGTTCTGTACTTACAGACCTGAAGTAAATTGCTTGGACTATGTTTCCCTGTTAAAATGGTTGTTCAGGCAAGGTTTTCTACTTCCAGCTGACATCACACTGCAGTGTTTCACAAAAAGTTGTTGGAGAAAAAAAATTGGTGTGAGAATAGGTACTTTGGGATGCCTTAGCACCTACTCATGGAGGCACATATCTAAAGTACCAAAGTGTCAGCAGGAATAACTTCATTCATAGCTGCCCAGATAGCCAGGACCTACCAGAGCAGCCAGCTGAGCAGCAGTGCATGGAGTCCTAAGATATTGGGTGATTAAAGCTGAGCTAGAACTCCAGAATAGAAAGGATAGTTTATCTGCTTACACCTGGCTTTTATGTCTCTGTAGCCTGACTGCAGTCTTATGGTTTTTTTTTACCTTAGAGTCCATGGAGTTCTCCACAATGGTCTTGATGTGGCAAAAAATAATTCTGCAATGAACTTGAAATGATTTTGAGCCCTTATCAGGAGGAGAGTAATGAGCATGGTTACCTGCTATCCCATTTCTTTCTGCAAAATACTGGCTTTTCGTTAAAATTCTTATGCTGCTAGTCTTCAAAGTGGGCAGAAATAATGTGAATTTTCAAATGTTGACAAATGTGAAATGGAAGCATATCTTGTATCTGTAGTCAGACTGAAACACTGTCTCTGGGCACCATAACTTCCCCTTACCTAAGGAGCAGCCTAGAGTTCACTGCCATTAGTTTGTTTTAAAGGCATTGCATGCTACTAGGCAGGGGATGAGTAATGGCTGAAACATATAGAAACCTCTAGACCTTGTCAAGATGCCAAAACACACGTAGTTTGTGCCTTCTAACAAATGAAATGTAAAAAGTTTTTAAAAACCCTCCCAAAACATGCTCCATAATTTTATGGGCCTCAGTTCCTAACACAATTGTAAGCATTTTAGTTCAGATCTGGGTTGTCTGGAAAACTTGGGATGCCTGCTTCTGCATTTTTCTTCTCTGAATCAGAGAAAATTTTACTTTCCTACACTCTGCTTCTTTCTCTATTACCCAAGTAACCCTTGGATAAATGTTCTTTTCTCTATGCCTCTTTCCTTGGCAACTTTCCAATGCCACTGGGTCCTTTTCAGAACTATCACCTCTCCCAAGTCTGGTAACTACAAAACAAAGAACTTGGCTTTAATGCCTATCCTTTAAGTTCTGTATGTAAGAAAGAAAATGCCACCGGTTCAGTCCTTCTCCTTTCAAATTAATTTTGCTGGATTGCTTTATGATTGCTTTATTTTGTCCAGTGTCCTAGGCATTCTGCTTAAGTTAGTATTAAATGAAATCTGTTACTTTAAATTCAAGTGATTTCCTATATGCAGAAAGATTCAATAATCCATAGAATTCATAACTTACATATTGTCAAGTTTTCTGAATTGTGTGAGAATAAGTCATTGACTGCTGTCGACCATGAAATAATCATTCAGCTTTGTGTTTGAGTTTTGTTTTGTGGACAGTGGAATTTTGCAGGTCTTTGTAGGTACTGTTGCATTAGCACAAGTCTGAAGTAAAAGGCTTGACACAGAAAAAAAAAACTAAAGTTGAAAATTGAAACTGCCAAAGTTCAAAAATAGAGCAATAACCCCAAATGAATAATAAAAATAATAGCTATATTATTATTTATCACACCATTCAAAAGTACACTACTTGCTTCAGAGCACAGTAATGTTCCTTGTTGTGCTCCCTGGGACATCTTCAGTCCCAAAGTCACACAGACCTCGTTATGTGTTATGTTATTTTATCTTGATTTAGATTAGATAAAAAGTGCCTAGACACCAGCTCAGAGCATTCTGCCAGTTACTAAAAACTATAAAATTCAAGTGCAGTGCAATCAGTTTAACTCTTCTGCCAAGCAACACACACAATCAAACGTCAGTGGTCCCTAACATTAATCCACTTACTCCTTCTTCAGAGATGAGATGAACCACACAGAACTAAATCAAATAGTATCTTGTCACCAGCCTTGCCAGCCTCAGATGTGCAAAAATTATGAGTTGTGCAATCTCTGAAGTTATTAAAAATATTACTTTATTTCTGAGTATTAGGATCTCTGTTCACTTTTGGTTTATAATTTTATTTCACATGGGTCCTGGAATTGTCATGTTATCATTTGCAGCAGAGAGAGCTGGGATGTGAAAATATACCTAGTACATGATACACCCGAGAACAGTGAGCAGTATTAGTAACAAAACATGACTTGTCCAGCTGTACAAACTCAGAAGAGATAATTTCAGAAAATATCTTGGACTTGGCAACTTGTAATAAAACATAGATAATTTCTGTAGTAAATCAGTTCATTTCAACTAGTTGTACATTTCAGATGAAGAGCCTAGCTAGCTAATTCCTGAGAGGATTTCCTTACTCCTTTTACATACCAGCAGAAATATTTGCTACTGGGAGAACAGTAATGGAGTTACTGGCACTTAAAGCCAAGGCTGCATAAAGACTGGGCTGCTCTCATAGCTGCTGCAACTTCAGTCTGAGGCAGCGAGGTGATATTTTCTTTCAGTCCCTTTCTCAGACTATGCTGTTTCTTCTAAATACTGTGTAGAAACACTTGAACTTTTCTGATCAGTATATCTGCAATTGTTCAGATGTACAAAATGGTATCCTTTTCTAAAAGATAAGAAAAATTTTAAAAGTTTTAATTTTGTAAAAGCAGCATTTATGATCTATTGATTTATGTCTGTAGAATAGGTAAAGATATGTTTAATTTTTTTCCATATTTTGAAATGTTGATGAATGTTGTTCTGAGATTCACTTCCATATCTTGCTGCCTTTTCTGGTAATTATCTGAAGCTAGGAAAATTCAGTGACAAAGGCAGGAAGCAATGAGTTAATATCTGTGTTGGCTGGATATTCACCAAGTGAGGAGTTAAGATAGCCAGTGAAGTCCTTGGCTAGATTTGCAGTGTAATTGTGTATCTGTTGATAACACAGATTGGTTGTTCTGTGGGTGAGAAAAGGTGCCGTTTTTCTTTTTATCTCAGAGTGTCTACACAATACACTCTTGCTGTCCAGTAATGGGGATGCAAGAGAATCACAACCAAATGAATCTTAGTTTCCTTGAGTATCAGCAGCTGAGAAATAACACAACTTCAGTTCCAGGTCCTCCAAGCTTGCTGGAGAAAGATAACCCAGTATTCTATTGCATGTCTAATTGTAGCATGGCTCTGTCCTTTATGTTGACATGTTGACGTTTCTCTGTTGATGCACCCATTATTTTCGGGCTTATCAAATATCTCATTGAATTTTGAATTAACTATTTGCTAGAGCATTCAAGTTACAACATGTCAGTGGCCAAATTCCAGAATTTGTCTTGAGACGTTTTTCAGTCTCAGATTTATCCATAACCTTTGCTAATGATAAATTAATAAATTACAATATTTTTGTAGAAGATAGCCTGCAAGAAATGCAAGATAATCTATCCAGATGATGATGAAAATCAAGATAATGATTTATATACATAACAGGAAGTGTGTATACCTGTATAACTCAACAATGTGAATTAGAATTGAGGATTTGATTGCCATACCAGTTTTTTTCATGAAGTCAGTTTAGAGGACTGCTCATCATTCATGTTAATGTGAAACAATGAAAAAGAACAAGCAGTGAACAGGTCTTTATAGCAGGGAGATAGTTTTGAGTTGGTAGGTGAAAAACGTACTTTTTAGGGAGAATTTCTAAACAATAACTGCATGGTTTCCATTTTATACACCACTCAGGCTATTACTTGTTTGATAAAACCAATGGGACTGTCTGCACTGGAAAAAACATTAAATAGCAAACATGTCCCTGTACTTGGCACTGATGAGGTCACACCTTGAATCCTGCTTTCAGTTCCGGGTATTGAGGTGCTGGAGCATATCCAGAGAAGAACTGTGTAGCTGGGGAAGGGTCTGGAGCACAAGTCCCATGAGGAGAAACTGAGGGAGCTGGAGGGGCTTACCCTGGAGAAATGGGGGCTCAGGAGAGACCTTATTGCTCTCTAAAACTGCCTTAAATAAGATTGTAGCCAGGTGAGGGTTGTCCTGTTCTTACATGCAACAAGTGACAGGATGAGATGAAATGACTTCAAGTTGTGCCACAGAAGATTTTGTTGAATATTAGGAAAAAATGACCTAATGGTCAGGCATTGGAATAGGCTGTTCAGGGAAATGGTAAAAGCACAATCCCTGGAAGTGTTAAAAAATGTGGATGTGGATATGGATGTGGTTTAATGGTGAATATGTTGGTGCTGGATTAGCAGTTGGACTCAATGACCTTAGAGATTTTTTCAACCTTGCAGTTCAATAATTTTGTGATTTAACACATGCAAGTACAAAATTACATCAGAGAAATACTTTAGTATAAGATACTCACATATCATCACTGCAAAGGAATTTCTTGCTAATTGTGACACTGTGGATAACTCTCACTGTCTTTTGCTTTGCTTCAATTTGATTTTCATTAAACATTTTTGAGACACTTTACTTGAAGGTGTTGAATTGAACCTTTTTATTTTTTTGAAAATTCCACTGAGTCTTTTTAAGCCAGAATACTTTCCAGAATTTGGCCCACATGTGTATTGAACATTTCTGCCTTGAACCTCTTATTTTTCAGCAAGCACATAATACTATGTCGCTGAATAAAACCCATCTGTTCCACACATATGAATCAGCTGGGGCTACTGTTTGGCACAAAATGGTTGCCAAAATTCTGTCATTTGACTGTGAAGGAAGTGGGGTGGGAATAGCAAAATTATTTCATCTCGCATATATTTCTAAAATATATTTAACTGTATATTAATTGCCTTTGAATTAAGTCCTAATGTTCTTGACTGTCTTCCCAGACTAGAGACTGGCAGGCAGCCCTATGAGAACAAAGAAACACATGCTTATCTTTTGGTGTGATTTGAAAATTAGTAGGACCTGTAGCTTGTAGAATTCAGAATTTGTCCAAGTTTACCGTGCACTTAAGCATGGCTTGGGAGTGCCAAGTCTGCATAAAACATGGCTGTATGTGAAGCGCATCTCTGCCTCACAACACCAATATTAAAGGAAGATGCAGCTGGTGTGTTCTGACAGAAGTGCTCTGTTTCCTTGTGGTGCAGATGGGAAGCCGGTGTCGCTGTCCCCGCTGGAGTCGCAGCCGCACAGCCCTCGGTACACGGCGTCGAGCCAGCGGGAGCGCGAGAGCCTGGAGGTGCGCGTGCGGGAGGTGGAGGAGGAGAACCGCGCGCTGCGCAAGCAGCTCAGCCTGGCCCAGGCCCGGGGCGCCGCGCACCACCGTGCCAACCACTCCAAAACCTACTCCATGGAGGAGGGCACGGGTGACAGCGAGAGCCTGCGCGCTGGCATCGTGGCGGGGAACAGCTCCGAGTGCGGCCAGCAGCCCGTGGTGGAGAAGTGTGAGGTAAATATGCCAAAGGAACATGCCAGAAGCAAAGCCTGGTAGATGTGGTCCCTTAAGGACATTGCAGATCCCCGTTTCCTTCCTCTGAAACCTTTTCCTCCAAAACCAGCATCTTAAAGGTCTGCTGCGTGCAGCTTTTCAGATAATTTTTTATTATTCTTTTTAAAAAAGCCTTTAACACATTTGTCATCAGAATATCTTCTGAGTTATTATTTCATCACAGCTTTTTGTCTTTTTCGTTCTTGTGTCCCCAAACCTGATATAAAAATCAAAGCCTTGCTTCTAGCTGACTTCACTACAGCTCTGCAGATAAAGACCTGTGGTGAGCTGACCCTGTGTATTTTAAATAATAATGACTCCAGAGTGCTTAGAAAAGCCTTATTTCTTTGTTTCTGTGCCTATATTGAAACAATTCAGGGTTCATGATTAATTAAATCGTGGTTCGTGGAGCCAGCCTGTGCTTTTGACTCACTTTGAGGAGTGTGTCTGGATGTTGCTGTGGGAGCAGGTGCTTTGCGTGAGCTGTGCACTAGCAGTGTGCTTGGCTGCAGGAACAGGCAATCTGCTTCTGAGACCATTTTGGTGTGGTTGGTTTGGTTTGGTTTTTGCCATTTTACGTCAGTACTTCTGTGGATGTCATCCAGATACTTAGTTGTGAGATGTCTGAATGATGACAGGTCCAAATATGAATAGATCCAAAACAGAAAGTCTCGCTTAAAGGCCTTGTGCCAATCTCAGCTGATAAAGTTATCAAAAATAACTTCCTCCATTTATTTCTACAAAGAGGGTAATACCATATCACCACCTATCTTGCTTGCTGCCACTTGGAAGATAAAAGTTGAAAGAAAATCGGTGTGAGAGGAAAAAGAAATCCTAACTATCTCTTAATATAAATTCTATTCAATGAGAAAATATCAAGCACAGTTTGAAAATGAACTGCTGCTTTCCAGTTGGATATCTTTGTCCAACAATGTAGAAAAAAGGAAACAATGTTATTGTAAGGAGAGGGAAGAGGACGTTTTTGTTTTTCATTTTCCCTCCTCCAGATAGAGGGCCTGATTTTCCTCAGCGTGAGATTTTTGGCATTTCTTTTAATCAGGCCATCAATCAGCAAACCTTACTTTTCCCTTATTATTATATTAAGGAGTGATGAGCTGAATCTCAGTTCTTGGTTGTTCAATGTACCAACCAATGTAGGACACAAAAACAGTAGCTTAAAGTAGGGATAGTTTAAGTGGCCTTACAGTTTGTAATGTGTTTTGCCAATGAGTTTGCTTGCTCAGTGGGGTTTAGCACTCTGCTGGAGGCAATGCTTGTATAAAATACGAAATCTCACATTATTTGCCATCCCCCTATTTCACTGCATGCTATTTTGATCTCAACTTCTTACTCTTCTCTTAAGGAATTCAATCAGTAACTCAGTTACAGCAATGGAAGTGAAAATGAAACTTCCCTGTTACCAGATTTGCCAAGGGTCTCATCATTTATCCTGTTAGTGTAGATTCTCGTCCTGTGTTTTTGTGAGGGGCACCTTGATGCCTTTCATTCTCTGGTTCTTTTCTGTGTTTCAGATGTGTAAACAAAGGGTTTTTTTAGCTTCTGACCCTGGAATATATCACAGCAAGGGTTGACAAATTAGGTAGTGAGAAACAAGGGTTCTTAGGAAGAAGACTCTTGCTCTGGTGGAGACTAAGAGTGCCAGCAATGGGTTGCTCATTTCATTGAGTCTGTTCTTAGAGATTTACTGGTGGTAACGTTTCACAATCTAATTTGGGAAGGTCTTTAATGGTGATTAAAACATTTGAAAATGCAGTTACAATGAATGAACATTAAATCTCTGATAAAGCATCATCTATGTGATGTTAATTGTGATCTATATCAAATAGCTGTGGGTTTGTTGCATTCCAGCCACAACTTTCTACTCTTGCATCACAGGAGAGCTCTCCTGATACTTTAAAATGGACCAGCATTATACTGCAAGAAAAAGATCAGACACCCAGACAAGGGGCTTCTCCCTTGAGCGAGCAGATGCCCATCATGCCTTCCCAGGAGTAGACCATTTGAACACAAACCTTGGAAATATGAGTAAGCATATTTCCATTACACAGATGTCAGAAGTAACAACAGGCTTCAGAAGGAGAGCATAATGCCAGTGGAAGATAACAAAATTGTATGCCTTTTCCTTACAGTGTTATCCCTGTATCTTTCCAGTTTGTGCCTCTCTAAACTGAGCATTTACTTGAATTGTGTATTTATAAATATTTTTGAAAGATATTATATATTAGGAAATTGATAATTAGGAGTATAGCATTTAGTGGCTTAGCAAGATACTTAACATTTGATGCATTTTTGGAGGCATATTTGTATTGTTCCTGTTCTCAACAGTGTTGTTCAGTAGGGTTAAGTGTGTAGTGCTCCACAGCCATCAAGAACAGATCCTCACCAACATCAGCAGTGTAACACATGTAAAGCAGATTTTATCTGCCACTGGGGGAAAAAAAAACAAACAAGTTTTTCTGGAAAAATTTTCAATTCTGAAAACACAAGTATTTTGTAACATACTTGTAATATCTCTTAATCACATTCAACAATTATTTATGAAGGATTAAATATCTACAATGGAAAGCCTACTGGAAAATTACTGAGGTATGGAATGTCTTACCAAAGATTATTTTTAACTATAAGGACTAATACAGGTTTTTTAAACTCATTATTTCAACATTCCAAAAAGTAGCCCAAGGAGAAGAAATAGTTATGCATGCTTATCTAGGCACTGTTTACTCCTCATCAGTATGGATCTGGGGCCCAGTTCTTCGTGTAGAAGAACTGGGTTTTGGATATTTTCTTCACAATAATATTATGCCAGAACATGAAATACTGCATTTAGAGACAGGCTTTTCCTGGTGTGTAGTGGCTGAGGTAAGAGTTTTGAGCATATACCTTGGTATGACTTAAACTCCCTTTCCTAAAGAAGCTTAGCTTCCTTAAGTACCTTGAACCACGTACACCTGAGTGCTTCCTAAACTATTTAAAATTAAAAATAGTGCAGTTGGTGTCCCTGATCCTCAGCCTGTAGGGAGAATGTTGTGATGCACTTCCACAGTGTTTTGATTACCTCTTCATATCTCTGTTTATAAACAGAGGAAGAATTCATTGACTCTGTATCGTCAGGCGTATCATCATTTCATTTGTTGCTGCAGTGAGTTACATTATCCAAAAGCATCTCCAGTGAATGACCTGAGTCCAAACTGCTGCAGCAAATGGTGAACATACCCATCACTCACTTTGAAGAGAGCATTGTAGGAAGATGGACACTTTGAATGCTCAGTTTGGTCCTGCAGCGATTTCGAAATATCCAGGCTAGAGTGTGACTAGTGTTATCTAAAACTATCATGGAATGCCAACAGTAAAGGGGCAAGTGTAACATACAGAGCCTTGTGTGAGAAGTTTGGTGGGACATGTTGAGCCAAACAGGCAGGCTGACACTTGCAGTGGAAGTTGGAGCATTCTTTGGTCATGTGGCTTTAGTCCTTGGTGTTAGCTGCAGTCATTGGGTCTGGAGGTTGTGTGAATCACAGTGGCCAGTTCTGGTGGGATGGGGGATACACTCTTCCAGCCATCTGCAGATGGATAAAAGGAATTTGGGAGAAGTGACAATTTTCAAAATCTGAGAGGTGATGCTTACAGTAGTATGCTCAGGAGGGTGCAAGTTCTTTCAAGTGCTTATTCCAGCCATAACTTGCCAGAATCTGGGTACAGCCAGCTGTTCTCAATCCAAGCATGCATTTGGAGCAAGAGTGGAGAAAACTGGAAATAATGATTTTTCCCCTTGGGATGCAAACATCTGCAAGCAGTTCAGGCTGATAACTTCATTTGGCTTATCTGTTTTTCCACTGACTTTGTTTAACAGTTAAACAACAAGAGAGAGGAAAGTTGATGAAGGAAACGAGAGGAATAGACTGAGCCTTGAAGCATGCTGCAGGAAAAAACTTGGAACGAAAAGGTCTTGATTTCTGTTCTCTTTGAGGATTATTGCTCTGTTGTTTAACTGATTGCAGGCAGGAATAGAAGTGATATGTAATATCAAACACCACAGAGAGGCTGAGCAGAAGGTACATGAATGCCTGTGTCTCTGTGCTGGAAGAGAGCATTCAGAAGCGTAGTAAATGCTGCTCTCACTGTGTCCTGGCTGAAGCAGCATCCAAGGCAACAGCAGCTACTAGAAGACAGCAAGGAATGCATGCCTTCAATTCTGAAACAAACTGATTTAGTAAAAGGAGAACAGATGTGGGTAAGAACTTGACAGAATAAACCCTGATTTGGACAGAAGTTGTAAGGTAGAGGGAGTGGCTTTGAGGAGAGCTTTTCTGGCAAGTGTAGGTGGTATAAAACAATGATGACTGTATATGACAGTGCTATTCTGTGGAAATCCCTAAAATGTTTGTTTCTGGTCTAGTGCCTTCAGGTGAAATGTTTAAAGCAAGGATGAAACTGTTCTCAGTTAATTTGATTTTAACTGGCACTGAGGGGAAGGATTTTAGGTCTTCTGGAAGCCTGGGAGGGGGACCAGGTGACAATGAGAGAGGAGGCAGTACATGTAGGATCAGGAATCAGTGCACCCACAGCAACCCATGCCAATGAGTACATTACAGAGTCCTGCTGTAATAAAAGTCATTAATAAGCAGTCTCTGTTCTCCCCTCTTATCACAAGAGAAGAACACAATCAATTTTTGCCAAGTGTTGAGCATGCTCGGCTCCCATTCACTTTAACATAAATTTAAAGTGCTAATACCTCACAGAGTGGCTGCCAAAATGTACTACAGTACATTCTTTCTCACACCTCTCTGGACAGACAGCTGTCTTATTAATTCAGGTCCTCTTAAAACATCAGATCTTAAATATGCCTGAGCTTGTGAAGCACAGCAGGGCTGGAGGGAGCTGTGATGTTCATGTGGATGTTCCACTGTGGCACAGCCACTTGGCACTTGTATGATTCAAATTGTGCCTTGTTCCAGGGGATCTTAATGGATGGGGCTGTGGGCTCTTCAGATGTGCCCAACACATGGCACTTCTTGTGTAAATGTGCTTCTTTTACAAGCCAGGCTTTGGGAATCTGTGGCTACGTGAGGAGACAGAATTCCTCATTTGTTCTCAGCATAGTGGGCATTCTGTGGAAAATGAGAGCTATGTGTGTGAGAAACCAGCTAACCAAGCTTCAAATGGAAGCCAAATGAGGCTTCCCTGCAGTTTCACAGCTGTGTCCCCAATGGCAGCTTTGTGATGACAGCATGGTGAACTCTGCTTCATTTCTGTGACCACTAAGAAACAGAAGATCACAGAACCTGGAGTCAAAACTTGATAGGATTAAAATTTTTTTGTCCCTAGGGAGCAGAAATGGCTACTTTTTAAAAGCAGAGCAGAGTAACGTGATAGCATTTTTCAGATTAGTGCTTACTGCTAAATAATGACTCGTAGCGCCTTTTCAATTTTCCCTTTCCTCCTGAAGAGATGAGGAAACCTCTGCCTCATGTTAAAAGGGAGGTAAAAAGGCACAGAATAAGTGATAATTTACCAGTGTCATGAGGTGGAGAGAATGTGTTTGTGGGGGTTGTGTTTAACTTCACATTAATGCTGCTAGAACAGGCCATGCTGGTAGTCACACGCAGGGAGGTGGCCTCTTGCCATCACAGCCTGTGTCCCATCACATCACTGGGATGCATCCAGCCCTGGCAAACCAATAATCACAGTCATGTTCATCCATGAGAGCTTGCTCACCCTCTCCATAGGGCCTGTGCATAAGACAGAAATAATTCAAAATTTCTGAGATCATACCTGCTTCTAATTATCAGACAATTTTAAACTTTAGTTCAGAAGATTAAAAATATCTGTATGTTTGCACACTCAGGATTTTGTGTGCTGCTTACTTGGGGAGGGTCTGTGTACATACATGCACACATATGTCTTAGCTAATAAATGCAATTCTACTCAAACATCTGATGTAACGTAGTGGTAGTAATGACTTTGGAATGATGATGGTGCTATAACTCAATTAAGATGTTTTTAGCAAACTGCCTCAAGTGGGTTGCAAACAGCTGCAAAACACCCACTCAAATCCCTAACAATTGCCGCACTGAACAACAGCAGTGTCATGTGTGTGCTCTCCTTAACAAGTGATGAGCACAGGAGCGGGCTTTAATTTTGTTGTTTTTGTTCCTTTTCTCCCACAGACTATCCACGTTGCCATTGTCTGTGCAGGGTACAATGCCAGTCGGGATGTTGTCACACTCGTCAAGTCTGTCTTATTTCACAGGTAAAGGAGGTTTTCTTTTCCTGTATATTGTACATCTGATTATCACTACATGAGCTTTTTGTACATTTACTATGTAACTTCAGAAGAAGGTCAGACTCCCTTCCCTGGTTCCTTTCTCTTTTTAAGAAATGAAACATTTAATTCATGATCATCTCAAATAGATTTCACCTGTGTGAAGATTTTCTACAGTGAATAAGAGAGATCAGAGATCCACCTGCTACTCCTGTTGCATTGTGGGAATAGGGATAGTATCTATCTTCACTGTAAAGCATCTACACACTCCTGAATGCTGGAAAATAGTGATAATGGTAATAACAGTGTTGTATTCATTTAGCCTATTTCTGGTATCAGTTTATGGCACAGGTGTAGATGATAAATTCACACTGGTTGCTTAACTGTCCCAGATTCCAATTTTGACATTTGTTTTTGAAGTAAACCTGCTGTTACAGTCAGTATATACACTATTTCATTAAATTCAGGTGCTTTATTCTGGCTTTGGAATGGCTGCTGACAGTCCCTCAGAAGGTTTTGCAACCTGGTTTTAGCACAGTTAGCTCCCAAAGTTGAGAGGCATAAATGTACAATGAAAACAAAATAACCAATTCCCTTAATAGACAGCAACTCCAGAAAAAGAGAATTCACATTAAACTCTGTGTGGGCATATGTGTGTATCCATTATCCAGTTTAGAAATTCTCTCAGAAATGCTTTCCAATGATGTTGCCAAAAGTGGATTAAAATTGGGGAAGTGATCAGACTGTTTGATTCGAACAGGTTAAATAGACTAGTAAAATATGCTTACAGTACAAACAACTTATTAAGGGAGGTAGTTTCAATATGCTGCTTTTTTTTGAAAGACAATTTTGTGCAAGAGTGAATTACTTTTGTTCATGTCATGTGGTAATATCTTCATGTGTCTATCATGAGTGGGGCATTCCAGTCCCACACTTTGCTCCTTATATTTGCCTCCAGTCTCCTGCTGGAAGCCTTAGTAGTCACTCCCTGACAATGGTTTTAGTACACCATTTTATCATTTTTGGTAAGCTTCCTAAAATAATATAAATGCTCATCTTGTCCAGTATGAAAAAAGACTCCATAAGTATTGTTTAATCAAAATAGGAGAGCAGCTTCCATTATTGACACGCAATCTTTGCAAGTCTTTTGAGAAGTAGCATGTTCATGTTAGATGGGGGTAGGACCAGAAGAACAATGCTAAAAAACATAACAAAAGCAAAAATACAGTAAATATCCATGTCATTCTCTTTGGGGGATTTTACTAAATGTTAAAATTCTGGTAAATGGTAAAACTATATCTATTTCCAATTAGAAGTTTGAATTGTTCAGTGTAAACTGGGTTTATATTGCAAAGTTGTGGGGAGGTTTTGTATTTTTTTTGTTGTTTCTAAGGGATTTAATGGAAAATCATATTTTTGTGGTGACATGAGTTATCCTATTGCTAAGCTTCTCCCTGTTTGTCTATCCTAATACTTGCATCCATTTTGAGAAGGCTTTAATCTCTCTGTTTCCAAATGTTCTGTAAATAATAGACATCTCACAGCTCAAAGGTTTAAACAACCTCTCTCTGCTCTTTAAAGGAAATGTCCCTGTTTTACTTAAGGCACTCCTCTAAGCAATTAGCAAATTTATAAACAATACTGTCATGTAATTAAATTATTAAATAATAACAAATTAAAATGTTAAAACAAAAAAACGGTAATTAATATTGGTATTTCTAAGTCTGATGGATTCTGCCTCTGTCAAGAACCTACTGGTTTTGGCCTGCACTGCTGCTCATGTCAAAGGATTTGTTGAACTCAGCAGAGGTGGTCAAGATAAAGTCCAGTATAGCTAAGGAAACCTGAGTACATTCCAGATAACCTATCTCCCTTGTTTGCTCAGAACATACTTAAAGACAAGTCTAAGTTCATTCCTGCCTAGAACTAGGGTTTCACACTAGGTATTAAATTGTTTGTTAGAAAGAGAAGATTTTCTCAGAAAAGAGACAGAGACAGACATTTCTTTGTTATCTTCTAGAAAACACAGGCTTCTTAAGCATCAGTTGATGCTATGACTCCATGGCCATGCTTCAGTAGCACGCCTTTCTTGGATCTTTATCTTTGGAATGGCAGTTCTGTAGAAGGATGCAGAATGAGCAAAAAGAAACAACAAATTAGGCTGAATATTGATTTAGAACTAGGTTTCTTTGCTTTGGTTGCCATGTGCAAGCAGTGTTATTTTGGAAACCACTATGCAATTTAGAAATGGTGGTGAATGGAAAGGCTTCTTTTAGTTGCTATGATCTATTTAATTATAGGAATGCAGAATGGAGACAGGTCATGATAGTGCATTTAGGAGGATTGAATTAGGAGAGTTGGAAGTGGTTGGTTCAGATAGTTAGTGCTTCATGATGTCAGCATCAAGTTTACCTCTGGCTTGAGGGTCAGTGAGAACAGGCATGGAGATGTCACTTCTTCTAACCCTAAATATGCACCAGAGGGTGCATCCTAGCTTGCATTGTCCAAAAAGCCATTGTTTGAAAGGTCTGTATGCTTCCAATGGAGAAGTTTGCTTAACAAGAAGTTTGTTATCCTAATCTCTAAGTTAGGCTACTGGTCCTTCATTTCCAGTATCACCACATTCAATCTTAAAAGTTTTGCAAGAACAGAAAAAATATGCTGCCAAATTTATTGTCATAGAGATTTTGTTTTTCCTTTGACACACCCTGAATTCAATCTACTGATTAAACAACTGACCCCTTAAAGCAACCAGGCTTAATGTCCTCACCTGTCTTCCTGCACCTCAGTTGGTGTTTGTTGTAAGACACTGATGTCAGTGAATCTATCTAGAATTCATGAAGATGTCATGTCCTTCTTTTGGCATTTCTGTACAGGTTAGTAATTAAGCAATTTGGCATTTCTGTACAGGTTAGTAATGTTTTAGCATGCATTTGGATACAAACCTATATACCTAAATTCCCTACTTCCATAGGAAATCTCTACTTCTCTAATGGAAAAGCTCTGAGAAAAGGAGGCCATGTCAGTCTAATCCCAGGGAGCATTAACATATTTGTTATACCCCCAACTTTAGCTAGAGTACTAAATAGAGACACAAAACAGCAGGAGTGCTGGGTCATTAAGGATAAAAGCTACAGGATTTTCTATCGATAGAGTGTGCTGTCTCTTCTCTCTTGCAGGAATGTACTGCAAATCCTGCATATTGAACATTTCAGCTCTCCACAGGCCTAAAACACCAAGATTTGAGTCATACCATATATATTATGAGACTTAGGCAAGCTACTTGTTCAGACCATTTGAGAAACCACATGTATCTTCAGATTCCAGAGGGTGGGAAAAGGAGAGGAAAGGGGTAGTGTGATTGATTCCACATAAGAACACCATAGTTCAGAAATGAGTTTCATTCCCAGTGATAAAGGAGCTTGATTCCAGTTTTGTCTTTCAAAAACGTATGCTCCAGCCACAAAATCCAGCAGCTTTTAACACCCAGTTTGACATAACTGACAGTCTGTTCTCAGGAGGAGACTCAGCAGAGCTGGGATAGTGCAGGGTTTGCAGTCTGATAAATATGCATTGGCAGCACTGCACAGAGGGAGGCTGGTAGAATGAATACTCAGTCCTACTCTGCAACTTTGCTACTTTCCTTTCTTGCACATCCAGTTCCCAATTATGACAGATTTTATAAAGCCACTGCAGGGGTAAAAAAAATTATCTGAGTTTAACACAAGCATATCACCGTGTCCTTAGAGCAGCCTCACTTTAATTGTTCCAAACCAAAAGACTAAACACTAAAAATGTATTATATTGGGTTAAATAGACAAAATGAATGAAGTGCAAATACTTTTGGAAACAGTGATTATAGTGGTAAGCTAAAAAGCACCTGCATTTCTTTTTCAAAATTGAAGCAGTTTTCTGTGGTTGATAATGTTCCTTGAATCTTTTGCAACTATTGGTCCAAGTTACATTGGTGATTTTTTCAATGTTTTACTCCATTTCTGAAAATTGCAAACCTTAGAGTGCTACAGAAACAGCCCACAATCCTAGTTACATATTAAAAAGATAATTTCTCAGTTCGGGTAAGTCTTAACTTGAATAAGAGCTAAAATGGTTTTTAATGTGTCCTTTTTCAAAAACATGTCTAACACTATGTTTCATTTGGAAACAAAATAAAAAACAAACTTACACAATTATGCATGTTTCTGGCAGTTAGGTCAGCCTGACAATCTGTAAACAATTAACTTCTCTTTTGTGCCAGCAAATACTGTGTTGGTTTTTTGTGGCCTTCTGTTTTTTTCCCCCACTATGTCAGTCCCTCTTCTTCACAGGAGACACTGCATTTACTTCTTTGGCTGAACTCTCCATTTATACTACAGCAATAGTGGCATAGGAGTGTGGGGGCTTTGGAAGAAATGTAAACAAAACCAGACAACGAGACAAATGCTTTTTAATATGAAGTTGCCTCTCTGCTTTAAGAAGGCTGCTTGTAACCTTAAAGTTAAGTGTATGTCAGAGCATTTTTAAGAACAGGATATGAAGCTGTGTTACAGAATGCTGTATGAATAATGAACTCTTTTTTTTTTTCCTCAGAACAAGTAGAATAAGACAAAGCAAATGAAAATCTAAATTAAATTAAAAGGATGACATGTAATTTCCAAGTAAAAGTCACAAGTCAACACTGGCTGGTAATTAAAGCTTATATAATCTAATGGCTATATTCCATTGAGACCACTTTGCCTTAATGGAGTTAATTTGAGAATTCAAAACCTCTGACAGTGTTTCCAACTTTTCTAATGTGTCAGTCTATTTTGTGTGAGGTTATTCTGGCAAAACACATAAAGTGTGACCTGGTTTCTCTGATCCATATGAATGCATCAACAATACACACTTTTTGTTTTTTCTAGCTGTCCTAACAATAGAGCATAATGGAGAAAGCAATGTTTAAAAAAATCTGCTCATGATTTACTCTTAGTACTTCTCAAAGAAATTCTGTCAGTAAACACAAAACAAGAAGATCCATGAGTGATGCAGCAAGTGTGTTTTTAGTCTCTCTCCAATACTTTGGGAGCATTTTCATCAATACTGGGTGTGAAGTGGTATAAAAACATCTTGAAGATTTTCACATTAAAATTTTTCTCATATGAGAGAGGGATTGTCATATGGGCATTAGGAGAAAAAGTTTACCAAACTGCCTTTTATAATTCTTGTTTGAAGTTCTTGTAACCATTTGTTACAGATATAAGAGGTACTACCTTGTTGTGCTTCCCTTGATAAAGTATAGGTTTTGGAAATAAACCCCCTCGGCTACTGACCTTTTTGTATTCTTAGAAAATAAAATTTCTCTGTTGCAGAGAGAGAACTGTGTAACCAAGCAGCCAAGGAGCTGCCTTTTGAATTACTAACAATTGAGCTATGGAATAGTGCAGAAGGGAATAGTGAGCCTTGGTTCACTACTCCCTTTTTCAATTGTAGATTTCCGTATTTAAGTCTATGGCAGTGGCTATTTGAAAAGAAAGGGCCACAAATGCTTGAGCAAGCAGATCATAAATCTGATGAAGAATAAGAGGTTTTGAAATGCAAGAATAAGACATCATGATAAGAAAAAATGTAGAGAAATGGGTACCTTGGAATAGACTTCTAAATTCATGGCCTGACTTTTAAAAAATTGACGTCTTTTCATTTTCCTAACTTTATAGGACGTCAGCAATTTTGAAAATGAGGGCATTCATTCAAACTCCTATATTTAGGGCTAAGAACCTATACTTAAGCATCCATGCTTTAAAATCTTGGCTAGAATCTCCCTTTGTTCACTTTTGAGGAAAGTAATTTAGGAAAATAAATGTGTGCTCTTTACATATGGTTTACTTCGTCAGATAGTGTTCTGATCTTAAGATAAGTGGAAATAAGTTAATATAGGGAGATTTGCAGTTTTCTGAACAGAGTACTTAGAACCTTAAGTTTCCACTTGATGGGAAATAGCCATATTTTGGAACTACATTTTACCAAATTAAGACATTAATGCATCAGCATTTTCCATGTAGCAGAAACTGTGAAAAGTTGTAGTTGGTAGAAATTCAAATGTTCAAAATCATTGAAGTAAATAAGATTAAGTATTTCTGGACCTTGTGAGGAATTCTATGGCTGTTACAATAGCTGCTTCTGCAGTAAGGAATCTGGAAGACCTGGGGCTCATTGTTCTGAAACCTGGGATACTAGAAACATTTATTCCTAAACAGATTAATTCACATGAATACTGAGGATTTTCCAAAACCTGTTAGTTTTGTGTTAGAAGTTTATCACAGTTGCCTTATATTGACCCATGTTATTCCATAGTTGAATATACTGTCCCCAGTACATTATAGGGATTTCTATCAGTATAAGATACAACCAGCCTTTATGTGTGTGTTTTTTTTATTTTTCTTGATGTGCCCAGTGGAAAATGAGCAAAATGTCCCAGTTTAATGAAATTCAGCTTTCAGTGGAATCCTTCACAATATCCTGATTGTCATCCCCAATTCTTATAGCCACTGATTCAATCATGTTGTCAGATAATCATGACATCCCTTTCATACATCTGTTGAGAAAGATTTCTCATCTTGCAGAATCTCTTCTGTATCTGTTATAATGAATGTTGGTTGATCTTCAAGCTTCTAAACTTGTTACTTAAACACTTTGAAACAATCCATATCTTTTAGGCTTCACATATTGCAGACAGCAGAAGAGGTGAAAGATGTCATCTGTGTGTATGCTAGTCTTGTTACCTTCAGAAGGTCTTCCAGCTTTGAGGCTGTGCACTGTTGGCTTCCAGCACCATGCTAAACCTCACATTTCACAGAACTGAAATCTTGTCTGGAGTAAAATTTTCTGTGGCTGATGCACATTTAGTTGCAGATGTCATCAGGTCACCATACTATTTTGGGGATATATTTTTGTAAGTGATAATCTTTTGCCTTGCCTCTGACACACACTTTTCCTTCCAGCTGAATCTTTACCATGAGGCTAACAACTTGAAAGACATTTCTGTGTGGGAGTACAGCTATCCTTTTTTCTTTCTCCCAACAGGAGATGAACTAAAGTAAATGTCACCCACTTGTTCCCATATAAGTTTCATACACTCTGGGGCATTCAGATAAGTATAAACTGCTACTGAACATCTGAGTGTCTTTGTGTCAGATTTTTTCTTTTCAACTAGTGTGTTTCATCATGAAATATTTTATATAAATTCCATTTAACTAAATGATCATTTGAAAGAAGCTTGCTTTTTTTTTAACTGAATTTTTACTCTTCTTATTCTACTTTAGAATATAAGATAAATAACCCAGAATAAAAAAGGGAAGGAAATTACTGAAGAACACCAGCTGGGAAATAGTCCTACCAGAACCCAGACTCAGCCCCTCCTTAGCAGAGGGAGCTATGTGGGACGTGTATGTTGATATTGAACATTTATTTGTCTTGAGATACTGCTCTGCCGGTACCCAAAGCCACCGGTGTTGTACTTTGTTTCTCTTGGCCTTGTCTCTACTAATGAGATGTATCTCCTGATCACTGCTATTTCCTGATTTTTTTCTTGGCAAGGTGCCTGGTTACTGCGGAATCTGCATGAGCCAGGATGTCCTCTTCTACTCTCCTGCTGGGCTGGTGAAGTAAATGTAATTGCTGTGATCCCTTTAGCTTGGTAATGGGACACTCAGCAGCTGGCAGCTTGTGCCTTTCCCCCTCCCCTCCTCCCTCCAGGACAAGCTGGAGATTGAAAGACCTTTGTCTTCTGAAAAGCGTGTTGTGGCTTAGTGGTTTGGATATTGTTTAAGGCAGATCAGCTTCAGTGGGTTTATTCTGCCATCATGATTATCTCATATATAAGGCTGCTACCCAGCCCTTTTCTGCTTTTCCTGTAAGCACATAATGTGATCCACAGTGTCCTTGAAGCCAATACAGCAGCTTCACTGGCAGCCCTGAGTGCTGGGTTGGATCTGCAAAATCCAGTCATACACTGCTTCTCTCTACAATCTCCTCTTTCTGCTGAGGGGTCTGTTAAAATACTATGAACAAATATATGTATTTTTACATTTTCCTGTGGACTTTGTTCAGTGGGAAGCAGTATTACTCATCAAAGCAAGAAGAGAAACATTGAAAGGAAGGCACACATTTTTTATTAATGTAGAAAATGGAGAAAAAATAACCTTCATTTTTTGGGTTAAGCCCAAAAATGTAATGGAAGTATATTGGCCTGAGCTAACATAGTTTTCCTCACTTTTCATTCACACTGAAGAATCTAGTAGCATCACTCATCTTCTGCTTTAATCAACATCTGAAACTAAATACTTCTCTTGTTAGATGAAAAATACCAATTAGCAAGTACACTCATTTAGCTTTACAAATTCCATAGGAATGAGAATCCACTATTCCACTCTAGGGATCAAAGAAAGCTTGATCCCATGCTGAAGTCTAAACAAGCATATTTTCCTCTTAGGAGTTCTTTCAAAGTCTGTCCTTTTTTGCTGACAGAGAAAGTTGCTAAGCTAGGGCTAAACATGGAGGACTACAATTTGTGAGTAATTTCCACTGGTATGTTTCCTACCGCAGAAGTTAAGATCAAATTTTGTTGCTTATTTTCCCCCAAAAAGGGAGGGAGGTTAAGGGAATTAAACAAGGTATTTATAATGTCTAAGTTCACATTAGTATAGAAAAACCCATACACTTTGTGAAAGCTTGCCAGTCTTGCTGATACTGGCTTCACCCATCTTGTTTTGAAGCTTTTCAGTTAGCCTAAGTCGTGTGATTTCAGAGGTGAACCCAGATCTGATGTTTTCAAGTAAAAGGCACTCTGGTGAGTGCCTTTCTTTAACCATTAGTAAAAAAGGATATGCTAAGATTTGCAATTTCCATTCTGTTCACTATGCCAGTGAATAGCTAGAAGGCACTCACCTGAAACATCTAATATTGGGCTCCTATGGGACAGCTGTTGGTTCCCCAAGATTGTTTTGTAGAAAAGTTCTATGTAAACTCAAGGGTCCCAGAATTTCACCTCATTTAAATTGTTGTATTTAACCTAGGACAGTCTTCTTACTACAAAGATAAATTACCAGGTTCACCTAGAAACTGAAACAATTGTTTCCAAAACTCAAGTCCCCAAAGGAATATTAACTTGGCCTTTTTTTAAGGAGCTGGTGCATGGGACAAGACTCTTAGGTGTTACAAATCATCACATTCTGCTGGAGTCAAAGGTTCTGTGTGTTCATGGCCACCCAGAAACTGATTGAGTATTGTGTTGTGGTCATGTGTATTCAAATTGTGTCTCAGTGTTTTGGCCACAGAGCAGGACTCC
The DNA here is from genome assembly GCF_037042795.1 of Molothrus aeneus. Taxonomy (NCBI): domain Eukaryota; kingdom Metazoa; phylum Chordata; class Aves; order Passeriformes; family Icteridae; genus Molothrus; species Molothrus aeneus. Next base: position 17,649,255 of record NC_089650.1, on the reverse strand, counting down.
ACCAGACATGCTGCACACTCAAAACTTGACATGGTAGACAGAGATAAAACTTTGTAAATTATGATGTTGTCCTTTAAGAACAGGAATTAGAAACCTTTGAACTAACGCGTTCCTCTCCCTCCTCATATCAGGCGGAACCCACTCCACTTCCACCTCATCGCAGATGCAATTGCCAAACAGATCCTGGCAACTCTGTTCCAGACGTGGATGGTCCCGGCGGTGCGCATAGACTTCTATGATGCAGATGAGCTCAAGGTAAAGACACACAGACACAGGTGTCAGTCATATACTTGTGATTTCATGTCACCCTTTGTTCCTCATCTCCCTTGACTGGTGAATTGCAGGGGAACTACTGCCTAAAAATATTCTCCCTGATGACAACTAATTCTAGCTGACATGGCTGTAACCCTGATTACACGTAACTGGAAGATGCTAAATGGCTAAAATCAGTGCAGTTCTCTAGAATGAGAGCAGCTAATGAAATGTTTTGTGTAGCAGCTTAGAATTTTACTTGCTAGCAAGAGGATTCTGGCTGTCCATCTGATCACACTATGTTTTTTTAAGGATACTTCTTCCTAGTAGCAATGGTGAAATCTTAAGAATCTTGCTCAATAAACCCAAGTCTATTACTGGAAACACCTAACTGCCTTGCATTCCTCAAGCACAGGTGTGTGAAACTCTAAGTACACACACTTCGACAAGGTAGCATTAGTACAATAGCTACCTTTTTTGTATGGATGCCCTTCCAAAAGAAATGATTATTAAAAGAGTTCAGTCAACGGGGTGGGGAGGTTGGGAACCACTCACTCAAAGTAATTCTCTTTTCATACTTAAAAAGTTTAAATCAGAACATGGAAGCACAGCATCAATTTGGAGCTGTATGTTTTTTTTTTACCTGTGGAGGTAGAATGAAGTATTCAGACTTTAGCATTTGAAGTTGGTGGCAGTAATTTTTATGACTTACCAGATTGTTCTGAACAGGACCCTGAAACAAGGAAAAAACCTTAAATTTAGCAAATTGCTGTACTTACTAAAGGGGAAATTCAAAGCACAGCACGTTGGGAAATATTGAATACAGAAAGCTTTAGAAAGAGATGGAAAAGGGAAAAAAGTGATTCTTGAGAAAAATACTTTGTTTCTGGTTTTATTTTTCATTGGTTCTTTTACATGAAGCCATAAGCTGATATTAACCTAATTAGCCAGAGATCCCCCTTCTGTTCTTTATAGCTTTATAGCAAGGAGGAGGTTTTTTCCTATCAATCTCGTACGTGTCTATGTTACATGTGCTTTTCTGCAAATTGTAGGGTTTTTAATTAGCCTCTCAGCTGGGGAAGACAGACCTCTTAGTGTTTTCCTTCTGGTCATTTGGGTATGGTCCAGTCTAGTTAAGTAAATAATAATCAAGAGAGCTTACTTCAGTGATCCCCAATTTCTGATTTATAGGCAAAACACTGAGTAGATATGAGGCTACAGAGCAAAACTGTTTTATCCCTCCCTCTTCAATCAGCCTTGATTTTTATATGACCGGTGACCTACATGCACACTAGATTATCTTGCATGCAACCCATAGGCTTTAGGTTGAGGACCAGTTTCTAGCTGGATGCAGGTATTGATGCATAAATAGGTCTTTCCAGGTTTGCCCCTCTTGTTCAGAGCTCATCATTTTCCATACCAAGCAATTTCCCTGGTTTCAGTGGCCAAAGAATCACCGTATATAGTACTGAGCATAGGAGAATGTGATAGACACTGGCAAAGGAGAGCAAAGAGTTATAAATATAAACAGAGTTTTAAAAAAACAGGAATGATGCTGGCTCATATCCAGATAATTTTGCAGGTTTTAGCAAAGACGACAGAGGAGCTGTTTACAGACAGCTGTAGAAGCTCATCTCATTTGTTTCTTATGTAGCCCCTAGAGAGGATTTAATGATTGGTTTAGGTTCATGTATTTCACCTGCACTCTTGGGAGCTGTATTTTGCTACCTGGTGTTAAGAAAACATAGAGCTGATGCTGGATGTTTACTAGAAAGCCTGTCTTTCTCTGAAGTGATCTATGGATTCACTGTTACAGTATATGTTATGTTTCAGTTTAAATGACCCTCCATAGTTCTTTTTTAAGCCTGCAATCAATGCCAATTTCTGACTTTTAAAAGGGTTTAAACTGAGTAATGGCATGAGAACTTTCTGCTTAGCTTTCATTCACTGATGTTCAGTTGTTTTGGAACACATTTTAGCTGCTGCAGAAAACATTTCATTTCATGTTTGTTTTTTTCCCATTGGATATGTATGAGCTTCCAGCCTCTTCCTTCTAACGCAGCAGGAGCTGGCATGTTAGATTAAGCCCTTAAGTCCTAGGAAAAGTCCTGCTTCTGCTCCTGTTCCTGCTCAAACAGTGGAAGAGAGCACATAATATTAGATCCTCCATAAATAATATGGATGCTTTTTTGTTTTCAAGTAGCTATTTAGAATTCAGGCAACAGTTTCCAGTAGCATATTAATTTTTTTAAAGGCAGAATTTAGAGACTAAAGTATTTGGTATTTGGCAGTGTTTCTTAACATATCCTGCAGCTCTTAAAATACATGCTGTATAGCTAAGAGATACCAGTGTCCTGAAGAAAGGCACAGAAAATTAGTCTTGGCTGTGGCTGTTGTTTTCTCTCAGGTTTTAGAGGAAAACTGGACACTTCACTGCAAGAAAGGGAAGACAAGATATCATGGATTATATCAGAATTTCTAGGGCCAGCAAACCAACATATCTACTTTGCTGCTGTGAATTAAGCATGTCAGATGTTCCTTTTAAAACTTAGAGAAGACTTATTTTTCCTTTTGCAAGGTGACACAGCTGTTCACATTCCTGTTGCACCACAAAAGCCTAGGTTCATTCTCTCCCTAGAAGCAGATGCTGCCAAAATACCAGCAGCCTGCTTAGAAGAGAGATGGAGCACAGGAAAGAATGGCCAAGGAAAGGTATATCTTTGCTTGGGGTACGTTATAAGGGATGGGATAGAAGAGGAGGAAACTTAACTGTGGAGCTGAGCCAAAATAACAGCATTTCCAGGAACAGGGTCAGACGCAGTTGAGATGTCAGCTTGCTGGATGTATTTCTTTAAACCAGTTAGTTTGAAGATTTTAACAGCCAGTTGTACTAAGATGCTTGTAACCTTCCCCAACATAACTTGGCCTGTCTCCTCACTGCCTTGCCAAAAACCTCAAGGAACACGGATGGGTGCTTAAAAGCTCTCCCTCAACTCATTAGCTGTTAGGATTTGGAACTCTCTCCCATTAACTAAACCTGCTACGTGCAGTCAGTAATCAGCAATAAGCGTCCTTGAAGTGTAGGCTGCTGATAATGGTGCCAGTAATTGAACTATTCCACAGCTACATACTTCATTCTTGCACTACTCAGTATGGCCCACACAAAACTCTTCCGAATTTATGTGGCCACATATGGCTGCGACTGCAAACTGGAAAGTTACTTGGCAATGTAAATTCACTTTATATGATCAGTTTAGTTGTGTTAGTCAGCTTTGGTCCTAATGCATAGACATATCTAATACAACAATGCATCCCACAAAATAACTGGAAACTGAAAATGGTCTTTGAGCATTAAATAAAAGGAAAAAAAAATACTTGTGAAACATTCATCTATTACAGCTGTGATTTGCACATATGTGGCTGCAGGGTATTGTGTTTTTTTCAGTTCAGTCTTACATGAAGAAGCTGCAGAACAAACTATTGAAGGTGTGCAGCTTGGGCACTTGGCTTCTGCACTTTGTTGTTAAACATGGAATCGGTGAGTTTGTTTTCCCACCTTTTGCTTGACACACTGGTGACAACATCAGGTGAACTGAAGAAGGCAGAATGTAAAATGAGCAGTTGCCTGCTCTGCTGTGAGTAAATGGCCCAGATACACAGTCCTTTAATCACTGATAGAGCAGAAAAGCCATCTCCTTTAAATAGTTTAGTGCATATGTGCTGCAATTCATTTATGAATTTGAAGGGTTGGTGAATAGGGTTTTGTAATAGATGAACATTTGAACTGAAAGAGAAATATGGAAAGCTCCATTCTTTGCTATACATATAGACAATATTGCAGCTTTTACTGTTCCCCGAAACAACAGACCACAAATCTGAGTACCAGTGCTGCATTAGGTGATTTCCTATCAGAAATGTTGACATCTGCACACTCAGTCAAAATCAGTAGTCTGATACAACACAACCAAACTCAAGTAATGCATGGCATAAAGATCACCTATCTCTGGGCATTTGCTGCAGTATGAGGTGTGAATTACTTCTTAGCCACTTTCATCTGAATTTTGAAGCCAGTTCACTAGGTCGGATATTGACATCATTTAGACAGACATCACAAAATACTCTGAGTTAGAAGAGACCCACAAGGATCATTGAGTCCAGCTCTTGAGTGAAGGGTCTGTAGAGAGATTGAACCCACAACCTTGGTGTCATTAGCACCATGCTCTAGCCAGCTGAGCTAATGGGCAAGGGCTATGAGACTTAAGCAGGAAAATAAAATTTAATTCTTTAATTATGATTGTAGCATAGCTGGTTCTTGGGGCTGTGCCTGTGTGCAACCCTAGTGCACTCAAATTCCCTCAGTGGTCCAGGAACTCCCAGGCTTGTTGTCTGCACAGGTGAGATAAAGGACTGGTTTGAGACAGCAGCCCAAGTTGAAGCTAGGTGATTGATGGAACTGCTGGCACAAGAAGTATTTGACAGCTTGTTACAGGAGTGGTCCTGGTGGGAATTTCAGACAGTTGTTGAGATTCCCCAGGCAGACCCTGCTGTGGCTAGACCAATTTGTATGCTTAAGCATGTCGATTAACATCCTGGGCAAAGAATCTGGCTGTCTCAGATATTCACAGACAGTTCCTGCTGCAAAGTTAATCAATTGTACAAGAGTAAGACAATCAATCGGAACAGTTCCTGCATGCGTAGAAAGGATCATGTAGGACAGTCTATTGTACATACTTAAGATAGTTGGGAAATGTTTTGTACATAGGTGAAGGTGATCTATACTCACATATAATACATATCTTGCAGTGGTCAGGTAGGACCATGGGTCAGCTGGGTTACAAAAATTGTACAGAAACATGTTTTAGGGAGTCTCACTCAATCCAACTAAGATGACCCTGTAAGAACCCTTGCTATGGAGACTCCCTTTACCATCCAGACAGCGAGCAAGTGTCCTGTCTGGCACATTGTATTGTCCATGCAAACATTACTGTAGGTCAAAATCCCAATAATGTTAGTTGTTTTAAAATATGCTCAGTATGTGAATGTCTTTGCAGCAAATTGCACCAAAAACAGCTCAAATGCCATGAAATCTTTGGATACCAGCAGAAGCTCTTCCATTGAATAATAGTAGTGATATGGCTGTATGTATTGCAGTATTGCAATATACCAATTTCAGAAGCATGATCAAACAAATACTTTCAACAAAATGGCAGCTACCACTTTCTGAGCATGGGAGAGAGGGATTCTGATTGCCAGTTGGGAAGATATGAGAGTGTATTTGATGAACAGATTATTAGCTTGGTGGTTTTCACATCAGTTTAAGAAGGTGACAACGATAGCGGTGTTGATAAAGCCTTGAACAATAAAATTGGTCAGCATTCTCCTGCCTTCCATCATCTTCCTAGTAAAGAAGTTCCACTGGATGTTGCAGCCACCTATAACAATCACAGTAATAGTGACTGACTCTTAAACTATCATGGACTGTAAGGATTTGACTGTATTTGCATTGCACTGCATGCAGATTATATATTGTTAAGGGCAGCACAGGATTGTTTATCTTATAAGTAGTTCTCTGTGTGCCTCAGAGGCAAACACACAAAGTTATACAGGAGAAGTATGTTACTTCCCTTCGTTTCTTTTCCACTTCATATGCAAGATCTAATTGCTATTAATGCAACTCAGAAAGAGAAACCCAGCATCTGTTTATGTTTACATTCATTCACGCAGCAGTAAGTATTCAGTTAAAGTGTTTCTATGGCACTGAGGTTTTGATCTAAAATTCTCACGTGTCATGGGGGGCTTGCAGTGCTCCTGCATTTCACCAGCCTTTTGTCTTCCTGTTAACTGGCCCACTGCACATGTCAGTGAAATGATAGGCATTGACTGGTGCTGCTTCCTGTCGTGTCCCCTTCTCTTTATTTTTTTTAAATATGCAAATCCAAGATACTGGAAAATGAAGTCTCTAATCAAAAGATTTTACAGATTTGTATTACATTTATGACTTATTTTTAGATTTGAATTTCTACTTTATAATTGAGATTTTGTGTATTTGCTAATGGACATATTGAGTGCTAAAGGCCTGAAGTCTCAGGTGATAAAAGATGCTTGTGGTTGTGATGCAGTGCTGCCATCTTAAGAACAGTCTTTTATCAATAATTTTCAGTAAAGATGACTGGAAATTAACAGACTTGGTTTTTTAAGCCAAGATATTTTCTTTCAGACTGTTTGGGAGGAAATTAGTATCCACCAAGAAACAGATAGCAATTCAAACTCCCCAGCACAGTGGAACCTTTGTGAAGTCTGCCTCCTGTGTTACATTGTGCAGTGCTTCCACTACTATTCGAGAAGAAAGCCTCATGTCTGACTTTGTAAACCCATTGTACTTTCCTGCTGCTGCTGGTGCTTTGAAAAAACATTGGCGTTCTTTGTTAGTTTTATAATTTAGTTCTAATTGCTGTGGGCCTCTCTGTAGCTCCACCTTTTTCTTGATTCTAGGGAAAAGCAGTACAGTTGTTCTGTTCTGTGTCCACCAGGAAGATGGGGTAGCTGCTCTGTGTAACATATGTGGAGTGAGGACTAAGGAGCCAACTCTCTTCCTCTTAAAATCACCCACATTTGTATCATAGTAGCTGACTGTGACATTTCAACAGCAAGGATTTTTGTTTGGCATTCAGCTTCCTCAACAGTGCTCATTGCAGCAACATGTGCTGCACCTCCAGGGTAGGCAATTTTAGCAGAGAATGAGAAAAGGATGAATAACTTCACATGAGATTTTCCAAAAATTATTCAGTTTGACAGAAATTAAAAAGCATGCCCTGGAAAAGCCTAAAAAAGACACGTCTCAAACTAACTTGGGCAGCTGTCGTTTGTTCCATGCATCCCCATTACAGCAGCTGCCTTCTCAGAGCATTATCATCCACCTATGAGAAATGAGAGCATTTTGCTGACCTAACCTTGGATATACAGAAGTTATTTGAACACTTTGATCTGCATGAGGGATGTAGGGTGTATATCCCCTGTACTTGCTGGAGAGAGTTAATGGTCATCCTGTGCTCCAACACAATTTCTTTCTTTGGCACCTGCAGGTAGAAAGCTGGGTAGACATATAATGGCTATAGTTAGATGGTCTTAGCTCTTAATGGCTCTTCACTTGCTCACAGGGACACCTCCCTGTCAAAGGGCATTCAATAACTCACAGAAGAGCAGCAGTGAGTGCTCAAGGCATTCCTAGTGAAGATCAGTATTGATGTGAGCATTTTATCAAAATGTTTAATGAGCCTTGTTTCTAGATTTACAAAGAACTGAAGTAAATGTATTTCCATGTCTGATTGATAAGCTGAAAAATATAGGAGGCTGCAAGGACTCCAAGAATATTCTTGATTCACAACCTGGGAGCTGAAATGGTTAGATTTCCTCATTTGTTAATGATGTTGGCTTATTTGTGGTGTTGGCTTATTTCTGAGAAACAACTGAGATTCAGGGAAGTGTTGGGCAATAGATCAGATGTGAGCTACTTCCCGTGGAGCAGTTCAGCAGGCAGTGTAGGAACCAAGTCTTCTGAAGGACTGGGGCTGAAATAGTCATTCTTGTGGACAGAAATAATGTTCACCTTGTCTAGGCACACATTTTTGTGTGACAAGTTTTCACAGCAGTGAAAATGACAGTCATGCTGTGTGCCTGGCACAGCACAAGCACATGCTGAAGTCACTCTTCTCACAGGTCTGAAACCATCTCAGTCCAGGTAAGGGTGTACAGGCTGATTTTAGTCTCAACACTTGCTTTAAAGGGGGGGATAGGTAATAACATTGTTAATGAAATGCTATTTACATCATCTCTTTTTGAGTCGACTTAGTATGAGAACATTTGGACTTGTAAATTGAGAAATTTTGTTTCTTTTAGTGAAGTTAACACTTTTCAGGTCAGTCTGCTGTCCTACAAAGTTTGATTTTTTGAAATACGTAGTAAGGTTATTAATGAGATGCCATTGATGGTAGTTTGACTTGAGTCATTTCTCTTAGTAGAGCTACCTCTTTTCCAATCAAATTTTTTAATCCTGTGGAAGTTTCATTCTTTGAGCTTAAGTTGATGGTGTCTAGGTCTCACCCTTTCAGAAAAAAAGATGAAAACTGAGTAGTATTTTGATCCCCTGTTAATTTTCCCATATACTCCTCCATTACTTGAGATTCAACCCCTTTCACAGCTGAATGGATTCCACAGTTTTTAGCTGACACAGATGAAAGCCTTTAAAATAGTTCCATCTGTATTGTTTTAATGAGACATTTGGGACCTGTGTTCACCTGTCTGATCGCAATTTTATCTGACAGTCTTTAGGGTGAAACTCCAAGATTACATGGAATTAGGGTGCCACTGGTGGACTTAGCCCTCAGATGTTTCAGGAAGTTGTAAGAGTTACGTGCCTGCTACATGGACACTTCATTTAAACACTACTCATGCAAACTCACTGTTATCTGAATTATTTGATAATTGATAATTAATTGCCCTGCCCTTAACCAGAAGCAGGGCAATTAACTAGACTGATGTCATGAACTTCAGTGTTTCTTGTTTTTGAAGGAGCCCAGCTTTCCCAATGTCTTTATTTTCTTCAGATTGTTTATCTAGTTAATGCTGCATTGTTTGAGAGACAACGTAGCTCTTTATAAAAAAAAGGAAAAGAATAATTTTTCACCATATCACATTCACTGCTTTTTGCACTAGGTTATTGTTAGTTTTGCTTGTTCGTAATTGTAATACCTTTTATCCTTTATTATTCTTTTTATTCTGGATGTATTCCTGGAGCATTGTAGTCCCTAGGAGTTTTGAGAGATGGTAATACTTAGCACTGGAGAAAAGAACACTGTTTTATGTAATTTTTATTCCCATGAAGCAGTAATTGCTATATAGGAAGTTGCACTCACCTGGCCTCCAACTCTGCAGGGTGGAGGTTGATTTGTTTTCCTGGAAGTTCTTTGCTTTTGGTGAAAAAAAGAGACATAAGAGTTCTTTATGGGATATAGCATTTATTCCACTAGTTGGATGTGTGTTCCACCAACTAATGGCCTTTTTTTGTTGCAGCATTTTCAGCTGTTGAAGTTCTACTATTCTTACTCTTTAGGCAGAAACAGTGTAAGTTTAGGTCTGGAGGAAGGTGATTTTACTGATGAGATGCCCAATAGTAAGTAGGGATTTTCTTCTGAAAAGAAGAATGGATTCTTTTTCTCATAAGCATTTGCTATGTTTTGACTTTGTGTTAAGATATCAGATATCTGGTGGAAGCTGCATTCCCACATCCTTTCCACAAACCACCCTAGGACATCAGGAAAGTTCTTCACTGAGAGGGTAGTTGGTCTCTGGAACAGGCTCCCCAGGGTCATGTCGCCAAGCTCGTGAACTCTGGTCATGACTCCAAGCCTGACCATGGATGAACCTGTTAGTCATAGGGATTAGCTTTAGGTAGTCCTGTGAGGAGAAGAGAGTTGCACTCAATGATTCTTATGGGTCCCATCTAACTTGATATATTCTATGATTCTTTATTTTGCAACTCTGGCTGTCAAACACTGTTTTGTAAGGATACAAGCTGGATGGGAATCTTTCAGGCTTAAAAGGGTGGGAAGGCAGTCCCTCAACATTCTTGGTGTCTGGTTGGGAATGTTTTTGTGCATGATAACTAGTGTTTTACACCTGCAATCTCCTTTCTCAGGTATTACTTGGTTAGCAATAGTCACTGTAACTTCTGCAACCTTCTTTGATAATCCTTACAAAAGGATTTTTCATTTGGGAGAGAATCCCACTTCAGATAGGTTTTTGTCTCTGAGTTGGAGCTTTTGTCTATCCATCAAAACATGTTTATGCAGCATATGCTGTTGCATTTTATCCTGGATAGTGCATCTTGATGACACCTGTTTGTTATCCTGACATCATGCAAAATGCAGGTTGTGTTGCTGGGCTTTCACCCCAAGAGCTGCATGGAAATGTGCTAGAACATGGAATGGCTGCAGCTAGTGTGTATGTACTTGCATAGTTACTGAAGTGGAAAAGCTTCAGTACATCAGACAGTGATAATATTTTCATGGATTAGTATCTTCCCTGATGAATTAGCACAAAGAGCTTGTTGATTGAGTTCACTGGCAATTAAAGCAGGCAATTGATCTTTCTTATCTTTCCATACAGATGAAGCGAGAAGGGCAGCCCTGAGTTTTCACCACTGGGCGAGTTCTGGCCAGATCTACCTGTCAGTCAGCTTTTAGCAGAAAGCTCTGGCTTTCTGCCGTTTTATCTACTTCAGCTTGTTTGTCTCTTTTCACTCATTCACTGACAGGAAGAAAAAATAAAAAGGCTTTATCTTATCTTCTAGGGAAGATTTGTTCTTTTGCCTCTTCTGGAGAGGTGGGGCTGGAGGCTGGTGTTTGGCTGGTTCTCACTGACCTCTCTTGGGATGCTCAGACTCTTTTAGGTCCTCCACCCTTGACTGCTGCACTGGAAACAGCTGTGGTTGAGGCCAGGGGCCTCAAAGGAACAAGAAACAAAGATACAGCACTAACTGAGACTGGCTAGACTTTTTCATTCTGCAGTCTCATTTTGCACAAATGAAGAAAGGAAAACAAAGAGAGCATTCAGCATTTTGGAGATAGCAAGAAACAATGAAAAAAATTAGAAAGTCTCAAATGAGAGTAAAGAAAAGGACTCAAATAGAAACTGGCCATTTGAGTTTTATGGGGCTAAATAAAGTGGGAGAAAAGCCAGCTAAATACCTAAGGGGAGGGAGATAGTCCTTAAAGATCCCAGTAGGTGAATTACCTTTTGGTCCTTTCTTTTCTGAAGAAGCTGTGTGGCTGAATGTTTTGTTGCCTAAGTGGCAGAGACCAAAAAAAAAAAAAACCACCTACATCAGTTTTAGTTTATGTCTGCAGTTGTATCCGTATAAAACATGGATAAGCTCTTGGCACCCTCATTTAATTTTGTTCTTAAGGATGTTGTTTTGAAGAAGCATCCTTGAATCAGGTTTTTCCCACTTGTCTGCCCTTTGTGTGCATGTGTGTATTGATGAGAGATTTGGAAGGAAAATATAAAAAAAGAAAAGAAAAAAAGTCCTCAACATCAGTCAGACTGTGTTATGGACTTTGCTACAGAGATGAAAATTAATTTGCAGTTATTTTCCTTTGCTGTATGCTGATGCTGATTTTGGAGGTTTTGTTTGTTCTGCCTTTTTAATATCTAATCTCCCTTTCCAGTTGTGGCTTGCTCCACAGTTTCTGCATTTGCTCTACATTATCCAGGACCCAGAGGTTCAAATAATCATCCATTTCTATCTCAACCTTTTTGCTCAGTGTTATTTGTATCCAGACTTGTTGCACACATGTGTGGAAGATACCATCTGTTTCTTAAAGTGAAAGATGAGGCAGAATCCTATTAAAGTCACCAGTGCTTCTGTGATGAGCAAGAACAGCCTCAAAGGCCAGCAGAAATAGAAAAATAATTTTAGCAAAGATGTATAAATTCCTTTTTTCTTACAATTGTTTCTTAGAGCAAGTTATTATTTCTTAAAATACTCAGAAACCAGAAATTCTGAATCCAGAAGAGTTACCCAACTTTGCTGTATTTTTGGTTTCCTTGACAACCATTCATATAAATAGTAAGGACTTGTTATGAGGGGGAATATCAGTATAATCAAAACATGTGAATCACACAGGAAAAAACTAAATTCAATGTGGAAGTTACAAGTTATCCAGCAAACATTAATAGAAGAGTCTGGTTTTGTTCAAATAAGGCTCTTCTGTTAATGTTTGCTGGATGCCTGACAAGGATAGAGCAGATGCAGTGATTTTCTGAAGGTAAGATGCAAGGAGATTCCTTTTGGCTTTCCTTCTAAGAAGACTTGGTGATGACAGCAATCCTCTTCCTCTCAGGATCTGTGAGGATTTAGAATTTCTCAATCTAGGTTATTATTATTATTATTATTATTATTATTATTATTATTATTATTATTATTATTATTATTATTATTATTATTATTATCTGTAAAAAAAAAATGTGCTAAAGACAGGCATGAATGCTTACCCAAATTTAAATGGTAACCTACTTTTCCCCTTCCTCAGTGATTCCCAGTTAACCCAGTCTCTGCAACAAGGTGTTGATACCTCTTCCCTGGAAGCAAGAGAGTGAGAAAGGGGATCAGTCACATGTCCCGGCAAAGAAGTTAGATATTGTGAGGTATAGTCAATGTAAAATGGGAAGGATTATCCTGGAACTAATCCTGAGCTGTGCTAGTGCTGCTGGAATTGTGACTCAAGTTTCAGGAATGTGGGAAGAGGTATGGCATATATTCACAGCAGGATGAAATTCTCCCTTTGTGAAAAACAGTGATGAGAAAAACCATGCATAAAGAAAACTTCCTGTCCTCTGCCAGCAAATCAATATTGATTTTTTACCCCCTCTTTTTATGCTTTATGTTACAAATCACAGAATATGATCATTATTAAAGTGATGGCAGTATTTTCCTCCAGTTTAGAAGTGACATGAAAGCCCCAGTTCTGTTAGCTTTGTCTTAAATGAAGGCCACATGATTTAAAAACCAATATCTTGCTACTTGTAGTGTTCATAGTAGCAGCAAAGCACTAAGCAAGTAATGAAAAAGCTGTGAAAAACAAGTTGTCAGCTGTGTCTAGAAAGTTATTTATCCAGTCGGAGGAAATAACAATTTTTATTGTTACCTGATTCACACATCAGAATTTCAGGATTGTTCCCCATGCCTAGGATATTTGTAAGGGCTGCCTGAAGCCAGCAGCTACAAAAGACTTTGGCTGGTTTTGCTTCACAGAGATCCCTCCTGCTGGAAGTTCTTTCACCATATAGATTGAGCTGCTTTTCAGATCAGTGTGAGATACAATTCATCTACAACTTGTGCAGATTTAAAACACTCTGTGATTTTGCTGTGGCCTGGAAGTTTTGCTCTGCTTTCTTTTAAGATTTCAAACTTAGTTTATCATGTGACTGATGCAATTTTCAAGGAAGATATTGCCTATATTGAAGTTGTTTAAGAGCAAGTAGATGCCAATTACTTTTGGATATCCATGTTTCCATTGAGTCATTTATTACAAAACCTGATTCACATTTCTCTTTGTTTTAATTAGTCTGTTCTAGATGCTAGGTATTTTTAGTGGTAAAACCTGGCATGAAGGCTCTGGAGAGGCAAAATCTACAGACTGTATTTTCTACTTCCCTCTGCCTTTTCTGTTTTCTTAGTTCTTCTATTTGCTGCTGGCTGTTTCCCCAGCACAGGGAATCTGCAACCATTAGTCTGGATGGTGATGGAATTGGGTTCTGTTTGATCCCATTTATGAGCCCACCTCTGAGATGGGGAGGAGGCATGGAGGTGGCACCTTGTGCCTCAGGGCTGCTGATTCTCAGCCTGGTGCCTCACCCCAGCCAGCCTGACCTACAGGCTCCTGCAAGGCACTGACCTGGTGGTGCTTTTGTGGAGTCAGCCGAGCAGCACGGGTGTCTTTGCTCTTGAGTGGGCAAGGGGATACTATGTCATAGCTCTGCCTTATTTTGATCGATTTTTTTTTCCCCAAGCATACCTAGGAAGATGCGGTGAATGTAGTGACAAAATCAATATGGTATTGGAGGTTGCATTTTTCCAGGATAAAGTGTTTAAGTATATGCTGCCAGGGAAACATTTTATCAGCCAAAATTCCATCTTACCACGCTGAGCGAGGGGCACTTCTTGTACCTCAGAGTGTTCTGTGGTGCTATATATTCTGTGGGACAGTGAGGAATTTCATTAAGTAAATGGCAAAAAAATACTATTTAACAGAGAAGGAGGTCTGACAGGAGCCTTATGAAGTTCAACAAAAAGTGCAAAATTTTGCATATGGGAACTAACCCATGTACCATGACATGCTGAGGGTTGCCCTGCTGGAAAGCAGCTTAGTAGAAAAGAATCTGGGGGACACCAGGTCAAACAAGAGCCAGGAATTTGCCCTTGCAGCAATGACAGATACAACATTGACACCAGGTCAAGGGACTTTTCCCCTCAGCACTGCTGAGGCCACAGAAGGAGGGCTGGGTCCAGGCTGAGTTCTGGGCACCTCAGCACAAGAGAGACATGAAAATAATGGAGAATCCAGCCAAGGACTACTAAGATGATGAAGGGATTGAACCACCTCACATGCAAGGGAAGGTGAGAAAGCTGGGACTGTTCATCCAGAGAAGAGAAGGCTTGGAGGGGGATCTTATCATTGTACATAAATACTTGGAGGGAGGGTGTGAAAAGGACAGAGCCAAGCTCTTGTCAGAATGCCCAGAGACAGAACAACGGACAGTGGGCACAAACTGAGATACAGGAGGAGCCCTCTGAACATCAGGAAACATTATTTTACTGTGAGGGTAACCAAGCACTGGCTCGGGGTGCCCAGTGAGAATGTGGAGTCCCTATCCTTGGACATAGTCAAAAGCCATCTGAACATGGCCACTGGCTCTGGGTGGCCGTGCTTGTCAGGGGGAAGTTGGACCAAATGATTCGCAGAGGTACCTTCAAAGCTTGTTCTGTGATTTTGTGATGCTGTATTGAGTACAACCTATTCATCAGGAAAAGTCAGGATAGAATTTTCTTCTGGTAGGGAAGTAATCAGAAGTCTTTAATGGGGGAAATGCTTTTAGAAGGGAAACTTCTATTTATAGAAAGGAAATGCAGTCTTAAGTTTGTGCAGTTGCTAGCTAAAAGTTTTGAGAGCTTTTTTTAATGGTACTATTATATATCACCTTCCAATCCAAGAAGCATGTAGCAAATCAGGCTATTAGGCTTTCTGTCAACCTCTAGTGCTTCAGAGAAGCTGGTAAACTATAAGAGAAACATTACATACAGTCCTACAGTCCCATATAGCCTTAATTTATCTTTCCTCTGGCTATTGTTTTGATGCTTCACTTTGTGTACATGTAAACATGTATTAAGGTAAGACAGCAAATACATAATTTCTTTTCTTGTGCTTCATCTCACTGCTCTGTTTATCATGATTTTAGTAATGTGGAAAAGAGAAGGGTGAGTGCAGCAAAGTCATATTTGCAAAGTGTCTTGGTATGCAAGACCTTTAAGAGCATGAGGTTTAAATATATTATATATATATAGATATAAATATATATATATAATATAATATATATTATATATTTTATATATATGTTATATATATGTTATATATATAATATATATATTTTTATATATATTATATATATTTATATATTTTTATATATATATAAATATATATATTCAATATAATGAATTGGACTTTTACCAAATATGAAAGTGTATCCTAATTTGATCTAATTCACAGATGAAAAATCCACCAAAATTTATTAACCAACAATAATACCACCAGTAGCTCCAAAATTTGGTGCAACTCACTGCAGGATGAAAATATATATGGGAGCAGTATTGGTATAGAATTCCCCTGGGTTTATATTCTTCAGTAGGTACCTGCCACCATCTACTGTATGGTGCCAGCTACTGAGCTCAGTGGGTGATTGATCTGACACAATACACAAAGTATTGTGTCAGAAGCTCCAAAGTTTTTTGTCCTTCTGTGTTGGTCACTATCATTCTGTTCATGCTGGTACTTGTTTCATGCTAAGTGTGTAAGTCCAAGCCTCCATCCCTTTCAAAGAGGCTGGGGTGACCTGTCCTTGTACAGATACTTCACTTACATCTGTGGAACAGTCAGTATTCACCAGGGAAGCCTGGGCAAGTTGCCCCATCATCTCTTTGTGGGAGAAAAAGAACATATTAAAAAAGTCATGCAGTTCCATAAAGAAGTACAGTGTAAGAGTCAAAGTCTGGCTTGATGTATTTGTGATGACTTGGTACAAGAGTTGTGCTTGGTGATCGTAATGTGTGAGCAATTAGACTCAAGTGTTTTAAAAAATGAAAATACCTAAATGCTTGGGAACGTAGCCACTATACAATTCATTCACAGAGAATGAGCCACCATTCTCCCCTCTCTCAGTCTCTATGTATGAGACTTCTCTGTTAAAAATGACACTAATTTAATGAGCATTTATACATTGGTAGCAGCTGTGAGAAAGCTGAGTCAGGCTGTGCACAGCAATTGTGATTTGGTCAGCTTTTCCCAGAGATTCAGCACAATTAGGGAAGAGAACTTGCTGGTGAGGTATACCTGAACATAGAGACTGTTGCTCCCATCTCTCTGGCATTTATCAGGTGATCAGTTACGTGCTGCATGGAGACTCATGGGCTTGTGATTTTTATATTCAAATAATTTAGATATTTTAGTTTGTTTTCAGTCTTCAATTACGAAAATAATAAAGATGATTCTGATGAAGGACCTTTAGTGAGTAGACTATTTCACTTTAAAGAATCAGTGTCAGTACCAGCTAAATGCTTTTCTTTGCTCTTCTCTCATGAACAAAAACACAGATCTTGAGAGCTAGAGATCCAAGGTGTGGTGTTTCTGCTGAACTAGGAATTACACAAATGGCAAAGTATGTCACACTGTTTTGTTTCACTCTCTTTTACTAACTCTATTTTTTAATATTGCTGATGTATCTTCTAGGAATATTTGTTCTCTGAAGCCAGCTCTGATCTAGCTTGTTAGCATATGATTCACAAACATGCCATATATGGGCCATTTTAACTGTGCTAGGCAAACAAAATTGTATTAAAACTTACAGAAAGTATTTAGACAATATTTAGAAAAATATTTTTTTTGACCAGAAGCCACACTCTTCTTCTCAGAAGGCAGAGTCCCTTCCCCCTGCTCCCTGCAAGGTTTTGACATGATACAGAATAACCTCCAGGTTGTGGCCAAAACCAAGATAAGGACTAAGCACTTGCTCCAACACCGTGCCAGTGTATTTCCTCACGCAATGTGGTGAGCCAGAGAATGAGCCTTCACAGCTCTTTCGTAGCGCAAGGAGTTTTCCTTACCGTGAATTTGGAACTGTTACATTATTCTTGAATAGCAAAGCCATGAAGAAATTACACTGGGGGCTAATTAGGATCTCCGTTTGCATCTTAGTCAACTCTGTATCACAGGAGAAGAAACTGGGGATAAATTGGACTGATTGGGAGTCCAGGTTTCAACATGTCCTCAAATCCAACACATGCTGGCCAGCTGTGATGGACCATTTTGGAACTGGGGCTGCCCCTTTCATTTTTAAAAGTGGTGCCTTCAGACATCAGGATTCAGGATGGCAAGCTTTTGCCTTCTGTGTGCCAGATCAGAAGGAACTGTCAGACATGGGTTTCTTCTCTGTGGTGATACATGGAGAGCAATCCTTTGCTCTCAGGATTCCCAATTTCTAACACCAGATACATGGTGTTAGAAATTGGGAATCCTGAGAGCAAAGAAAATAACTGCACTTTGAAGGTGATTTGCTTTTCCAGCCACCCTTTACCTTCCCTGCTTGTGTCAGGCTATTCATGCAACATATGAACCCCTACCTTATTAAACTTATTTGCATAAGCACAGTGGGTGTTTTTCTGGAGAAATATTTCAGCTAATAAAATGAAGGACATGCCATCCAAAATTAATAACATAGCAATGGGTAAAAGCAAGCTCAAGTCTGTAAATGTCTAACACTTTTAACATGTCAGGTATGACTGGTCTAGCACAAGGATATCAAGTGGCAGATTCAGAACAGTATGGTTTGCAGAAGCAAAGTAGATACTGTTTTGTATAAGTTAAATACAACATGATGTGATGGTCCATTCCAAAAGCCACAATGTGGGAAAGCACGGACCACAAATAAGTAGAGTTGTGAGGGTGTGAATTTGAAATTATCTCTATTACACACAGAAGATATTTCTGGGGAGCATTGAGTTTTCAATAAACCAACCAAAACTTCATGCTTCAGTTTGCACTTTCTGGTTTTATTCTATGAGAATCTGCTTTTCCCGCCTTTCCCCTGAAATTCTTGTCTTTCTCCTTAAAGGTTTGTTCTACTTCCCTCTGTCTTTTTAATGAACTTGGTAGTGGGAGAGAGCTCTGCCCTGGTACAGGAATCCTGAGAATACAGAGAAAAGTTGTGTGCCATTTAAAAGGGAATAGAGGAGGTCAGCTTACATCATCAGAGGCCTTGTTACTTTATATTCAAAAAGAAATGTGCTCTAAGCACCTATTATTAGCCTTTCTTCAACCATGCTTCCAACTTCGAAATGTAGGAACTCACTCTCTTACAGAAGGTCTTCTCTAAGGATTTTGGGGGAATTTTTTTTTTTTGTGCAAATGTTATTTCATAGAATAAAATTTACAATGGCAGTGAATAGATATAAGGTAGTTAAGTAAGAGAATAAATCTCCTCAGTTTTATGAATACACTGAGTTTCTGCCTACTTTCTCCAAAGCGTAACATGCCAGGACAAATCCTGCAATCTGTTTCACTCAAGATTTTGTAGACAAAATACTAATTTAAGTTATTGAGAGCACTACTCCAGGGAAGACATAAAATCTGGGAATTGTAGTGCATGCCTCTTAAAACAAACAAGGAGTTTCAGACAGGGAAATAGGAACTTCTCAAAAATTTCTAATATCCCACTTTAAGCAGAAACTTTTGAAATTTGAGGACTTGAGTCTCACAGAAAGAAAACTAAACACAGCTCATGGAATATCCCAATGTCAAGAGTACAATGCATTATGGAACTTAGCCTCCCAACTTTTATTTTACAAGCTGTACAATTTTTTTTTTAGCTCTTACTGAAGAAATGAAAATGTTTGAGTTTGTCACATTCAGTACATAAAACCAAAAAGTGTGGTTGACAATTTTCTGTAAATTTCTCTACTTTTGAGCATGTCTGTGGGACCTCAGTAGTTTTAAGTTAAAGATGTAAGGCTTAAGGAAAATTCGCATTTGTAAGAAACAATTTTTTTGCAGTTTTCTGGCCCATTATTTCAAATAGGTGGCCTTTTGAAATTCTGACCACCAAATCTATAAAAAAATATAAGGAAAATATCATGCTTGTTACTTCTGCATCAGAGAAAATTTTGAGATGACAACTTCTTTTTTGGTTGAAATTAAAGTAATGTATGATACACCTGAAGTTTTAGACTAAAAATGTATTTCAGTTTTATAAGGATACATGGATGTCTCCAAATGAATTCTGCCAGACCAGAAAGGCTCAACTAATTTTAGTTATATTGTGTGAAGGGGTTGCCTGAAGGAGCTTTTTTTCCCCAAGCTTTCAGAAACTAGTGTATTTCAGCACTTCTGAAGTAAATTTAAATACAGGCTTTTAGATGACTTTCCACCTCAGAGATCTTCCACTATGACAAGAAACTAATTTCAGGAAAATTTTCTCTTTCTAATAAAGATTATTTTTTCTTCCTCTTTCCGACTTCCCATTTCCTGTCAAGTCTGAAGTGTCTTGGATCCCCAACAAACACTACTCTGGGATTTACGGGCTGATGAAGTTGGTTCTGACTAAGACTCTACCTTCCAATCTTGAGCGAGTCATTGTCCTCGACACAGACATTACATTTGCCACTGACATTGCTGAGCTATGGGCCGTCTTTCACAAGTTCAAAGGTATTTTAATGATTTTTTTACTGTCCTTATTTGAGGGGTGGGGGGAGAATGATGAGGCAAGCAATACAGTGTGGGTGAAAGGGCTAGCTGAGATTTTGTTAAATGTTTTCACTCTTTCAGTTTTTGGTGTTTGAATGTAATTGTTCTCTTTGTGATCTCTTTTCTCAATGATATTCTGTATAGATTAATTGGCAACACTGATTGTCTATGTAGTTTGGTTTATTGGTCTGATTATTTGGGGCAGGTGTGAGCCTGACAGTACAGTAGATGATAAAGAATTATGAGCATGCTGTAGTTATGTACTGTTCAATACCTTTTGGAAGAACTTGGGTTTTATTATTTTTTTTAATAATAAAACTTAATTATTACTTTCAATTTAACTGTTCCGTGTAGCCACTGAAAATGAATGAAGTTGGGATCATTCTTGAACCAGGGAGGAAGAAGAAGGGAACAGAATTACACATGTGAATAGAAATAAGTTGCTGTTTGGTCCTCTTAATAAGTTGATAAAGGGGTCTGGATTCTAAGCACCTAAAATAGCTTTCCCTACCTATTCCCATTTCCCACAGCTCCTTGAAAATGTATTTCATAGTCAGTCTGAGAAAGGACACTTTTAGAGTAACTCTATAAGGAGATGATTACAAAAAAGTTCCCCTACTACCCTGTCACAAAGCAGAGCACTTTCTGGCTAGCACACCACTAAAACCATTTAATTCTCCCAGATTCCAGTGTTGCCAGCTGTTCAGAGTCAGAGACATACCCTATTGTTCTCCTCTTGTCCTCAACATATGTATTGCAGTGCTGGTAAGTGCAGAGACAATCCAGCATCCTGCTTGAAAGGTTTACAACCCTGTAAAAGTGTAGCCTTGATGTGTTTCATCATCTCTCTCAAAATCATCTCAAGCTAAGTCAGCCTAAGCAAATGGGAGTATTTATTGAGAGAAGCCAAAATACAGCACTGCATTAGGAGGGAGCCAGGAAAGAGCACGTTTACTGTACTTATCCCCTGCTGAAATCCACAAGGCCTGCTTTTCTCAGTACCCAGCTCTGGGACAGGACCTGTTATTTTCAGCTCTATGTCAAGGACTGGGTTCTAGTGCTTACTTCTTCATGCATTTGTTTCCATTCCCTTCTGTGGATACACTGATGTCTTTTCAGCAAGCCAGAAGCAGTCACCTTTTTGCTTAATTTAATTATTCACAAGCTTCTTTTATTAAGGAATATACAATTTTTCCTCCATGTATTGTTCAGACCTCTTCACCAAGCCTTTTCCTCCACTGAACCTTGAGTTTCTTGTAAACAAACAAATACCCTGACAACCTTAGGTAATATAAATGTATGCATAGAAAGCTGGGCTATTGTACAGTCTCACTGTGTGCAGCTGTCCCATTAATGGCCATATTTGACTGACTACAGTGAATAGCATGTCATAGCAGGAAAAGAAATGTGGATAAACAGAACTTGGGGATAGAGGGCTGCATGGTCAAAGAGAGCAAAATCTGAGTTGAGACAATGAGCGATATTGCCTCCTTGCTTATAATTTCTGTCATAACTTTAATGAAGATCCCTTGCTTTTATTACAGGGTGGATAAAACCAAGCATAAAGACTGCTTGTAAAAAGAGGATTATGGAGTAGAGGTAGATGTAAGGCAGAAAATATGGAAATATGGAGAAGAATAATTAATGGATGTAAAATGTGTGTGCAAATCAGTTTTCATTGAGCTAGGCAAGAATGTTTGTCTGATCAGAGCTGTGAAAAACTCTAACTTACACATGGAGACAGAATCCCTGTATTGCTGCCCTCTTAACATACATAGCACAACTCCCAAATAAATGATTTTGTAAGTTGTCCCGTGTTCTTTTCAATTCCAGCTGATCACCTGCTTCTCCACAGTTTTTTAATCTTGGCAATAAATTGGTCAGTGTCTACATCTGCTCATCTCCCAGGCAGTTGTGCACAAACAAATGAGTAGATGAGACAATGCCGTAGCTCCAGGTGTTGAGCTGGGATGGGAGAAGACTTTGGATCCTAAATGCTGCGGAGGAGAGAGGAAGTGTCCAAGCACAGGCTTGTTCTCCAGCCCTTGTCATAGGCTGCAGTTCCATTAGCAAAGGGGACTTTGATGAGAGTTGAATGTTTAGGGTAAGAATCAGAGGGAGAGCCAACAAAGCAAATACCATGGTGAGAGTCTGTTGTAGGCCACTCACCTGGGATGAGGAGGCAGAAGAAATATTCTGTAAGCAGCTGGGAAGTCTCACAGTTGCTAGCCCTTGTTCTTGTGGTGAGCTTGAGCTTACCAGAGAGGTAAGTTGAACTTACCTAGCAGAGGTCTGCTGGAAATACAACACAGGGGAGAGGAAACAGTCCAGGAAGTTCCTGGAGTGTGTGGAAGATTATTTTCTGACCCAGCTGGTGAGGGAGCCAGCCAGGGGCAGTGCCTGGCTGAATCTGTCAGCAGATCTTGCTAACCAGGGAGGTCCCAGTGTGCTGGAGATGAATAAATGCAATGTCCATTTGCAGAAGGGGCCGGAAGGAGAATCTGGGGAATTAAAGGCCTATTGGCCTGACCTTGGGGCCAGGGAAGATCATGGAACAGGTCACCTTGAGTGCTGTCCTGCAGCATGTGCCAGATAACCAGGGGATCGAGCCCTGTCAGCATGGGTTTGTGAAAGACAGGTCCTGCTTGACGCACCTGAACTCCTTCTGTGACAAAGGTGGCTCTCCTTAGTGGATGAGGGAAAGGCTGTGGGTGTTGTCTACCTAAACTTTAATCAAACCTTTGACATGGTTTCCCACAGCATTCTCACAGAAACTGGCTTCCCATGGCTTAGACGTGTTTTCTGGATAAAAACCTGGCTGGATGGCTGGGCCCAGAGAGTGGTGGTGAATGGAGCTGAACACATTTGTCAGCCAGTCACTGGTGGTGTCTCCCAGGGCTCAGTGTTGGGGCCAGTTTGATTTAATATCTTTGTCAATGATCTGGGTGAGGTGATCGGGTGCACACTTAGTCAACACCGAGTGGGAGTGTTGATCTGTTGGAGGGCAGGAAAGCTCTGGACAGGAAGGATCTGGACAGGCTGAATCTATGGGCTAAGGCCAGTTCTGTGAGTTCCAACAAGGCAATGTGCCAGGTCCTGCACTTGGGTCTCAACAGCCCTATGCAGCACTACAGGTTTGGGGCTGAATGGCTGGAAAGCTGCCCAGTGGGAAAGGATCTTTGGGTGCTTGTCAGCAGCAGCTGAACATGAGCCAGTGTGGGCCAAGGTGGCCAAAGAAGGCCAATGGCATCCTGGCCTGTATCAGCAATAGCATGGCCAGCAGGACCAGGGCAGGGATTGTTCCTCTCTCCTCAGCACTGGTGAGGCCACACCTCAAGTCCCATGTTCATTTCTGAGCCCTTCACTGCAAGAATGACATCGAGATGCTGGAGCATGTCCAGAGAAGGGCAGCAGAAAATTTCTTAACAGAAAGGGTTGACAAGCATTGGAACAGATTGCCCAGGAAGTTGTCACCATCCCTGGCTGCATTTCAAAGCTGTGTAGATGTGGCATGTAGGGACAAGGTTTAGTGGAATGGACTTGGTAGTGTTACTTTGATGGTAGGATGTAAAGGTCTTTTTCAACCTAAATGATTGTATTGTTCTATCATTCAATGGAAATGGAAGGAAGGGCAAGTAATTTGGAGAGATATGATACTCTTTTACTGCTTTGTAAATGTTTGGCTTAATTCTGTGGTGATTCTCAATTTTTCTGAAGTGTCTTTCTATTTCTTCGGCCTGCATTACAAAAGATTGTCTCATGTCAAGAGCCCCAAATATTCCTCCAAAGGATATTTTACTAAACTAATGTTTTAATCTCTTCCTTGTTTCCCTCACAGAAGTCCCTGGTAAGTTCGTGAAGATTTCTTGGGGGCAATCTAGAATGTTTGTTGAAATATTACATAAACAGAAGTACAATAAAACTCCTATGAAGGGAAATGCTAGTCTCCAAAGGAACCTCTCATGACACCCAACCCCAGTTAGGAGGGCAGCTTTAGACCCACTGGGTCTCCTTCTAGAGATGCTTCAACAACCAGTTGCTGGCTAGAAGGCACCATTATAAACCTGCCTACACCAGGATGCTTTTTGTGCAAATTAAAGAATTTTTCACATCAGTGCAGGAAAGGCAAGAACTTCTGTCTCCAGGTTGCTGCAACATAACTGATGAGGCAGTCCAGAATAGCCTTTTCCAAATTGCAGCCACACACAGAGGGAAGGTACTAGAGTCTGTGATTCTTTCTGTGCCTGGGAAGAGTTTTCTTCCCAGCAAAAACAGTGATGAAGGGAAACCAGTAGCTCAGATTCCTTTTTTTTCGGACACCATGCTTGGAAGAATCTCATATTCAGGACTGTCTTGTAATCTAACCAGGTCTGATTTGCTGTGTAGAAGGGCCTACAGTATGTTTTAAACAGCACCTGCAATACCCAAAGTCCTTGTTCTGCAAAGTTTCTTATTCCAGTTATCTTAAGAGTTGCTGAAAAGATCAGACCCTTACATAGTAATTTAATATTTTAGGTGGTAAAGGTACTACTCCATTCACTCTGTAGATGGAAAAAAGGCAGTAGGATTTCTTTGTAAATTATTGCTCTTCTGCCCTTTCCTGATAAGCACTTTGCATATGCCCTTAGAATAAGTGATCCAGCTGTTCTGTAGCAGAGTACAGAAATTTAAAAATCTCTTCTTTGAAATGGCAACCTAAGGCTTTGGGAGAAATTCACACCTCTCTTTGGTAGCCTGAAACAGTGTCTCGAGCAATGTAACATTTAACAGTTTCTCTTAGGAGCCAGTTGGGGATTGTGTAATTATTAATAGTTTTATATGCAAACTTCAATGTCTATGCATAAATATGTCTTTGGGAACCAGTAACTTTCAAGAGGCATATTCAGCTTTTCAGCTGGGGTTTGAGCATTTCTGCTTTAGCCTCATTCTCCAGTACTCTATAGATAGGTAGAATATTTTCCTTTAGGACTGAGATATACCTCCAAAATATTGACTTCAAAGGTTTGAGTCTGCAGCCAGTCTGGTGAAGATAACCTGTCGTGCATGTTTTCTGTGACTTAGTTGACACTGATTATGTCTCCTATTCATCTTTCATTAGATTTTGACAGTTCTAAACTTGAGAAAGTAGCTAGCCTAAGGGCAGAAGTGTGGGACTGTGGATCATAGTGTATTCTTGGATGAAGTGTTGCAGAGTGTTTCAGACAACAAGGATTAGTAACCAATATGTTTTTATTGCAGAAACTGTGGAAACTCTTCTGAGAAAACAAGGAGTCCAAAGCTATGTTCTGTGCCATCAATCTTAAAGTTCTTTTAAAGGCCACACCTGCTAGTTGTTTCATTATTCTTACTCACCCAAACTTCTGGTCCTGCAGTGTGGATCCTTTTTTTCCAAGGTTTTGATTTTTAATTTTACTGGGTGTTAAATATGGATTCTCAGGATTGAATTTATTTGCGACCTGACAACAACAGTCATCATAATTATATGTCTTAGAAGTTGCAGTTTCAGCCTGGATCACAGTCTCTGTGCGCTGGGTGCTCTTCGTGTAAGTAGCAAGAGACTCTCTTCCTGCTTTACATTGTCAGGTGACAATTCCTGTGTCTTGTTCCTTTAGGATATTGCTTTGCATGAGTCACAGCTGGGACTCACAAATGAGACCTGAATAATCCCTGTAGAGATCAGTGTTGAGGAGCTCTGTGTTAAATTGAATGCTACATCAAAGGGCGTTATGATATTTCTAAGTACATGTCAAAACTCAGAGGTTTTATTGAACAGTGATGTCTTACTACTACTGCATGTTAGCCTCACAATCCAGCTAGCTGATACAATGAATATTTTAAGTGCTTTTAAACAACAGAGACTGGGTAATATCCAACTACTGCATTTCAAATAACTCTACTCATAATCACCCAGAGAACATAAGCTACCATTGGTGTTCATCTGTGCAAGTAAGTCTTCCCTGGAAAGCTGACATTCCATTAACCAAGCACACAAGGAGGAGAAATGGCACAATTGACAGGAATAGTGAGATTCACATGTTCATACTTTGCATGAGTAAAAACATGCTATAGAAGCTGTTTGCTTTGTGGCAGGAGCTCAAATAATGATAAAAATCCATACTGACATCATAAATACCAGAAAAGGTCAGCAGCGATTTTGGTGCAGGATCAGGTGCCCAGAGCTAAAGAGGGACTGGCACACAGTCAATCCCAAACTTGAAATTTGCAAACACTCAGCATGTGGGTGCTTTGGCATATTGCTCTGCAGAAAGCCTGAGGTAACAGTCTAGGTTCATATTATTTTTGCAGCTTCTTCAGGAAAAAGTGCAAACAAACAAACAAACAAGAAAAAAAAGGAAAAATCATAACCCTCACAAATTTAAGCATCTTGTGTAGGGATTTTAGTAATTATATTCCTACAAGAAGTATTATACATTAGGTTGCAATGTCAAGTGCATGCAGAACTTTTCATTTGTATGTGAATTTAGCATGCCGGAAAGTGAGATGCTGATGGCACTGGTGAGAGGCAGGCAGAGTCAGCAGGTGCTGTATAAATTTCCCTGAATTTGGCTCTATCAGTGATGCCCTGTTTTAATAAACTATACCTGTCATAGCCCTTGACTCTCCTGCAATGATTGTGCTTTTTATAGGTGTGCTGTTCTTGTGATGATGTAAAATACTTGGTTGTTGCCAAGATTAAAATTTAAAATTCATTGACACCTATGGCTCAAGGCAGGATTTGAGCCACAGAATTGATTCTGGGTAGGTTGTGTACTTAAGTCTGTCAGTTTACACTGAGTAAATCATTAAAGCTTCCAGATGATTTTGAGACAGGATATCTGCAGGCTGACACAGTGCTCACGTTAAATCCTGCAGAGATCTTTCTGTTTCTTCTGGTCAGTAAAACAGGCTTTCTTTTCTTACTAATCAAGAGGAAGACATTAGCAGCATGCACCTTAGTGTGTATAAAATCCATGGTATGAGTCAGTCTTTTTGTGAAGGAAACAGGATCATATTGTAGCAGAGTGCATTAACAAAATTGTCAGGCAGCTATTAAAATAGCTTAAAATTATCTGAATTTTTATAAGTGTCTAAAAAGGCCGAATGGCACTTGTCTCTGCTCATAAAAGAAACATCTGTTAGCTTCTGAAAGATTTGTGTAAGTATTTATTGGTTAGACTACAGTGCATAGCTCATCCTAGGGTTATCAGACAAATGAAATACAGTTTCTCTTTGAAAAGGTCCCTGTGGAGGCTCTATCTGCTTAAGAATTTCCATTCTTGATTCTTATATTGTGGTGCATTCTTCTTTTTTGCTACAGAATCTTTGAAGCTTCATTGATAGAGAATTCTGTAAGTTAGCTATAGCTGATAGAAATATTGAGGGGTGTTGTGCTCCAGTGTCTCACAATGCTGTCATCATCTGTGTGTGAAACTAGGAGAATACTGATTTGTTTTGGTAAAAAGAGAAAGAAAGTAAGGGGTTAGGATATTTGGGGGAAAAAGACAAGTTTCTAACTGTGATTGGGGGTTAATTTTGGTGACTGTAATTAGGAGAGGATCAAACAAAGAGGTGGTGCTTGCTGATTCTGTGGGTCTGGGGAGGAACGCTTCTCTCTCTCCACACTTGACAAATAAGCTGAGTGGATGGAAGTTCTTTTTTTTTCTTTTTTTTTCCCCCTAATTGCAGTTTGCTTTGCTGTGGTATTCCTTTATTGGGAAGCCAGTATGTGAGAAGGTTGACCTCAGTAAATGAGCTCCAAGGGAGAGAGTTTATTATATGGATCAGCATGTGCACATTCTAGTTTATGGATTTTAATGTGACAAGGGACATAATCAGAAAATTCTGATTATGAATTGCTGCCAAAATAGAATGGCTGCAGTTTCTGAAACATCTGTAGTTCTATTTTAGCTGAATGGTTCTTTGTCTGTTTCTGCCATCAGGCAGAAATGTTTAGAGGTGAAAGGCCAACCGTGCATAGAAATAGGGTATAACTCATGGTGGGGTAAATTGTAAAATAAAATAAAAGATCTGAGTTCTTTATTTTTCCATTCTGATTTCCAAGGGATACCCTTTGGTCATGTTTTCAAGCTTTTTCCCATGGAAGATAGAGATGTTTTAATTATAAATGAAAACTGGTATTTTCTGTTCTCTTTTGATACCACAACTGGAGATTTTAGAATAAAAACTCTCCACATGCTACAAGATTTGTAATAAAATTTTGTTTGTAACACTGTAATTTTGAGGACTTTTTTCTACCTTCTCAACCTCAGTTTAGTGCTTTTTCTACATTATTGTTCTCCAGTCTTTGTTAACCTGCCAGTCATTCTACAGCTGTCTTTTTGGCTTAGATGCTGTGATGTATCAAACACCCAAACTAAACATTGTATGACTCACACAGTGTTAAAGAAAAAAAAAAACCAGTTTCTCTTCTGAGCTCTTTCTTCAGGATTTAAAGAGACTTTATTAATCTCCAGTACTCCAGCTGTGGAGAATGGACCTAGAGCTTTTTTGAACTGCCTTCCAAATATTTATTAAGAGAAATCAGGGCAGAGCATGGCATCAAAGGAGCAAAGTGCATATCCCCATCTCCCTTGACTAGCAAAAACTGTGCCTCCTCAGAAGCTAGAAAATCCAGCTCCCACAGGGTGCAGACTTGCAGAAGGAGCATTTTTGCTTTGCATGTTCGTTATTGGCAGAGGAAAATGTATTTCTGGGAATGAGATGCCAGTAGGCTATGCTAAAAGGAAAATATATGAGAACAAGGGGTGGGAAGAAACCAAGGAGGAAAATAATAACTCCCCCATCCAAACTAAAAAGGAGACATCAATCAGGAGTTGCTGTCCACCACTAAATGTTTTAGGCTGATTGCTTTCTCCTTTAGTCTGTTCACATTCTTCTGCTTCCTTTCAAGTGCATTCAGTACCCCTGCCCTGTCAATTTACAACTTATTTAATTATATTTTGTTTAGAGTGCTATTAACAAAACCCCAGACATTGGGTGGAGCACACAAATTAAGCTCATATACTAATCCCTCTTCATTCCCTGGGTGACAGTAAAGCAGAGCAAGTGCATGAGCAGGCAGTGAATATGGAGGGAGTAGCAGCCTGTCCAGGAGTTATTAATATCTAATGATAAGTTACTTCTGCATGTGGGAAAAAGCCAGGTGGAAGAGACACATGGGTCATTCACCTAACAAATGAAGTTTACTCTAAAATTTGATAGTTGTATTAATAGGACTAAAGAAAGAATGATATTTAATAGCTAGATTTCCCTGCCTAAGGCCCTCATTCTAATCACGTGCAATCTATCAAGCACATACACTTTTCACTGCTCTCTGTGACATGCATTGTAATAACTTGATACTCTGTTTTCTCCCTCTCCAAACCAGGCACATTCTCTGAACCTACCTTGTTCTGCATTAGCAATCCATATTTTTAAGGACCTCAGGCCCCATTTCCAATTACAAATCTCTCATTCAAGATTTCACCTTTTTGGTTTTATGCTGCAAATTATGCCTGTAATATTGTCCTTGGCAGCACATGGATTTGCATAGAGTAAAGTGGTGTAGAGAATATCTGTCTCTCAGGTTCAAGCTGGAAGGTAGCACATATTGCCCAGAGGTCAATGGCATGATTATCCCATCAGCAGGGTGAGTGCATGGTATTGCTCTCTGCACAGCCAGGGAAGAGGAAAATGTGTGTACAAAATTAAACCAATTTATTACATAACTGCACTAAGACTGTGTACAAATGTACCATGAGCAAAACCTGGGAACAGCTACATGAACTAGAAGTCAGACATGTAAATGAAATCAATAATCAGTCCAATTTAGTGGGAAAAGTAGAACCTCCACATGCTTCTTTTTTCCAATTAATTTAGAGAATCAGGGATGTTTGAACCCCTTATTTTAATCCTAGCAATCGAAAAGGAAAAAAGTTAACTCGGTCTGTAATGGACCACTTCACTCTGCATCTCTCAAGGGTCTTTATTTTACTTGAATTTGAAACTGGCTCCATTCCATGTTCTTTGCAGTAATCTCTAGCTGCATTTAGCATGGGCCAAGCAGTTTGATTAAACAGAGGAACATTACTCCCTCTGACTCCTCAAGGTAAATATTTTTTGTCCTTTGAGATACTGCTAACAACAAAAAGAATTTTGTCCTAGTCCTTCTAGATGCATACCAAAAGGTGATTGATAAACATACAGTATGACTTGAGGACAAAATTTTTTTTGTCCCCACAGCTTTTCTGTATTCATATTTTATTTCCTACATTTAGTCACAGTGAAATTCATAGTCCTGAAAAGAATTTGGACCTTTAGTGCAAAATCCATAGTTGCAGTAAATTTTGCCCAAGTTCATGTCAGTAAAAGAGATGCACATTAGACATTTTCTGGTGAAAAGTGAGGCCAGTTCCTTTTTCCTTTGCAATAACAAATAATACTAATACTAATGCCTAAATACTTAAAAGAGTCTCAAAATCTAAGCTGATGGTATTCCTGCTTTGGTGTAACACAAACCCTGTGTCAGCTGCTTCTGGTATGTGTGGTTCTGGGATTCATTCTGGAGCTGGGACTGAACATGTCAGCAGAACAGATTCTTGAAAACCATTAACTGCTGGCACAACCAAGTGAAATCCTGAAGCTACTTATGTCTGTGTTTGGGGATGCAGTGGTTTTTTCCTCTCTGCCTAAGGACTGGCAGAGCTGTCAAGTAAGTACTGTTCTGACATACCAAGGGAGTTTGTGTGGTGGGAACAGAGGTGGAGGTGGATAGCAAAGGAGGTGATACAGCATTCAGTGTTGATGTTGACAAATGTGTCAGAGCATGAACCATCTGAGGATCTAGCACATGCTTACTGCTTCTGCCCTGCTGAGATGTGTGACTTGAAGCAGGTCTTGAAGCCCTACAGCAAAGTGAGCCATCATACTTTTTCTCTTTCAAAATTGTCCTTGGCTGACTCAATGCCACCACTCTTCTGTCATCAGCACTAAATGTCTGCCAGTTTATGTTCACAGCAACTTACTGAAATGCACATCGCCTCTGAAAGTGGCACAGGGTTTCCTGAATTTCATTCATTGTCTTCCTGCACATGTTCTGCTTAATAGACAGTAATGCTTTTTTTTTTTATGTGCTTCAGGATACCATTATTGCAGGTGAAAAGTGACTTCTCTAGGGCTTTGCCAACCTGCTGCAGAGTCATACTGGCACCAATGTTTGACAGTACTTGGAGGTTCACGCTCATTCCCATACTACTAAGAAATGATGATATGAATGTTGTCGCACTGGTGTTCTAAAATCCTGAAAGAGTGCATCTCATCTGATAAGAACTGCCTTTATCAAACGTTGGAGTGAACAGGATGCTGCTGACTTGCTATCAGTAAAGAAGTCTAGTTGCTGTATTCCCTGCTTTATGTAAACATTCCTGCTTTGAACTTACAGCTTATTTTTTTACTAACTAAATAAAGATATGAATAGTTGGAACAGCAATCTTTAAATATGTTCTCCTTTCAACTCTAACCCCCTGTTATGGGTCACAAGTAGTAGGTTGGGTGACCTCAGACAGATCTGATGTGCACAAGGACTGAAGTGGTAAGCAGGGCAGCAAAGGGATGCTCTTCTGGGGTATCAGTTTTGAGGCACCTCAGCAGATTTAGAAGAGGATGTTCACACACAGACAATTCTACTGTTTTGTTCATTTAATTCTTTCAAATGTAGTAATGGGAAGTGGATAAAACTTCATAGATAAAGGAGAAAGCAACGTGGAAATTGAATAGAGCGAGGATACTGAGCAGGAAGAAGGAATAGGAAAAGGGAGAGGTGGCAACATATCCCAAGTTAGTTGAGATGGTATATCTTGAAACCTACGATTATTTAAGAACACCATATATCACAGTAAATTTCTGTGAAGCTATATAGAGGCAAGCACACATATCTAGAATTTTTCTGCATTTTCTTGGCAGTGACATCTGGCTATAAAAAAAAACCACTTGGTGAGGAGATAATGAAGTACATAGTAACATTAAGGAGTTAGCACAGCATTTAATTCAATGTAATTTTGGCCTGTCCCTTCTACCATCCCCTCTTAGCTGCAGTCAGCAATTAGTCTACTGTCACTGCCACCACCTTTTTATTTGTGTTGTCTATGGTGCCAGAGGTTTGTTTATGTACAAGCACTTCTAGTCATAGTTTTATTTAAAAGAGTGGTAAGATTCTCCACACACCCATTGCTGTGAAGCCAAGAGGTTTTCTTTATCTTCCTAAAGTGTTTTGATCACTGTAACATTCAATCTAGGTTTTGTGGGGGGAAGGACAACTGAGAATTATTTATAAAATTGAGAAGAGTAGTGATGAAGCTCTGTTTCTGGGCTTTTTTTTTTGCTTTGGTTTTATGCTATTGCTTTTAAAGATTTAGTTGCCATAACAACTCAAAGCTGTCCTGTATTACCATAGAAACGTGCTGTTGTGGGTGACAGTTTTTATGAGAATCTTTTTTTTTCCTTCATGTAATGTATTTAACGCTGGCCTTTTGCAGGTATATCACAATACACTACAGCGGTTTCAGAAAGTGTCAGAATGACATAATAGGCAACAAAAATGAGGCATATGCTTAAACCCAGGAAGAAAGTCTGGTGTCATGGTTGACTGAGAACAGAAAAAGAGTAAAAACAAATTCCTGTTGCTTAACTTGGAGGTCAGAAGTATTAAGCTTAAAGCAGGGCTGGCTAATCAGTCTACATGAGTAAATACTCAAAAAACCCCTAACAAAACAGGAGTTAGGGCTTTGATTGTGTACCGGGGAATTAGTGTAAAAACAACTTGCCATGATAATTGTCAATGTGAAATTATGGGGCTTCTCTAAAGTTCTCTGCATGGGGCTGCTCCGTGAGACTGTTGGGAGGCTGAAGTGAGAATTGCAGAATGAGGCAGCCTCTCACAAAGCCGAGAGGGGTTCCTGCTGAGAGCTGGCTCCAGCTGCATACTGATAGCCTGCAAGCCTCAGGTGCTGGCTGGGACCTGGCAAGTCCCTAAATTGTTTGTGATCTCTCTGTATTGAGGACTTTTGCCTCTTCCTTTGTGATACCTTTAATGGCTGTGCTCTTCAGAGCCTCTTGGTTTTGAAAGGAATGGAGCTTTTCTTTCCACTAATCTGCATTTCCATCTACTCATTGTGTAACTGTCCAGAGCAGTGGACCACTGGAGCATATCAGCTCTCCTAAGGTCTGATAGATTACTGGGCATCTTTGCTATCAAACTTCAAATTGAAGTTACGGACCCATTGCAGACCATGTACTCTGCCCCAGTAAACAGAGTGCACAGTACAGGTTCATAGTCTTGTGACAAGCCACACAACTTCTTTGGAAAGAGAATAGAGAAGCATAGTCAGACAGCTGTGGAGATTGTTATTGATCACTATTTTTATGGGGAGGTACAGGTCTATCAGTTTCCTGTAATCAGTTGCATCAATGATGAAAAAAATTTCATTCCTGGATATGCATGTTTTAAAGAACAGAAAAGTTTCCAGCTGGGATGTTGCCAAGGTCAAGGAGATAGCAGGAATTGCTTTACAGTTATGCTTTATGGTTTCTGACCCCTCTGTAAGCCTAGACAAGTCTGCTATTACTTCCTCTCATTTGACCCTCAATTATCCAGTCCTGCTTTCTGAATGCCTGCCCCTAACATGTTCAGAGAAGTGATACCCTAGAATGGTTCTCGCCCTTAATTTTCATTGTATTGGAAAGCCCCTCCATGATCTTGAAGTTTCCAGATCAGATGTCTTCCATCTAATCTAAACAGGATTTACTGGACATTATTTCCTTCTAGTTCTTCTTCAAATCCTTTTTCCAGTCAAAAATTTTCAAATTTAATAATCAATGCTTAAATGTTGTAAATACTTACTTCTCCTTTTTCTTTATCTCCTCATAACATTGATGTTGATTTCTCCTCCATGAAAAAAATGTAGCCAGACTTCAGAGGGACTTCTGTACTGCCTTGAAATTAGTACCTGTTTCAGTTAAATTACTGAATACTTACCACCATGCAATATGATTTCTACTCTTTTTTTTTCCCTCACTTGCTTGAGATTGCTGTCTGAGATAAACTCAGGTAAAGAAGCAAGATTGCAGTGTCAGGAATCATGTTGGGGGGGGAATCTAGATCTGGATCTGGAATATGTACCTGTTCAGAGGGAGAATTTGGGGAGATTTCCTTTTAAAGTGAAGCAAAGGTAAGGAGGGGCTGGAGGTTGCAGTAGGCTCTTTGCAAACCCTGTAATGAAGCAGATGTTGGCCTAACCCACTGTATTCCCCTGGGAGTGTCAGGATATTGGCAATAAAGAACATAGAATCAGTACCACCTTGCCTTAGCCAGTACAGTTGGTACTGGGTAAGCATGGGCAGCAAAAATGACACTTAAATATCAGTGTGCTTCAGTAACAAGAGTTCTTCATGTGCTTCAGAGCTGTTTTGTCATTGGGAGTGTGACACCAGTGTTTGAGCTGCCTTGTTTTTCACCTTTCTTATGGTTTACAACCTGTTTCATGTCTTCCCATCACCATGTGTTTTTAACAGAGCTCTGAGGTCCATCTGCAGTTTCTTGCTCGAACACACTCTCTGAAATTGTGAGGCACACTTCACCAGAGAGCCAGTTCTGTACTTTCCCCAAAAAGTAGAAAACCTTGCCCCAAGGTTACCCAAAAGGTAGAAAATTATGAAGTGCAGACTTACTAATGAAGGTCACTGTTTAGTGATACAATAAATAAAAGACTAGAAATGGAAATGTCATAGCTGCCTAGCACTAAGTGGTATCTGATATAAAGTCACTGATTCTTTTTTTTTTTTTTTTTTTCTAAAATACTAATGGATTAACTATTGTGAGAAACCTTACCATGGATCAGACACCATCTGTCTTTCCGTAGTAAGCCTAAAGTCAGCCCAAGCTCCAAATCATGGGTTCTGGCTAATGCAATAGAAATGTCATCTGTGCCCACATTTGACTGTATATGAGGTTTGCTCTGCTGGGTGATTCAGTCATGAACAGAACCTGGGTACTAATGAGCTTGGAGCCATGGCTGGACTGGGGCTTGGACTAACTTGGTTGGAATATATTGTCCTAAGGTACCTTGCTATGTAGCTCTGGCTTTCACGCTGAAGGCAGATGGGAATGCAAATTTCTTGTGATGAAGTCTGGAAGGCAGATTCTAAAGTAGAAGAAATTTGATTTTCATTATCCCAAGCTGTGATTAGTCTTAATTTATCCCTTGGTAGAATAGGAAGATGTTTAATAATTTCTCTAACAATATGTAAGGTTTCCAGGTTGTCAAAATTAAGAACTAAAGATTAGTTTAGTAATCTCTGGAAAGTGTGTTGAGACCTGGAGAACACCTTTCATTATTTTTGTCCCCTTGTGACCAATGCTTGACAAAGCAGTGATAAACTCTGAAGGAATTTGCAACTAGAGTAGAAAGCAGAGATAGGAGAGCTGTCATTTAAGGCTGAGGGCTTTTCAGGGGAGAAAAAAATAAAAATCATGCTTACACGTCCACCTCTGCAAAAATGCACTGGGGATATGCTTCTTTAGATGTCCAAAATAGCTGATACTTTTTGTTCCTCTCTCCAGAGACTTCCTCTGTCTGGCCTAGCTGTCAGGCAAAACATGAGCTTGTTCCAAGGAGCTTTGTAGCTCTAATGTCTTGTTCATAGTCCATTGTGAAAGGGCAAAGAGGAGGCAAACTCCTTCAGATGAGTCAGGATAAAGAAATGTCACAAGTGTTTTATTAGCCTGAAAGCTTGAAGCACCCTTACCAATTCCAATGCTCATTTCTGGCCCTGCAAGTGGGATTAGTATCTCTTAGCAGTGTATTGAAATCAACTGAATCCAGAAACTGCCATGAGTGAAATTGTAAAAAATTAGTACTAATGATACTTGAGGAGGAAGACAGGTGTAGTTGCATCACAGTTTTCCCTTATAGGCTTAGAATATATACAAACTGAAACAAGTTACTTAAATATATGTTACAGTTGTATTTCTAGTGCTGTTGCTGAGGAGGTATATTGAGATTGCATGGTGTTGTAACTATTTTGCCTCAGATCTCACAGAAATTTAACAGTAACTGTGTGGAATTGATGTATTAAAAACACCATTTTTTCCTTCAGGGGTTCTTGCAAGAATGTGGTGCATTTTTCACTTAAAAAAACAGTGTTAACAGTGTTACTAATGGAGGTCTCAAGGGAGACATTCATGAGATTAGGCCAAGATGCTTGTCTCATTTGCCATAGACTGAATCTAGAGCAATTTCATTTCTTTCATTTAGGCTGTCCTTGGATTTATATTGGGGAAAATTAGATGAGAATCCAGCTTTTAATTAGAAAACAGTGCATGTGTGGGATGTAGAGTGGGGTTTCTTTTGAAGACAAAAGACTTCAGAGACCAGCAGAGGTCTCCTAGAAGTATTCGTACCATCTATGCTGAACAGATTAATTTTTCCTGAAAGAAAAAATGCGTGAAATTATGTTAAAAATCAAGAAAAAATGAAGGAACCACAATTTTGGAAACTGTGAAATGTGGATAAATTTGGTGATTGTGCAAGAGAAGTTGTGATAGCTTTCATTTAGCTTGGAATAGCTTGGAATTTGTGTACTTACATCTGAGCTGTAGTTTAAGGATGTCCTGTGTTTATTCCACACACTATAGACCATGTTAGAGTGGCAAAGTCCTGTTCCTGAAATGCCATTTCTCTGTCAGTGGCAGGTTAATAATTGCTCACTTTCAAGCTGATGTGATTTCATGTGAAGAATCGCAAGGCGATTTAGCAATGGAGTGCAGGAGAAACACCTGAATTTGTCTGAGTGTACAGCTCTGTCACAAGGGCATTTTAGAAATCTGGTGCTATACAGATGTGGTGTGGCTGTCTGCTGTCAGCAAGGACCAGCAATTTTTCTTTCCACAAGTTACAAGTTCAGGCAAGACTGAGCACTAGAGGCAGGAGGGTCTAACTTGAGCAGGGGCTGAGTGCCAGGCAGCCTCACAAGTGAAACAAGAACCAAGGATTTCCTGTCTTTCAGTTCCTTGTGAAAAGCACAGCAGATTGTAGCTCTCTATTGTCTAATATACTGCTTTCCACCTGTTTTCACCTCATACAGTATTTCTCTCTGGGTTTCTATTCCTCAGGCTTATTAACTTGTAACTTTTGCATGATTATTTTTTTTCTAATTTCCCCATCTGCACTGTTGTCCCTGTGTAACAGGTCTCCTGGTCTGGTGGTGTCTGCAATAGCTCTCGATGTAATTGCATTTACACTGGTAATCAAGGTGCTTTGTACCCCACTTTCAGTTTTGTTAACATTTAATTGGTCAGCCTCAGCTGTAAAGAGTAGAGGCATTTCAACAGCCCAGTGTATCACAGGTCAGGTTTTGTGGACCTGGCTAGAGGTCAGAATGAGGAGCATGTATGGCATCAGCACACACCTTTTGTAGCTGTGAAATAACTACAGGATTCTGTTTTTATTTAATATGCCGTTCTTCCCTTCCCTCTCCTTTTATTTTTGGGTTTAATCCTCTCTTTAAAATTTTCCAAAGTCATGGGTTGTTATTTTCATAGCCAGTTCAGCCATTCCATTATGAATGCTTCTCCTTTTATGCTGAGTGTCAGTGGAAAGGATGTATCTGACCCATCTCCACTGCTCACTAAGTCAGCTGCCTTTGAAGTACACATAATAAACTTTCTCTGGTGGTAAAAAGAAAAGCCTCATTAGTTCCAGCCCGTATTTGGGACGCACCTCTAATGCACACTTGTTCTGCTTCATTCTTTTTAGTGTTTAATTATTGATACACCTTACATGACTCATGCAGTCTTATACTGGCAAGATACTTTCCTGCATTTTCCTACCCCCTTTAACATTTTCACTTCCTTACTCAAAAGCTGGGTCACATTTACCTGAGGGTCTGTGAAATATCTGTCAAAAGCAAAAGAAACCATGTGCAGTAGGTTGTGATGGCTGAACAGGGCAGTATATCCCTCCTAGCAGATTCTCAGGCAGAGAAAGGTGACAGAACTCCAAAGAGAGGCAGCTGCTTGCAAGGAGGTATTGTGTCCATGGAACACTGGCAGGTCTCCTGAAGAGGTCATGGTGCAGCAAAACCCAAATAAAGACAAGATGTCCAGGACAGTAACTCTGAAGCTCACTCCCATGTGTTTAAATGTTTAAAAACATGCTACAATATTTAGCATAGCTTGGACTCCTTTGTTTACCAGTCTCATTTAATCTGTGCTATATATTCAGGTAACAGCAG
Source organism: Molothrus aeneus (assembly GCF_037042795.1). Classification (NCBI taxonomy): domain Eukaryota; kingdom Metazoa; phylum Chordata; class Aves; order Passeriformes; family Icteridae; genus Molothrus; species Molothrus aeneus. The sequence continues at coordinate 17,611,147 of NC_089650.1, read as the reverse complement.
GGAAGCTCCTTGAAAGTCCGGAATAATTGTCTTCATAGCAGTATATATGGTGTTGAGGTTTAGATTTTGGTAACAAAACAGTGCTGGTGGCACACTCATGTTCTGCCTTTTGCTGAGCTGTGGTTGCACAGCATCAAGGCCTTCCCTGGTTCCCACTCTGCCCCCACAGTGCCTGCTTTGGTGAGCACTCAGTAGGCTGGGACAGGACACAACCAGGCAGGTGACTCTCACCAACAAAAGAGTTATTATTCCATGGCATTCAGCATCATGCTCTTCTAAAAGGGAAGAGAGGCGGCTTTTGGGGACTAGGCATCTTTTGATTAGGATCTGGCTGGGCATCAGTTACCAATAGGAGTAACTGTGTGGCATCACTTGTTTTGATTTGTTTCCTTCCCTTCCCTCTTCCTCTACTTCACTTATCAAACAATTGCTTGTTTGTTTTGGTTTTTTTTCCAATCTGAACCCCCAAGTTTTCTTGCTTTTAATCTACCTTTCCTCCTCCCCAGTCCCACTGAGGGAGAGGAGAAGTGAGTGATGGACTGTGTGGTGCTTTTTTGCCCACTGGTGTTAACACAAAACACAGGTACAAGAAGTGCTGCCAGTTAGCTCTCAGTATGGGACCGGTATTTCTTCATCTCTCTTGTATCCTGGTGAGCTGCATGAACATTTAATGGCTACCAAAGTGATATCACTTTTGTTGCAAAACCCTGGCATTGAAAAATATGCAGGTAGCTGTGCCAAAGAAAGTAAAGCTATCGTCATAGCCTTCTGCGCACAGGAGAAAAAACACCTGTGTAAGAAGGGATATGTGAACCTGAAATACTGACTTTGAGAGGTTAATTCCTGAAACCTGATGTAAATGGAATAGTCTACCATGGTGAAACCCTCAAAGATATCAGGAGACCTACTTAAAAATGATGATGTCAAGAAAAAAAGAAAGTATCCAGTTCTTGTTTGTTGTCTGGTTCATTGATATTACACTTCTTTGCTTTTCATAGCAGTCATAAGAGCAAAAAGCCTACTCTTTAAAAAAAGCAGTAATCACCAACTTTTCCCTGTTACTAGATACTTCTAGAATGTGCAATACTAATAAACACTCCCAAGGTATTTTTGGGGCCCTGGTGCCTAACCCCGCAGAGGAAGGAAGATACTGTACTAGGGAAACATAATTAATTGTCGGAAATTATTTTCTTCAATGTTTAGGAGTGTTTCCAACCCCTGCCACAAAGCACAGTGTGTTCAAGAAATTTCACAGTAGGGACATTTTGAGTCCTCTAAACCCATTTCCATTTGGCAGGAGGTGTAGGTTCTGCAGATCTTAAAATATTAGGCAACATTAAAAACAAATAATAGGAGTCAGGGGTTTATTAACATATGAAAGTATGTTAATAATCTACTTTTAATTGGTAGTGCTCCAAAATCCTACCTGAAACACACATTATCAGAATAGAAGCTGTCATTTTAGTATACAGGAATTAAGTGATAACATAACTAAGTGATGATGGTAACATTAAGTGATAACATGTTTCTGTGAACAGAATGAGCTCAAAAACTCAGTGTAGCAAATATCTGGCATAATCAAGCCTCTGTTGCTGTACTTTTGAAAGCTCTTGTTCTGCATTCAACACTTCTTTCCCATTTTTTAGCATTCCATAGTAAAATCCATCCACCAATGTCGACAACTGATGTCTCTGCTCATTTGAAAGTCTTTTGTAAGAGTAAACCTTGGAGTTCAGCATGGCCACAGTGAGGTTAAACTAAGGTAAAAACCCTTCCTCCTTGCAAGAAGTTTGTTGATTCACATCCTCCACTAGGATTAAACTTGAAGCCCATTCTGTTAGGCCCCTTTAGTTTTGGCATCTTGTCTCTTCCAATTAATTTTTAGAATCTTTTTGAGAGTGTCTTCTGTCTCTGCTGTTGAAGGAAACTACCTCTGCTGGGACCACCTTTTCCAATCTGCTTCTGGAGTCAAAAGAAACGAAAAATGTATGCGCCACTTGGAAGCCATGATGCAGAGGCATGTGGCATCAGGAGGGTTAAAGAGCCAGATATGTTCAGCAGGTAACTTTGTTCACCTGGCAGTTGCCTAGCAGGTAACCTGTTGACTTTTTCTGGAAAGGGTTTGGAAAATTACTGGGAAAACTGGACATGTACAAATAAGAAGTGGTGCAAAGGGGGCATCTCTTTTTTACAGTATTTTCTTTAAAAATTTACCTGCTATGTATGCTTTCAAAGTGGTAAGATCAGCACTGGGTCTGGGACCCTAGGAAGATAACGCCTCTTTCTGATACTCAGTCAAATCCCTAAATAAAGACCCCTTGCAAGGGAGAAGAAGACAATTTGGCCAGTTTTTCAGAAGTACTGTTACTAAAATTTGTGTAAGCTTTTGGTGTGTTTTGGCTCCTTTGAGAATCCAGGCTCTCTGGAGAACATTCACACTCTTTTTTCATAGCAGGTCTCTTATTTTTATTCTCTATTCTCTCACTGTCTTTTCCCAACAATGTAACACTCACAGGTCATGTGCACCCAAAGAAGAGAAGGAAGGGCAAAAGGTTTAAGGCAATTCCCTTTCCCAGTCACTAGGATCAGGTAGAAAGAAGCCTTCCATTAGTGACCTGCCAAATCTGTAGCTCCTGATTCAAGACTGGATTGTGCTATGATTAATGAAACGTGTTTAGTAGTCTCATTTGAGCTTTTAATGGTCTGTTATCTGCATTATGGCTTTAGCATACCCTTCATTGTGATTGATAGCCTGTTTGGGAGTAGGAAGCAGGGTAGAGGGCTGCTTTGAGGTGTGCACACTGAATAGAGAAAAGTGAAAATAGCTTGGTAGTGTTTGAAGTGCCGTGTTAATCCTTTAGGAATCCTTTAGGATATATCTCTGTGAGGGCCAATGTATGCACATGTACCTGAGCTAGTTAACTGCACTGGCAAAATATTATGTTGCACTGATAGTTCCTGCTGAGAAATGGCAAAACACTGCATTAAGCCTTACACTACATAGTTGTAAGGCTTTTGCTACTTCAACCAGCTAAGGTTGCCACACACTGTGGTATGCCAGGTTCATCCACCTTTCCTTTCCTGTGTGTTTCAATCTTTTCTACAAGCCATAACATGCTTCTGTTCTTGCCTACATCAGCAGTAGGGTAAACACAGCTCCCTCTTGAATCAATCAATTTCCTGTGTCTTAAGTTCAGTGGGAGGATTGCTGACATGCAGATTTGGATGTTATTTAGCCACTTGTTTTGCCAGCCATGAGCCTGCAGGGATTATGTTGCAGGTGAGAGAACAACCTTCAGGAGTACCTAGCAAGCATCTACAATTTAAATTTAATGACCTTATTTAGTGAAGTACTTAATCATAGGCTGAAGTGTTAAAGCTCATGAGTAGTCTCATTGACTTAAGCAAGATTGAAAATGATGATGCAGTGAGATACAGCATTGAGTTAGGGCAGATAACATCAGAGCCTGTCCTGGCTAATGGATTCAGGGCCAAGTGTTGCTCTCCACCAGCATCCTCTTTTATCCCCCTCATTGAACAGTATCTTCCAAATGTGGTCTTTCCAACTGCAGAGGATATGTGAAGTACTACCTTCCTCTTAGGCCTTTGATGCTGAAATTTAGGCTGAAGTTTAAGATCATTGAGTTCAAAATTGGGAAAAAGATGGAGCAGTCAGCAAAATGTCACAGTTGACCATGACTAACTGCTGCTGCTCCCCACTGGCACATGCTGTGGCAGATGTTGCATGCCTGAGGCTACAGAGCTCAGTGATCCCTAGGAAAAACAGCTCCTGCCCACAACTCGTAAATTCTTAACACTAAAATAGTTTCATAACTAAACTTCAGCAGGTTAAAAGTGTTTGCAGCAAGAAAGGGAAACTAACTGGAAACCTCCAGTTTCTATATAAAACTAGTTTTGGCCTCTTTTGCTTTAATTTTTGAGCTCTCATATGTCATAAACTGTTAGTATAACCATTTTGACCAATTTTTTATAAATATTAGGAATATGTCACCTCTGTCCATCTGAGCATGGACCTGTCAGTTTGCTTGTCACTGGTCTGCCCATTGTATTATTGCATGGAAGATGTGAATTTTGTCATCCATTTCTTCATCATCTTTATTCACGTTCATGAATTATTCTGGTCATTTAATGCATCCTAGCTCTGCATTTTGTGGATATCTGTTCTTGGTAGCAGCAAATCTGTCAGTTTAATTGCTTTCTCTTTAGACTCAAACTTTTTCTCATTAAGTCAGTGAGTAATCATCTTATGTTATTGAGGATACTAGGGTGGAAAAGTTGTTACTGGTTCTCTTTGAATTCTTTTATTTAATAAAATGAACTACCTAAATAATAATCCCTCCCCTCTGTTTCTGAAATGCTATTACTTCCTTTTAGGCACATGGGAGCTTCAGTCTATTTGCTTTTTAATTAAAAGTAAGTTTTCAGCTGTGTCTTTTCTTCATCAGAATTTTCTGTCACCTTGAAGTGAAGGCTCTGGCATTGTCTTTTAAATTATGGAGTACTGACCAATGAGGGGAGTTCAGTTTAGAGTATACATTAATCTTCTTAACTACTCTCATCAACCTGACTGTCCAGTCTGCTGTGGTTTCAATATTCCTGTTTGCTGTCCCTCCTCTGTCTACCCACCAATATGTATAAAACATCAATATAATCTCTCCATGATTGCTAATTACTGAATCCTGTATTCTTTGTGTTCTGACATGTTACAAAACACTTCCCAAGGTCGGGTCTGACATTAATAAGTTGGTGCAGAGAGCTTTTTCTTTGCCATTTTGTTACCAGAACTTGGAGTTGAAAGCAGCTTTGCCGGGAGAGTGGCTTTACTCCCTCTGGGAAAGTGTGTCTTTTTTTTTTCTTTTAACTTCACTGATATGCAAAAGATCTAAAAAGTTAATCCTTTAAGCAGAGATGAACTAATTTGCAATCTTAGCAGCTATTTAGACTCTTCTGTTGAAACAAGGAAAAAGGTTCATGATTTATACACATTAACATTCTCACAGTGTATTGGCAAACTTTGTTGCTCGTGAAATAAGTTGATAAAAATCCATAGAGGGATTGAGAAGGAGAAGAGCAGTTCCACCAAGTGGAACAGCAGGGATCTGAGCTCTGTTTCCCAGCTCTGCTGCAGACATAAGTGGGCACTTTGCTGCCTCTGCAGTCTGGGTTCTGTTTGTGGGTTCCTTTCTCCATCCCATTCTATCTTGCCTAGTCATTCCAAGGGGTGTGTGTGTGTAGAGGCCCTAGCTCTGGATAAGCTCCCCCTGTCCAAATAAATTCCTCACAGGAGTAAATATTTTCCTCACTGAGCCCTTTTTACACTGGGAATTGATAGTTGCCTCTGATTTATCTCATGTTTAGCCTCAGTGGAATAATTGCTGAAGATTTACTGTGAATACGTGAAGTCATAGCTGTCTGGTTTCATTGTGGTTTCTGAGGTGCCATTTTCACTACACCTGAATGATTGCTGTCAGACACTTTTAGAGGGCAAGTACTACCATTTTCTATGAAATTGAACATCTAGGGCTGCACATGATTCTGGTGCTTTCTACTTGCAGAGTTTCTCCCCATGAAAACATCACATTGGATGTACTCTCAGTGATCAAACAGCAATATACACATCCATGCTGGTAGCATTTCCAAAATCATGGTTGGTTTCTTTTTCACTTGAAAAGTGAAAGTTGTTAGTTTTAGTTTAGCTTGCTCTTCTAAGGAGCTAAACTTGGGTTATTCTGGATTAGAATTCATGAGGCCCAGTTTCCCAAATGGCAAAGCCTCTCCTACACAGCATGTGCTCCATGGAGCGTGCCTTGGCCAGAGGGTGCCTTGCCAGCAATTCTGTTCTTGGTCTGACAACTTTCCTCACCGACTTGCCTGGAATGGGAAAGTGGGAGGTTGCTAATTGGCAGCAAAGACCAGCAGCTGGTGTTTTTATGAGAAAATATATAAAACCCAGAAAATACATGAAAACTACTTCATTCTTCTGTAGTATAAATTTACTGAGCCAAATTATAACCTGCTACAAGTTGGAATGGCTCCACTTGGGATAGAAGAGTCATACCTGCTTGCTGTGTCTGAATATTTACTCCTTCAGGTGAATTTGTGAGGGTCAAATGGAGGGTCTTCATTCCCTGTCACACAGAGTCCCACCACTGAATCACTTCATCAGAACTCATAGTAGGTGCTATTGCTGACGTATAAGACCACCCTGTAAAGTATATTTTATTCAGTTGCCCTTTAAAGCCAGAAGTGCTGGCGAGTTTTGAGGACTTTCAGTACTGGTGTTCACTGGAGCACCCTTGACAGATATCATCCAAGGACACACATGCCTGTGCAGCAGAACACATCAAATTTTAATGCAGACCCAGAGACATAAGATACAGTTCCATTGCTCAAGTATGGTCTACAGTGCAAATTGAAGCCGATAAATGGAAATAAATCTGAGAAGAGAGCAAATCCCTTGTGCAAAGACACAGGGACCAGAGATTTTCTAGTGTCAAGTCCAGATTGAACTTAATGTTCAAAGCTACTGCAACATGGCTGTAAAGTGGCATATTCTTTAGAACAGTCCACTAAAAAAAAATTAAAAATCAGTGAACTAAGTTATGTACTGAACTAAGCCTGAAGTTATGAATCGAATTAGTTAATCTTCAAAAAGTGATTGACGTAATCTTAAAGTCTTTATTACCCACAATAACCTTAAAAACTTTCTCACAAGCCTCTGTGATTATCAACTCCCCAGCAAATTAACTGTACCATAGTCGTGTCTTCCTATAGTTACTGATTAGCCTAATCAAAGCAAACATATATAAAGGAAAGTTGGAAATTTTCTCCCCTTCCCAGTCAAATATGACCCACTTACCACTCTTACTCAGGAATATGTCTCAATCTGTCACCATGGAAATAATTTGATGTCACAAATAAGAGATTTTAGAATCAGTTAATATGTCAGGCAGGTAGACCAAGACTAATTACAAAGGAGAAAAATTAATTTTAACACACATGCATTTATTGACAGTAAGTAATGATAGGAAAGGAAATTAGGCAGCAGCTCATGATTGTTAAGTGGTCCAGAAGAGATACATCAAACTTTTTATGAAAGCTGCTGTAAGTATTTAAATCACTTTTGGATTATACTGTGGAAATATTTTAATATGTGCAGTATCATACACCTTGGAGCTTACAAGAGACCTTCACTCTATAATTCTTCGGTAGAATTATATTATTATTATTCCATTAGCAGTTTCATATGCTTCTTTCCATATTTCCCCCCGCTCCCTGGTACATGTTATTGTTACAGGCATATTTATAGTGTTAGTTTCTCTCTCATTCACAATGACTTACTAATAGAGTAAATCCAGAAATTATTAGAATTATTAAAAGAGACTCCTTGTTTTTTAACATTGTTCAGAAGGGTTGATCTAGTTTCTGCTGCATATGGACAAATGCATGTGTATAGTTGTGTGAGCAAAAACTCACTGAAATTACTGAGTGTTAGGTCTTGGTTTTTATTGCACATATACTCACGCAGACTGTTTATTTAATGACTATTCGCATAGAACATTTATTAACTGGTTTTGCTGTTTTTGAGAGCAAAGTATCCATAGGCTGTTTCTGAAACAGTGGAGTTGAAAAGAAATCATTATAAAAATTTGTAATATTTGTTTTATCTAACTTTCCTTCTTTTTCCCTTCAAAAATTATTTATTTTACCATCTATGCAGCACAGGGAATAATAAAGTTTAGCTGTAGGTAGATTTTTTATCTTTATTGTCATTTGAAGAGATTATGACAAGGTTTCTTAGACCTAAAAATCAATTCACAATATTTTATTCTTTGATGCATCTGTAACGGTTTTGTAAAAAAATTTTTTTTTTTGTTATGGCTTGCAATTAAAAGAAAAGAAAAAGGATTGATTTGCTTTCTGCTGTAATAAGTAGACATCCAGTATGAAAAATGACAGCACCTTTCTCTTCTGAAGGGAGATAGTAAGGATTTGCATTAATAACCAACACAGTTCTTCCCCACTGGGATTTCTTCCAGCCAAGATACTAGTCCAAACAGAAAGAAATAGCTTGAAGTCATTCCATCCTAGTTGACAGTGGCTAGAGAATTAAGTCCAAATCCTTGCATTTTATCCACCAGTAGATTATTCCATTCAATTCTGCAGCCAAATGAAGTCCAACCAAGTTCAGGTATTCATTACTCAAAGCAGTTTTCTAAATGTGACTTTAAAAACACTTTTATGGAAACATTAAAATTTCTCTCCCAGATCAACCATGACTTCAGATGTTCTTCAGTGCAGTCCATAGAAACACTAGGTACCTGTCTCTCAGTTCTCTCTCCTAGGTTGGCTGTGTCTCATAGTTGCTGATGGAGGCCTTGAGAGACAGAGAATATTTTGGACCTTCTGGCCTTAACTGAGCAACCCCCCAATGTTGGTTCTCCCTTCTGGTACTGCAGAAAATACATCTCAGGAAGCAGCTATGTCTTAAATTTGGTGGGTTTTCCCCTTGTTGATTTCAGGGGTGAAAAAATCCTTTGTTCTACACAAACTTAGTCTTTTCTTAAGAAGGAAGGTTTCCTTATTTTCCATTGTTTCTGTGAAACAAGAATATTACAATCCCTTTTCTCCCTCAGAGTCCTCTAGGAGAATGCTAATGTTGAGTAAGAGCTCATTGAAGTGACTGGCACCTTTACTTTAAGAAGAATTCCTGTGTCTAAATCTCTCGTATCATGGAGGGACAGTACCTTTCTGGTCTGGAAGCGGTCTTTTTCTCCAGTCGTGCATTTGCCTGATGTTGCAACCATCTTGGCTGGAGGAGAAAAATATGCAAGGAGATAACTTTCAAGGTAGTTCGATTTATCGTAATGCTCTTGCCAGTGAGTCACTGCTGTTTTGATCATTTTGGTTTTGAACTACAGACTCAATAGATTGTAAGAAGCAAACGAAGGGAAGTGTTTTTCTCTCTTGCAGCAATTTAGAAAATGATTTTCATGTTTCATCTACACAAAGATGATTTAATTAAATACTTTAATCCTGGCCACAAATAATTTGTGTAGTGGTTCAGTGAGAGAAGTTCAGTATTGTCTTGTCATAGAGCGTTTACTTAATCCTGTCGTACCTGCTCGATAATTACTCTCTCAGATCTGTCCTTGCGTTAGCTACAAAATTAGCTTAGAGGATTTGGAGGAAAAGAGGAGGGAAAAAATCCTTCAAATTAGTTATAATTTATAATTGCTCTTGAGTCAGCCTTCCTTCAATCTTTCTGAAGGGTGAACCTCCCCATCTGTCATGAAATGAAATAGCATCAGTACTTTTCAGTATCTAGAGCTGGTCAGAATCTGATAATGATATATAAGTCTTTGCTCCACTTCCAAAACAGATAATGACCTCTTTTTAATGCCTTTGCATCTTAAGTCACATTTCACATAAATATTTCTTTCTTTTAGTGCAGACATACTCCTAGAGTTCACTTCCTTGCAGCATTGATCTTGTGAGCTTAAATAGAAAATTGCTTATTTTTCTTTAATGGAAAAGATGGGAGCTCAGTTGCTCTTCATGTGGTGATAAAAACTGGAAGGTTGTCCCAGAATCTGATTTATGCCTTGGAGTTTGTTTCCTCATGGAATTAATGGGCTAAGTGACAGATTAAGAGCTTTAAATTCAACCAGGTCATGTCTTACTCTAGAAGGACAGAGACTAGCATTTCATGTGTTATAGAGGGGGTCTTGTGTTCTGCTCTTTTTTGTTACTTTGAGTAAGTAAGTGCCACTGAAAATGATCCTTGCATTTCTTATTTCAGTTTGCAAAGCACAATTGACCATCCATATCTTACAGCATTGAACACAGAGAGAAAATCTTAAAAATTAGACAGAAAACATACTTGTAAAGAAGAAGTTTATTTCTGAAAACACTTAGGGCATGACAGGAAGCAAGTGTAGGTCCAAGCTAAAAGTAGTGCTAATGAAGTGTGGACTTAAGAAATGACCCAGGTGGTCACTTACGACACTGTAATAGAAGGTGACTGAAACTGGATGGATTAAAAAATGAGTTAATTAGGACAGACTTGAAAAAAAAAAAAAATCTGTGCACAGATGATACTGCAAGAGTTATTCAGAACCACCTACATTATCTTTTGTTTGTGAAGAGTACATCCTAGGCAGGTCTGTCTGGGACTACACAATTGGATTTTATAAGTTAGTACAATGTTTGTGCACCTCCAGAAAAGAATCATGGAAAAGGAATATCGGTTCTGCCTTCTAAAAGGACAGAGGTGGAAACTGAAGTGAGATACTGAAGGGAGCCTTGCACAAATCTGCCCTCAGTGCTCCCAAAGGATTTACCTTTTTTAGAGATTAGAACAGATTATCTGTAAACGTCCCATTTACTGGATGCTTTTGGAGCAATAAACTGATGTCCTGACAATTCTGTTTGGAGTGATTTAAGAAATTATTGCTATCATCTCTTCAGTATTTTTCCATGAGCTAAATGAGCAGGCTTTATGGGGACCTACTGTCCCTCTCACTCTCCATACAGCCATTGTGGAGGAGCAGTGGAGAGGGCTGCAGCTAACCCAGATAGCTGGACACCGAGATGCTGGGCAGTAACTCCTGCCGTGGGATGGTAATTTCTCAAATTAGTGTTCTTGCTGCTGCAGCATTTATGTGACCTAGGTCTGAATTCTCACAGTGTTAAATCCAATGGAAGTAAAGATTTCATCACTACATTTAACTGGGTCTTACTGATCTTCCTAATATGCAGCCAAAATTGTCTTCTATATCGCTCTGTTTTTTCTTTGACTTACTGCCTTTCTAATCTGCAAATGCATATATAAACTTTTGTTGGTTTTTAGTACTTGAAAGGCAATCCATTTTTAATTTGCTAAAATATTAAATATGTTTATATTGTAATTTGTATTTATTATGGCTTAATGGCTATGCAGCATGACTGACAAAAGGTGACATCAGTTTCCACTACATGGAACTATAAGCCAATAAAGGGTCTAGTCTGACATGTGATTATCTGATGAGTGAGGGATTTCTTTTTTACCTACCCAAGAAAGACTGAGAGGGAAGCCCTTTGTTTTGTAATTTATTTCTTCTTTATCACAGAAGAGGCTTATGATACAGATAGGCTGTGAATAATTTTCTCATACCTACCTCATGGATTTATTTCCTTTTTTAAGAGCAAATACAGTGTGCTATCTGACATTTGTGCTTATGAGGGAGTGAGTTAGCTAGGTCCATTTTAGAGATTTCAGTTTTAATTTTGTTTTCCATCTAATCCTTAAACAGGTGAAGACGAAAATGAGTAAATAGAAATTTACTGCCATTTGACTTGATGTTTTTACCCTTTTGATTGCAAAATTTATTGAGATGCAAGATAGATTCAAAATTCATAACAGCATTTTACTACTTCATAAAGCAGACGTTGCTTGCACTTCATGCATTAGTAGGGATTAAGGGGATTAGCGGATACCAGAGCTCCCTGCCCTTTGCATGCTTTCCTGCTGCAATTGCACACTTGGCTTCCTGCTTCTTGATGTCCTCAGAATTCTTAATTCTTTCATGCATCTCTCTCATTTTACTGTGGAAATATGAGGGTTTTTCAATATTTGAGATGATAATTTTGATTCTTTAGTATTTTTGAATGAAGACTTTAGTGCTAAACCTTGCTATAAAAGTCACTTTAAAAAAAGCAGTAAAAGTAGACTGGGATTAAAAAAGGGATACTGTTGTTTAAATTTAAATCTAGATGGAGTTTCTATAATTAATAAAGAAGTTCACAAAAGTTTTTCCAAGATGCTGGTAAGCACCTTATTTTTAACCACTCGGGCATTTAAAGTTCTGCTGCTGTGACTGCCTACAGATGCTGTTGTTTTGCTGAAGCCCAGCAAATGCTAGCTATTTTCAGCCTAAATCCATTTTACATCTTGCCTCTCCTGCACATAACCTTTTAGAAGGCCACACAAGTTGACCTCATTACAGGGGGTGAGTTTGTGGGGTTTGTGGAGTGCTAGTATGCTGTTTTCCATACTAATGTAGGGGAAGGAGCACTCAGCCAAAAGAGGGAGGGAGGGCCTGTGTGAGAAGTTGGAGTGATGAATTTTCATGGATGCAGATGACATGTGAGGCAGTCTGCAGTCTGACCAGGTGCAAAGCCCTTCAGCTTCCAGGAGGAGAACCAGAAAGACCTTTCTAAACATTAGGACCAGTAGACTTCTGCACTCTTCTTGCTTTTTATCATATAATGTCAATGTTATCCAGTGAGCAAACTCCCAGTAATGAACTCTGGGTCTCTCCCCATCTGTCTCACTAAATGCCATTTGGAGCAAGCACCTTTTCATTTGACAATAAAATCAATGAATGAAATATTAGAGGCTTGAACAATATGATGTGCAGAATACATTATGGGACTTGTGTTTCAGTGGACAGCAAGTCTTGCCCTTTCTTCCTGTTATCACCAACAGATCTACTTAGTGAAACTGGTGCCTTCTGCTAATCTCTCACCTCTTTGCCTTTGGACTTCAACTCTTTGGCAACACTTCAAAGACTCTCTGACTCAGGGCTGTGTGATAAAATTCTTTATTTCCTGTGCTCTATCGGCCTCACATTTTTCATCTGTTTGTCTTAATTAAAGCCTGACCTGCACAAACTAAATAATTAAACAACAGAGAGGGAGAGGGAACTTAAGCTGATTTTCATAACACTTATTTTTATCCCTTTACTTAGTTGAGATAGCCTTCTTCCTTTTTGCTTGAAGATTCTTCAGAACATCAGGAATCACTCATTACTAAGCCAATAAACAGAGACAAAAAGGAAATATCAGTGCTGAGACTCAGACTAGTGTTAAACATCTGAAAACCACTGGTATTATCCACAGAGTGATCTGCAAAAGACTGAAGAATGGGGGGGTTATTGCTTTTTCCAAGCCTTACTGGATTCTGCATCAGGAATATTAACCATTTTGTAGTCATGCAAGCAAAATGTGTCATATGTGTAGTAAACAGCCATAAACTAAGAAAGTAAACTAGCTAATGCTTGCTAGCAATCTACAAGGCATCCTGCACAATTTATTCTTAGAGCAGAAGGTACTGAGCTCAATGTGAGCTCAAGATGGCTTCTTATTTCACCTTTGCACCCTCCATGATTCTGTAGTATTGGACGTGCTGGCAAAGCTGAGCCAATGCAATGTATGGTTTCAAGTTGGGTTCACAAGTAAACATATTTTCAGCAAGAGAACATCTCAACCACTTTACCCTTTAAATCCAGATCTCTCCAGAGTACAGATTGAAAGAGAGAGAAGAACATAGAGAAAGGATGGTTGTTTTAAATTTAAGGCAAATTCTCTGCACATTTATTAGGTATTTGCAGTGGTCCATCTCTTGCTGAGAAAATAACTTACAACACTTCTGTTTTTCAAGTTGTTTTCTTCTTTTCCACTGCCTGAGTGCAGGATCCTATTTAGGGAGACTGCAGCTCACTGAAGAGGTGACCTGTCTCGATTGCACAGACGGTCAAAATAAGAACGAGGAACAGATCCCAAGACTCTTGGGCTCATCACTAAAGCATGAGATATCTGAAACAGCCACTGTTTTATAGCATCTGGCAGAAGCATCTCTTACTCTGTAGGCTCAAGATGCAAAACAGCAAGTTGTTGTTTGGTATCAGAGCTCTGTCCTATTTCTGATACAGGTTTAATTGTGCTTAATCATTAGGCGTGAACAAATATTTGTTGTGTCACCTTACTGTCTCATACTCCTGATGCATAAATAATTCCTAGCAATAGTGTTTGTGAACTCTAACCTGTCTTGAAGCCAGTAATTAAAAGGATAAAGTGAGCTGTTTACACAAACCAATTGTCAGTGTAGTAAGTGTGCTTAATATCATTGGATCATTGGCAAGAAGTGCTAGGCAGGTAGCATCATCTTATTGCAGTCTGTGTCTACTGAAGAGACAACTCCTAAATTTTCATCTAGAAGAATTTGCAGAGGTTGATAAAGCCACATAGCCAGAGGGAAATGCAAAGCTTGTTTATTTTTTTAACAGAACTGTACCCAACAGAGGGGAAAAATAATGTCAACATTGTTGGATTTCAACACAACATACTATAACTTGGCAACCTTTTTCACATTAAGCAGATAGCTACAGCCCTTTTCTATATTTTTTTCTGATTTGTTTTGATTTTTTGAATTGTCACTAGAAAACCAACCCTTTTCATATTGTTCATCTTGGGCAGAGGGGGTTCTGCCTCTGCTTCTGCATTTTGGATTTTTCTGATTCTTGGGGAAAGTACTTATGATACATACACTGATTTCTTGCTTAAAAACATTCTTGGTGTGTTAATCAATTTAAAAGATTTGTTCCTTTTAAATAAAAAGAAAAGGGGGCTAATATCATGCTGTTGATACATGATAACTGCCCAAAAGGATCTAAGTAGGAAGCTGTGCAGTTTCCTTGAGCAGTCTTTGGAATATTAAGAAGCTCTAACTCTCTTTCTCTAATTCCTTGCTAGCAAAGAAGTTTACTATTCCAACAACCTCAGACAACAAACACTGAAACCTGATGAAGAGTATTGATGCAGTGATGTGGTGAAAATGAGGGACAAACAGACAGCTTTGAACCTCTGTTACCTGGTGCAAATATGAGTTAAGATCTTTCAGCTAACATCACTACTGAAAAATGCAGCTGCCTGAACAACAAGAGGAAAGTGATGAGACATGCCTGGAATCCCAAGGGATGTACCCAAAGTAAATCTATGTCAGGGCAGCACATAGCATTCAAAGACGTGGCAGGGAAAAACTCAGCCATCAGTGGACCCAGTGAGCTGACAGCTGCTCGAAGGTGAGCTGAGTGGGGATTTCTGAGTGATTACTGGCAGTGACAGTTTAGGCACTAGGCTCTCATTAGGGACAGTTTCTCAATGTCTAAAATCGGTGCTCTGGGTCTCACAAGTCCTGGCACCTGTTCCTAGATCACCACTCACCACCCCAGTGACCTTGGAAGTGTCATTCCATCACCATGAGCCTCAGTTTCTCCTGCTGTAAGTTCTCCTTAATGAAGTGCTGCTACTGAAAGGCATCAGATCAGAGCCTTATTGATCACACACTGCATCCTGCTGCTCGGCTCCCCGTGACTGAGACACGTTTCACAGATGGGCTTTGTGCCAACAAAAATGTGCCTATCAGGACCTTATCCTCTTTATAAAATTGATGCACTTAAGACAGGCAGAGTCATAGTGCATGGATAGTTACTTTCCTGCTCTTCACAGTTTTATTGCATTATCTTTGGCAGCAAAAACAAAAAATAAAACATTTTTTGTTCAGTGATCACTTATTCCTTCATAGCCCAAATTCAAGCAGTGGTTTTAAAACCTTGCCTATTCCTGAAACTCTGAACCCTTTCTCTCAAATCAATGCCTGAATATTAGAAGGGGTGGATTTGAATTGAATTTGTTCACAAGGATGTTTTGCTGCTTTCAGAGAAAGAAGTTTTCAATTTTACAAGAGTGTGGAGTTTTACATTGAATAAATAAAAAATTTAAAAGGAGACCATGATAAAGGAAAAGCCATTGGTGTTAGTAAAAAAAGGTGTGTAGTCAGAGCAGTGGGTACATCTTGCTGACCTCCTGCAGCCTGGTTATCAAAGTATTTACCAGCTGGAAACGGTTTGTGTGACATCTCCTATTGCCTGTTAGATATCTATTGTTAATTAGATGGCAGTTTTACTGCTGGGACTATTTGTACTATAAACAGTAACATGAAAACAGAGGTGAGGAAGGACTGGCTCAGCAGCCCATGTAGCTGGTATGGGCCTCTCTTCTGCTCAAGCTTACAATTGCACAACCATTTCATTCTTCTCCAGACTCCATTCCAGAACACATTTCATGGCAATGAGTTGGGCATGTCACGGAATGGGTCCAGGTTGGAAGGGACCACAGAAAACCTCAAAAAAGTTTTGTTGCAAAATGAAAGGCTTTTTTCCTATGCTTACCCTCTTGTACTCAGCTGCTGAGAATTCATTTCACTGAAATTCTGCAGATGAAAGCGCTGCAAACATTAATGATAGATTTACTAGCTTTGCTGGGTTTTTCTGGACTTCTCACTGTCCTCTTAATTTTTCTAACAAGCTCCTTGGAGGACACTAGAAGATGAGCGGAAACCCAATATATTTTCTTCTCTTGATTGATTTCATTCTTTCATCTTTCCTTATGAGGATCAATCAGATCTAGGTCTTCACCCCAACCTTTCTCAATCCAGTTCTGTATGCTTCATCCTCTTGATCACCTTTTATGTATGCCTTTTGAATCCTCCTTCCTACCACATACAAAATATTTGTCATGTTTCTCTCTGTATAGACTCCTGCCAAGTTATTTTTCTTCTCCACTCTGATTTGCTTTACCTTCTTTTGTCCTTGTCACCTCACCATCTCTGAGTACATCCCAGAAGTCAGCTGATAACATTGCTTTACATCCTTGTTTCAGCCTTGCCAGAGTTTGCCTTATTCCTTTCACTTGCTCTTTTCTCTTCCATTGAGTCAACCTGGCTCATCTTGACTTTCTCTGCCCTTGATTTATTGTATCTAAATCTGCCTTATTTGTCTACCATCCATTCTTAGCAGGTATTCACTGCCTGTATCCTCTCTTCTTCTCCTGGCACCAGTGTACTATGCACATGATGCTCCTGTGGAGCCATCCTCTCCTCTTCTGAGCCGGTCCTGCTGTACCTTCAGTGAGCTTCTCCTTGGCCACCTTCTCATCCAACCTGGGCCTTAATAACTGTCCGTGCAGTTTCTCTCCGTGACTATTTAGTCCACTAAGGAGGAGAAATGGTTGCTGGGGGATAGCAATGTACTAAATGCAAATGAGATATCAAGCAAAAAAGTTTAACTTTTGCAGGAGGCATTTTTCCGTGAAACTTCCCATTTCCGTATGTAATAATGACGTTCTTCACAGCAGAGACTATGTATTTGCACACACTTACCTGTACATATTTATGCATGCATTTATGTATGTGCATGTGAATATGTGCATACAAATGTAATGCATATATCTGTCCCATGTTTGCACACCTCTGAAATAAATGCACAGCAGAGGTTAAAGCATTCAGTTCTGCTGAACACAGTGTGTCCTGTACCATACAAGTGTATGAGACCGTGTCAGACTGTGTTTATAGGGTCTGGCACACTTGTGTTATAGAGCACCCACAAAATTTTATGTGTGTACTATACATTGGATTCATGGTAAAATTTCTAAAGAAAATTTTGGAGGAAAGTCCTGAGGGATTTTGTGCTTGAAATAAATTTTCAGAGGTAAGTCAGGGCATTTGTTGCATGAGAAGACAGAGTCTCTTTTAGGAATGAGAGAGGACATGGCAGTAGAAGAGAGAAATGAGCCTGGGAGCAGGAAAAAACATGCATTTATATAGACAGTGCAAGAATTGCAAAGGGCAGTGATAGTGAGGATGAAGAACTTGAGCTTGACAGTGATCTGAAGAGGTGGATGAGAGATGTGGGAGAAGTGAAATATTGTGGAAGCCACTTATTTTGTATGAACCAATATATGGTCGGGGCAGGAAGGCCATCAAGAAAGAGTCACTCAGGCAAGATTTATTATGCAGTGCAACACATTCAACTGTATTGGTCAGCTTAAGTACACTAATTTCATTGAAATCATGCTGATTTATACCAGCTAAGGATGTGGCCTCACACATTTCAGAAAGGAAGGGTGTGTTAGGCAGGTGTTTAAAGGCTGAAGAAAAAGAAATCAGGAGAAGCCGAAAAGAAGCAAAGGGCATTAATCAAAGATTTTAACTCTGAATCATGCAGAAAATAACTCTGCTTCATTGCACCAGTATAGATTCAACCAGTATAGATTCAGCTAGTCCTGACAGTGTTCAGGCTTGCTACTGGCCAATTTAGAATATTTCCACATTGAGAAGATGTACGTTTTCCCCTCTTCCCTTCTGTCAGTTTTTTGTTCTCTTTTTCTGTGTCTCATTTTGGGAGCAGAATGCTGCAGTTCTGAATCTTGCCAAGCTTGAATCTTAAATTTTTGTTGAGTCCTTCTCCTCTCTTTCAGCTTACACTGAAGACCTGCACTGCTCTGGCAGTATCTGGCTGTAGCTCCAGCATTCATGTCTGTATTAAATTCCTAATTATCTAAACCATGAGTGTTAGAGTAGTTAGAAGTAGCAAGACAGAGTTCTGCTCTGTTCTACTTCAAGAGTGTCCACAGTGTAGAAATTTCTTACTTATGTTTTTAGAGGATGAAAACTACTTTGCACTTGATTTAAACTTTGAAGGCTTCTACCAAATACAACTAAACCTTGCAAATCCAACAACCAGGAGAAGTGAGCTGAATCTTTTCAGTGATACCAGCTCATCCTTTGGCCATGGGAAATCAGGTGACACTCCAGCCTTTCCTGCCCCTTTATTTTTGTCTTCTTATTTTCCTCTTTCTGGAAACAGTCTGATGTCCTGAGAGAGTGCAATTCACACTTAAGTGTTAGCAGTAGGTTCAGTGCTCTTACTTTAATTGCAGTGGAGTCATGTAAAAGCCACTATAGGTTTAAAAGAAAAGAAAAAACTTCCACTAAGGAAGATGTTGAAAGTACCTGAAGTACCTGTAATAACTGTAATTTTTTACTACTATTTTTATTGTTTTTTATAGCAAAATACATCAATGCAAGAGCTCAGGTTAAGGTCCTGTGTACCATAGACTGCAAAGAAGATGAAATCCTCTAAAAATGGGAAAAAATAGGGCAGAATAGGAAAATATTATTCACAGGCACGGAGACTGGCACCAAGAAAAAGCAGCAGGTACCAGACCCAACATGAAAAATAGCTGATACTCCTTCAGATGTGTCATGTGCCATGAGTCACTGTATCCTGAGGACCCCTATTAAGAAGAGGCACCATACAGCTGCACTATTGTGCTCCGTGTTGCACAGTTGCTCCTCCCTGCTGCTGGAGACAACTCCGTGCTGGATGGAGCTTCAGCCTGGCCACACGCTGCTGCTCTTACCCTTCCAGTAGAAAGTAGCATACACTTACTAACGCTGAGGACGTACATTTGCAACATGTGAGACAGGCAAAATGGAAGAGGGGTAAAGTTTTTTTCAGGGAGAATTGAGCAAGAGGCTGTTCAGTGTCACAGCTGGGAGCTGAGTTAAGGTCTGGAGTCCCCTTCAGTGTCTGAGTTACAGCATAATGCTTTCCCCTCCATTAGCCACCAAAAATCTGTGAAGCAAAAGCAGAATTAATGGCACTGAGTTGTCAGCTTCAGAAGTGTCTGTTTTTCCATGGAAACCTCTTCTCAGCAACAGCCAAGCTTCTCATCGTGAGGGAGCTGTCAGGCAGCTGTTCTGTGCAAAATGCTGTAGCTGCAGCTGCTTTCTGGAGAAGTCTCAACCCACAGCCAGGCAGCACACAGCCCCATTTCCAGCAATCCAGCTGTAATTCTGCCTGCCTGGTAATTTTTCACAGTGGTCATGCCAGAATCATAGCCTTGTTTTCTCTTGTCTGGCTGTTAGTGGTGATGTATGAAGAAGTAAGAAAGACAGCTTAATTTTCATAAGCTAACTTGTGCCTGGAGTAACAGAGAGTGAGAGGAGTGCACTTAATCATAACTGCAGGACCAGAACAGAAAATGATAGAGCTTTTGCTGTTAGTTGTGGTATTTTATTATAATAACTCTTAGGAAGAAGAAACCAGCAGCTCAGAATGCTGAAAGGTTCAAATCCATTACAGCAGGCACCGTGTTCTCATCTGCTGGAAGAATAGCTCACATAACTCCTTTATGCTTGCCTTTTCCAAAAGGCCGTGCTGGGAGGGAACTCTAGTCTATGCTGCCCAGAAAACCTGAATTCAGACTGATGTATGATCAGAGGTGAAGTGAAGCTGGTGATATTTCCTGCAGAACTGTGAGCACCTTGCAGGGGAGGCACAAAGGGTGGCAGAGGGACAGGCTGGTTGTGGTCAGAGAGCTGTTCAACGTGCCTGCTCGACACCATGCATCCCTTCATCCAGTGCCTCATGTCTGTAACTTTGTGATGCACTTGAAAAAGTAAATAACTAAATGAAATAGCTGGTGCTGGACAGATATTCTCACAATGACTCTTTAAAGAACAAAATTGCATTAAAACACTGAGTGAAAGCTTTTGAGTGAATTTTTAGTTGGTTGTAATTGGAAGGACACAACTTGGGATTTTTTTTTGTTTGAACTTTGAGATACATGGAATAATGTAATCTATAGGGTATATATTATGCATCTGTATTATATGTAACATGAGGATGGTTGTACATTCTTAGATGCGATTTTTATATCTTCAGATCAAAATATTTGGGGAATGTCTTCCAGAAAATATTTCTGATTTTCTTTTTTTCTGTATTGATTCAGAATGAAAACCTTTTTGGAAACATTAATATTTGCTATGCAGCTGAAGTTCTATTTTCTGGATTACTTCTGCCTTAAATCAAGATCACAGAGACAATGTAAAGGGAAATAAAATATATTCTTTAGCAAGATAGCAACACTATTCCAGCCTAGAGAAAATAGAAATATAACTAGAGAAGATGGAAAGCATATCTCCATAATTTTCTCCAAGGTGACTTGGGAGACAAGCTATCACATCTGCCTAATAGGCTTTTATGCACCAGTAAGAGCTACAACAGCCTGACAAGTTGCATAATGCTCTACCCTAGGACAGTGTGTGAACGTGTGCACATTCCCAGGCCATTGCAAGAGCAAAGCAGAGCATGTTAGCTCATACATTTTACTGTGTGCTTGTGACAAGCTAAGAGGGCATGTACAGCAGTTTTTCCAGCTCAGTTAATACACAGTAAGTCACATTATCTGATCCATGTATCTGAGCCTTAAAGCTTACATGATGTTCATTTCTGCCTTCATCTGTGTCCCATATGAAACCTCAAGGAGTACTGGTGAAAGTGAGGTTTTTTCCTGGTGTCATCAAAAATAAAGGGAAAATACAGAAAGAAATTATACAACTACAGTAAATACATGCCAACATAATTTCCTGAACCTTTTTTAGTTTATCTTGGCATGAGAAATAATAATTGAGAAAAAAGTATTTCAGGGGTAAGTTACTGGAACTGAGATTTTGGACTGGTACGTGGGAAATGAAAACCATTGACAAGCATTAAGGTTTGTTCATTTTTCCTTATCCATTGGTTTAAAGGCTGAAGTCTGTAGCATGTTGGGAAATCCATGAGGCTAAAATAATGAAAGCAGATTGATGCTCTGTGGTAAAGAAGTTTGGTATCTGCTTCTTGCAAATGGAATTCTGACATTTCTTTTGATGGTAGCTGTACTATCCTGAGAAGGATCTCTGGACTGCTGAGTTGTGAAACGTGCTATTAGATTATGGGCAGGGTCAGTCTCTTCCTACCAACTATGCCAACCCATTCCAGCCCAGCTACACCTGCATTTTCTATTGGTTTGGTTTTTTTTATTTCTCCTCATCCCTTATTAGCCAATGTTTCTTATCTTGATTTATTCTACTTCAGCTGTAAGGGAGTGGCTATAAACAGGCAGACTTCCAGCTGGGAGTCAACAAGTGTTGGTTTAAATTGTGTCCTTCGGCCTCTTTTTGCCTTAGGCTCCTTTCAGCCAGTTGAGATCCCTTTCATATTTCCTCACAGTATATGGCTTGTGAGTGATGTGCTCTCCAGTGTGTCCCATGTGTGTCACATCTCTCACAGGTTGAGAGATGCTGTCATTTATCTGTATGAACAGAGCTGCTTAGGATGTGTTTGCCTCTGGCTTGTAATTTCCTTCACTTGCTTGTGCATTGCACTCTGTTAGTATTACCAGTTTTCAGTAGCACCAATGGGTTTGATATGATCCTTTTGCTCTCTCCCAGCTTTTCCACCTTCTTAAAAATTTATTTATGGGATCTAACATGAAAAAATTGTATATACTGTATAATAAATATGTAAGGGAATAGGAGATACATCACTGGAAAATAAGGTGAGGAGTGTCATGTTGTCATTAGGATAGAGCAGGATGATGCTAGAGTGGTGTGGGGTGGATTTGTTAATCTCTCAAAGTTATTTTTAGATTGATTTCCATTCACTCCTTGAAAAATTTCCTAGTGTTCTGGCTTGGTTTTTTTATTTGCATTGGCCAATCACTGCTGCTTACACTCTTTGAAACAGCATTCAAGACACATTGAGGTTACTGACATTCCACTGAATTGCAGATACCACAGAAGAGTGTATTGCAATCACCTTTCAAGCCAATTATAAAATTGAGTTAATCATATCTGTCTTTGTGTCTCATTCTCAGCCCAACCTTTGTATTGGACCATACTGAAATAGCTGTGGTTTTATGTAAGCAACATACAATGGTCATTTCAGGCTTGCAGTGCACTGCTGTGACAATACACACAATTTTACAAGCATAGCTGGGATTTGAAAACGATGCTTCAAAGCATGATGCTTAATTGCTTTCTCAAAAGATTGCAAAATAATTTCCAGTACTAGTCTCAGTGCCCTCACTGAGCATGTCCTTTCAAAGCACCATTCCTTTTACTTTCTCTGACTAGATCCAAATGCAGTTCTCCCCTTCCCTCCAACCTCCATTACCACAGCATCCTTTCCATCACTTCTCTTATTTACATTTTATACACCACATTTTAGGATACATAATTAAGTCCTTATCTATACAAACATTCATTTCTCGGTTGATTTTTAAGCAGTGCAAACCTTCTAGACACATTTGATTTAAAATACATTTTACTCTAGCTGAAGCCAGCTGCTAATCAATGCAAGAGAAACTGAAATAAAACTGAAGTCATAATTTCTATGCAGCATTCTACACAGGCTCACCCAAATGACTTCTAAATTACTCTCTTAAATTAAAACAGTGCAACTTTCTTATGTAGGTAAACTTTTCAAATCCAGTATTTTTTGAAGCAAAAGGGAGGGATGTGTTACTCTTTTTTTCTCAGTCACTCTTTGTGACATTGAGCCTTGTTCTTCAATTATGTTTTCTCCATCAGAGTATGAACAGATCTTCATATTAGATGATCATTTTACCAACACTTAATTCTCACTAGGAGGATTCTCCATCATTGTATTCCAAAATCAAGCGGCATTCAGATTTGTCTGGATGACATATTTCTGTCAGCGTGACAAAGGTTCCCACAGTGTTTAATTACTCAGGCTAGCCAGGGAAGAAATGAGCCATGCTGAATTTGCTGTTCCACGCCTGCTTGTCTGTTACATAAGCTGGCTTCTTCTGAAGGCATGGAAGGAAGGCAGCACCCCATCTTCCGCCTTCTTCCACTGGTTGTCCCTCTCCAGATTTCCTGTGTTTTTTCCATTTATTGACTGTCTTATATCTTATGATATTCTTGCAATTTGCTCATTTTCCAGGGCAGCAAGTTCTTGGCTTGGTGGAGAACCAGAGTGATTGGTATTTGGGCAATCTCTGGAAGAACCATCGGCCCTGGCCAGCGCTTGGGAGAGGCTACAACACAGGTAGGACCTGAGGGTTTGCTTTGAATTAACACCTGCAGTCAGTCTCCTGGTATAGAGAGTATGAGATGTGGTAACTGGCTCCTCCCTTCCTAAGCTACAGCTAAATTTATCTTTCTGAAAAGGAAAAATGATGCAATGTAATGCATTTTGGAATTTCTGGTCTTCTCTAAATGGTGTTAGAAAAGATTGTGTGACATTCTTGGGGAGGAACAGAGCTTTTCAGCAATCTGACAGGTCCTCAGCACATCTACAAGATTTCTGTCCACAATGACTTGTGACTTGTATATAGGCCCAGCAAGAGGGAATGAATAGGACTTGATAGTTTTCTGTAGAGAAATAAATGGTATCACAAAATGTTAGCCAAATAAACATAATAACCCCTGCAGGACACCAACCGGGTCATAATTGCCTTATAAAATGCAAGCTACTGGCCATCAGTGTCTGCTGCCATGAGAAAGGAATAAAGGCACTAGATCAGAGAATTTATTAGCTTACAAGAGACAGGTCTTCCCACTGATTTGTGTTTGGTATGTGAGAAAACATACCAGGTGCATACAGAACACACGCATACACCTAAATCATTTCATTGCAGACCTTTAAATGCTGATGCAGTGAGTTCGGTTCTCTCTCTCTTTGTAATAAAAGGGCAGAACAGATGGTGAAGCCTCCATTTGGAACAGATGAGTCCATTTAAATATCCCTGAACTATCAGGAAATTACTCACCATAAAAGTGATTTTGCTTCACAGAAATAGATTGGATTAAATTAAACAGACTAACTAGAAAAAGGATTGAACAAGTTGTGTGGTTGGGTCATCTGTATTTCTCTATTCCTATGTATATATGTGGGAATCCCACTAGTTTTTGTGAATTCGTAGTTTAGCATCTGCAGAGCATCTCTGTTCTCTGGAAATGTTCAGAAGAATAGCCTAACAGAACACAGATTAGTGTGGAAACAAGATCTTGGCATAATAGGTTTGTTTCCTAACTCTTCTTTGCCAGAATTGCAAATAGAAAGGCTAGGTCTGCCCATCCCTGTTCCCCAGCCCCCTCAAAGCATGAGACAGAGATAAGTTTCATGGATTTTTTCTGAAATTTGAAAGCTTGTGTTATACACAGTTCAACTTGTTGGTGTCAATTCAGTTCACTGTTACACCACAAAGCAGTATCTTTTGTTCTACTGAGAAATGACCACCTTCTATAGCTACCTTCTTTCTGCTGTATTTTTGCCTTTTCCTTTCTGACATATTTTTGCCTTTTCCTTTCTGCCATTTTAATGCTGGCAGAGAGAATCTGGCAGAACCACATAAGATCAGAATAATGCAGTACTGTATGGTGGATGGTATAAAATATATATATTTATTTCTAAAATGTTAACATTAAAAAAAAATCTGTGAGGCTTTAACTTATGTTGTCTTAACTTAATTGTCCAAATGGTTTCTAGGAATACCAAATGTCAGTATATCACATAAACCTAACACTGAAAGCAAAAATAATCAGATATCTGCAGTCCTTCACATACACTGCATGTGTTTATTCTTCTATTAATACATACCTATGAAGCCATGCAAAATCCCATAATCCTGCACTCCTGCACAAGATTTTATTTTCCTCACAATTTCTTTCTTCACACAACTTACCTTGTAGTTATAAAAACTCTTTTTTTAGAAAGAAAACCAGAAGGTAGATAATGTATGGAAGATTGACAAGTGATCATAAGAAGTGGAATGTTGTTTTTTCAAGGATGTGGAACAAGAGTGAAACAGTGCAACCTCTGAGAAGTAGGAAACGAGGTTATTGACAGAATCAGCACCCTTTAATATAAATTCCGTGATTGAATTAATTGTTTGCCTCAGTAATCTAGCAGAGACTGGAGGTATACATTTCTCAGGGAAGGTGAGACTGGGTCTTGTGTAATGGGTTCAGTAAATAAAAATAATTGACACTGAATGCAACGGTGTGGCTAAGGAGGATTCAGAAAACTAAAGCAGGGGGACTCTGAAAAGAGGGGCAGTATCTCTAAGCAAAACACTCATGAAAGGCAGCGGTCCAGGAGGGGGAAGGCATGGAAATTAGTGCCTAGAGCTGTACTTAGGAACTCCAAAAGGGACCCCAAACCCCTGAAACTTTAATGAGCTAAACAGAGCTGGACCATGGGGAGGCTCTCAGACAGACTTTACTCTTGCTCTTGGGAGAGTATTTACTACAGACCTAGGATACAATCCTAAGGAAAGAGATTTTTATGTGAGCCTCTTCAGCCAGACCTAACCCTGGCAGATTTGATTTTGAAGCACCTCTCAAAGTCAAAAGTGTTCTACTGCTCCTAACAGTTTCTGAAGACAATTTCTCTTTCACTCTTATCTTTCTATGCCTGAGCCTCTCTGGACAACATATAGGTTGGGAGAGTCCCAGAAGGCAGGTGTATTAAAGGCAAGGATGTGTTTGTTCCTTCTTCGCTGGTTCTTTAAACCCAGTAAGCATTTGCAATCCTCTCTTCCTTGTATGCCCAGAACAGATCTCCTGACAGCCAGTACAGATTTTCAAGGAAAGATTTTATTTGGTTGTTTTTAATTCTTCCTCATTTGCACAGGCAGATAATCCAAGTCATACCTTAGTCAATGATAATATAATTGTTGAAAAACCAGACCAAACCGAAAGTCAGATGATTTAATTAGTGTTTAAGGTGTTCTTAGTTAGAACCATTCTTTATTTGTGATAACATTCTCTTCCTCAAGCATTTTAAACACAATTCCTTCTGTACCACAAAGGTTTCCAAGTTTTTTTTCTGTACTCTACTGGCAAACACTCAGTAAGCTGCTTAATCAAATGCCCTTTTTATGTATCATCCACTCCATGCTGATTGTCTGCGCTGAGTTAACTCTTCCAGATTCCTCATACACTAATTCAAGCACAATTTCTTGCTATGTAACTATATTATCTTTCACTGACTAAACTGTGCTTTTGAAAGTATTGCTACACTATGATTTTTCTTTGTACAGATGTTAAACTTACAGCTTCAGAGTTGCACTGTATAGTTTGATGTTCATTTTGGGAGTAACAGTCATCTTAGTCCTCAGAAAAGTACCTTATAAAAGAAATTCTAAACATAAAAGCTTTTAGTATTTTTTTTAGTACTTTTTGTCTGTCTAATACTTTCCATCATGGTGGAGAATAGCTTTTAAAAGCAGTCTCTGGTGACTGTTAAGGCTTCTGACCACTTTTTCCGGGGGGTGATTCACCCCTGGCTTCTCTGGCTTTAGTGCAGCAGAGCCAACTTCCATCAGCTGAGAATGGACCCCATGCCTGCCAAATGGAACTTTGGGATAAATCTATAATTTGGGTGCTGGGGGTAATTTTAAAAAACTTTGGCCCTGGGGATTTCAGACTCCTAGACTACAGAAGCCCATACTGAAGATTTGAGGCTCAACTGAAATGCACTGCCTCAGTGGAACCACCAGAAACTATAAGGAGGTGTCTCAACAGCTTGAGCTGAGAATTCATACTCCTACACTGGGAAATGTGACATTACCAGATTTGTGGATTGGGAACAGAAGGGAATGGCTAGCACCTAACGATTACTAGGCTACATGTGTACTGTGCCTTATTACTCCTGTGTTTGTAATGACTGGAAGAGTGCTAGAATTAGTCTCTCTCCTTTATTGTTTCCCTGAAGAAAAGGACCTGTGGAAGTGGAATTGGAAATGGATAGCACGTGTTACGTCATTTTTGCATTATATTTAACAAATTTGAATGATGAAAGACAAGCATAGAACAGACTGTTTATATGAAATAAGCCTGGATCATGTCTTGTGCTCCTTCATGATGAAGCTGTGCATCTTCCGTGCAGAAAACAAATGACTGGTGAAGCAGTGCAGAGTGGGCTGTTGGTAGTCATGGCACTGCCTGTGGTCCTGCTCCAGAAACCTGGTAACAGCTTTCCACCGAGCTCCACAGGCTTCTGCTCATGGCATTGTGGTAATTGTAGTCAAGTATGTTGGCTGCTTGAGAGAGGAGGATGTTGTCAAATTGTCTCAGTGAATGAAGAAGTCAGAAAAGTCATGGTTTATAGAACCTTTTAAACCCACCATGGTGGCCTGACCAAGCTTAGCCATGCCCCCTCTAAAGCCATTGCAATATTCCTGTCTGCCATTAATTCGAACATAAGTGATGTTTGGTTATAGAAGACCTGTCATTAGGGTTGGGTCAAAGTACCTTTGGAGCCTTTGCAAACAGATGAAAAATGTATTTTAATGATTAAAAAACCAATGTCCAACACTCATGACAAGTCAAAAAGCAGCACTTTCTTCATCTGCTTAGGTTCACACTGTGCCAGTTTTTTGGATTAGATTTTTCTTCCTTTAGGACACCGTGAGTTTACTCAGTAAATACTGTTCTCAGTGCAAAGCATGGTGATACATATGAGCCTTATACGTGTAAAGGTGCCTTTGAAGTACAAATACTGTGCACATTGTCCAGGTAGCAGTTTAGGAATGCCAGCCTCTCTCGTTGCTTTCAGTCTCAACAGGAAGTATTAGTCTGTTAGTCTGTTTGTGTCAAAGGTGGGAAGCTAAAGCAATAATTCTGCTTTTTGATGACCCCATGCCTATCTTTGTTGTCTATAATCTGTAGCTTGCACTTAAAAATAAGCTATCTTAAAGCTGACTATCCTCAAAGAATAGCTTCATTTCAGGTCTTTCTCATGTACTTTCTAAAGCATGTGATGTACTGAGAACTTGTTTACAGCATGCTTGACATTTCTGAAATGAGGGTCAATATGTCTTTGATTTTGAAAATGAGGTCTCTAGTTTGAGAGGCCTATCCATGTAGTAAAGGCATTACTGTGGCTGACTTAGTCTACTGTTCATGGCATTCTCTCAGATACCTCCTCTACTCCTTAGCAATTTCATGTCTCAGCCCCTGCAAAAACTGTTTTTAAAAAACACCACCAGACTTGCTTTGAAACACTGAAAACATTTATCTTGTAGGAAACCTGTGATTAAAAAAGATGGTGTTTAGACAGTCTATACCAGATTCTAGTTGTATTGGAGTAAATAAAATTTATTTCTTTTTAGTTGATTAAATTGTCTTCATTTTGGGAGTTTTATTGATCTGACCAGAGTCCATACTGTAAAGTTCTCCATGTAATGTACATAAATCAGGCATTTAGAGGTAGCATTCCAATGTAATGATTTAAAAAATCATTTTGAAGTGTTTTATTTTTAGCTTGATCAAGGCAGTTCTTTATGTGAACATACATACCTTGATCAGTAATTATGTTGTCCAGCAGTCTGAAGTGCCCTCTTTATTGTAGAGGGACAATGATTAGCAGGTTAAATTTGGATGAAAGACTTGCACATAAAAGCTTAGTAAAGGCATTGAGGTGTCTACACTGAGAACAAAACCTTCTATTATATGATGGGAGAAGCCCAGACAAATGCATAGTGATAGTAAAACCAGTACGTTTTCTTCTGAAGTGCAAGTTCACTTTCCAGGTTCTCATTGTGCTCATAAAAGTGATTGTGGAAAGACAGTTCCTTTTTGTAGAGACAGAGACAGCAGATTTAGCCACAGTCCTTAAACAAAGAAAAGAGATATCACAGTTGGACTCCATCTTTGGACTCTTAATAGGGAGCTTGGTGCCTGTCACAGAAAGTAGCAGAGTGACTAAGATGTCTTTCTACCCCGTGTCAAAGTCATTCCCACTAATAGAGTGCCAACAAAACCAGTTGGATTTGGTCATAGTCGGATCCTCTTAGGATCTCTTAGGTGCTAGGGCAACCTAGCATTTTGTGTTTGGGCAAACTAAGTTCAGGACAAACCTTTCCCCTTTAAAAAAATACCAAGAGACTTTAAAAGAGAAGAATCTGCAAATCTTGTGGACCACACACAAATCTCAGAAGAAGCAGCTCATTTCTTGCCTTTCCTCATTGTCTTGTCTTTATGTTCAGCTATGTCCTGGCTTTAACTGTTCGTGCTGTAGCTCCTCTGCCTTCCCTTCTGCACCAATCTTTGTCAAAGTGAGCTCAGGGGAGGACAGGGGTGCTGCAGTACACTCTATATGCAGATCTTCTCTATACAGTTGTACTCAAGAAAGTCACAGACAGTGAAAAGAGAAGTTTTCCCCAAGTAGAATTGTTGAATTATAGGCAATTTAGATCAGAAAAGATCTCCCAAAGTCTTTTGGCCCTCTTCCCATTGAAAATCAGCTCAGGTTGCTCAGGGCCTTTTCCAGCTGAGTTTTAAGTGTCTTCATGGATACCTCTCAGAGCAGCCTGTTCCTGTATTCAGCCACTGTTTTTCTATTCAGTGAAAAATAAAAGTAAAGATTCATATTTGTAATTAGATTTTCCTTTGCTGCAATATGTGACTGTTATCTCTCATTCTGTCTCTGTGCATCTGTTAGAAAATTATTGCTCCATTAAGTAGTTTTAGAAAGCAACAGGAAATCGGTCAGTCTTCTCTTCCCCAGGCTGAAGAAGGCCAGTTCTCCAGCTTATCCTTATGAGTGCCAGGCCTGTGACCATTTGAGTTGCTCTCTGATGGATCTACTTCAGCGTATCAGGATATTTATTTGACTGAGGAATCCAAAACAGTGCTTCTCATGTGGTCTTAAAAGTGCTGAGCCAAGAGTGGTATCACCTCCCATGACCTGAGGGCTAATCTAGCTCAACACATGGAATATTGCCCCAAGGTTGCACTGCTGGCTCATGTTCAACTTGCTGTCCACCCAATCCCTTAGAACTTCTCCTGGAAATCTCCTTTCTATCCACCTGTCCTCCAGCATGTACTCTCCATTCAGGAATAGTCCTTTTCAGGACTTTCTGTTGAATTTTAGGAGCTTTCTCATACCCACTTGTCCAGTCAAGGAACCTGTGTAGCTGCCCATCCCCAGGGGATTAGGCCACAGCCCACCATGTGGTGTCATGTGTTACATTGCCTAGGACACATTCTATTCCATTTCCAGATCATTATTCTGAATGCTTAACAGTATCAGGCTCAGTACCAACTCCTGTGGAATACCCCCTGTAACTGGCCACCATCTGGGTGTTTTATTGTTGAACACAACCCTCCAAGCTTGGCAGTCCAACTTTGCAATCTCCTTACCCAAACTGTAGCGCAGTTTGGTTATATGAGCATGATAAACAGCTCCTTAAGCAAATCTCTCTATTTCTGTTGGGAACCTAATCCTTCTCTCTGTTACTAGAAAATAAGTGGTTGTGCAGGAAGGATTATGTTTCCTGGGCTTTTTTTTTAAATGCTGTAGTTAATTTCCAGGCTTGTTCATTGTGTGCTGCTGCTTTCATTCCCCTAATCCATATCTTAGAATGTTCTATTCGTCCTGAATCTCACTCAGTCAATAAACTGCCCATTAAGGGGGGCGGGGGGAAGGCAGGGGGAAAGTATAAGGCAGATACTGTTAATATTAAAAGCCAGCCAAAATAATTAGCACCTGTGCAGGGTGCATTTTTCCTCTTCACATAGTCCCAAGTGGAAACCTTGTAAAATTGTTGGTATTTTGACCCCTATTGAATATGATGCCTTTGAGAGGATCAAAACCGAAAAGCCAAACATAATTTAAAGCAATGGTCCCTGTTACCATTCACTTTTTGCTGCTTTCTGTGGAAGAATAAAACACAGATAAGTATCATAGATAAGGTCCAGATCTGATATAAATGCCTGACTCTTGCATTAAAGAGACTTAAGCTGATTTACAAGAGCTAAGAATTAAGAAACAGATTATTTTTTTCTTTTAAAGGTGGATGGTTCTTTGGTGGAGAGTCTAAGATAAATTACTTTTGGAAGATATACTTGCTTTTAACGGTGTAAATAGCCAGCAAATTTCAACAAACCTCCTCAGTTTTTATCCATAAAAACCAGTTTTGTGTGATCCCTTTTTCCAAACATGCCTGCACATGGAGATGCAATGACTGGACCTCCTGCACAGTAACCCTGGACAGTCTGTATTGTTCTGTGATTTCTCTTCAGCACAGCTCACCCAAAGTCCAGTTCCTGTGGCTTTTTGTAGAGTTGTGACACTCACTCACTCACAATTCTGTGTTTTGAGGCACTGACATGAAGAATTCTATGTTCAGGAAGAATTAAGAGATGCATGACAATCATCCCTACCCAGGATGGGTAATTGGATGAACTCCAGGTTTGTTACTGACAAAATACTTTGTGTGATCAGTGGATGTACAAATAGCGTAATTTCAAGTATGAGTACAGGAGATGAATTTGTTTTGTATGGAATGGAGGCTTTTTACTCCTGTCACACCCGATGTCTACACTGCCAGGTAACTTAGCTGCTCAGTTCATTCTTCACTCTTGGCTCCCTGTTTATCCACAGGACAAAGAAATTAGTTGGTACCCTGTCTTTCTCAGGAACCAAACTGTCTTTCATTAAAAAAAATTAAATTTAGTGTAATTTTTTCATTGTTCACTTCAGGAAGTATTTCTGGAAGGTAGCATGGATAGGACTACACTCCATTTGGCACCTCTTTCTAAGCCCCAAGTGTGGCCTCAGAAGATTAATATTTCACATGCACTGATGACATTCTCCAATGCACACAACACAGACCCTCTGTTCCTTGCTAAAAACAC
Organism: Molothrus aeneus; assembly: GCF_037042795.1. Lineage (NCBI taxonomy): Eukaryota > Metazoa > Chordata > Aves > Passeriformes > Icteridae > Molothrus > Molothrus aeneus. Next base: position 17,579,025 of record NC_089650.1, on the reverse strand, counting down.
TCCAGTCTAGAAAACTGTGGCATGGCTCTCTCATAATGTCATCCACACTGAGAAATGCAAACAGGATAATCGTTCTGTCTGACAACTGAAGGAGCATAAACCAGACCTCAGAGACAAGTGCTGTGCAGGATGGATGTGGCCAGCAGGGCGTGCTCAGGAAAGAGCCAGGCCCTGAGCAGAGCATGCTCACCCCCAGTTGTACACACACAACCAGGGCTTTGGTGCTCTGGGTGCTGGGGATCATTTCTTGGACTGTATATCTTTTAAAATGTAGATTTAGCTACTTGTCCAGGGCTAAGCTTCACAGGTCAAAGATGACCACTCAAAAATTTGCAAAATTCAGCAATAATACTGGAAACTTTCCCATGAAGTTTGGAAAAATGGCTCCAGGAGCTTATCTAGGACCAAGTCAAAGGATAATTTGATCCTAGGTTATTAATATTTGGAGGAGAAAATAACATTTCTTAATAGAGGGCTTGCCAATTTAGCAAAGGTTCAGCAAGATCAAATGACTGAAGGTTCAAAGAGATGTTCAAATTAGAATAAGGGAAGCACCCTGCATCAGGGTAATTACTCATTGGAATAACTTATCAAAGTTTGTGGTAGACTATCCATTATTGTAAATGTTTAAATCAAGACTGAATTTTTTTTCTAGAAGTTATGCTCTAGTAGGCCCATAACTGATTTTGAAAAATCCTATGACCTCTGTTATACAAGAGTGAAAAATCATCCTTTCTGACTCTATCACCTAAATAAGTATTTAATCAGGAGGTTTTTTTTCTGTTGAAGCCACCTAAGCACACAGGCAAATGAAGCCACAGTTAATCTTGTGTGTAAGAATTTACTGCAGCTTTAGTATTGAAGAGAAGAAAAGTTCTTTAAAACTTGGTAAAAATTTTTGACATTCACACCCCTCCCCCCAATATCACTTTTCATTTTAAATCTCACATTTCAAAATACTTTATAATAAGATGTGTACCTGGCCATCTTTTAGCTAGGGCCACTTTTGGCATCTTCATGATGTATTTCAGACATGTGCAGAGATGTCAGCTGATCCTTGTGCATGACAGTGCTGTGAGATGTCCTTAAGACAGATCTCCACTTCATGTGGCCACTGCCATGGTGATACAGTGTATAAAGGCTGAAACCTCCCTCCTCTCTCCCTTTGCAGGTTTGAGATTAGATTGTTTTCTCTGAGGTGTAAAAGTGCTCAGAAAAAACTTTCCCAGTCTTTTGCATTTTATGAGATTTTAATGATGTGCCTCTTACAGGGTTTTTTCCCTTCTTAGAAGCCATTTCCATAGTTTACCAAATGAGAACTCCCTGGAATATTTCTTTTTTGCCTCTAAAATGTAATTTCTCTGTGCTATATATTCAAAGGGTCACAAAAAGAAGCCATGTAAGGAGCTTCTTCACAGATGGTTTTTGTCTCCAACAACCCTTAGCACAAGGTTCAGGATACAGGGTTTTGAGAAAGGTTACTATCCTTAATGTCTTCCTTGATGCCCAAACAGCAGCTGGGAATAACCCCTAGTTTCCATTTTTTACTTTTCTAATATTTTTGTTATTTCCCAGCCATGTTGTTTTCCATGTTAGGTGAATCTTTTCAGCAATTTGGGCTGCTAGGTGTGTGAATTTTTACTGCTTGGGATTTTATATGCTTGGGATCTGTGTGAGAGAAGGCCAATTTCTTCAGGTCTAGAGAAGATTTTTCTTTGCTGACCTCTGAAAGGCCTGTGGAATTGTTAGTTCTCACAAGATTCTGGGAGATAAGAGGAGAGAGCATTACTGAACAGGATGGTCTCTAAGTAGCAGAGGTATTCCTCCATAGACCTGCAAAAAGTCTTATGGCTCATGTTTCCTCTCCTCCAGACCTTCTAGACTCTGGAATCAAGGAAATTCCTCTGTAGCAGCTTTGGGGCTTAAAGAAAGTTGGAGAAATTCCCCCAGAAGTGGAAGTAGTTAAGTAGAAGATAGAAAACATGTTTATCTTCTTCCAAATTGCTCAGGAAGAATAGCATCTAAGCAGTAAAGAATCAGAAAACTGGGACATTCTGAGCTACAGTGAGCAGCTCTATAATAAGAAGTTAGAACTATGCTTGAGTAAAACATTCATCTTAATTCTGCCTAAGGAAAAGTACCATAATTGGGAAGAAGAGAATAAAGAAAGTAAAAGTCTTCTATTTAATTAAATGGTCATCAGGAAGTGTAAACAAAATGTTTATAATGCTTCAGGAGGAACCAGCCTCCCAACAGAGTGACTGCACAACATTTCAAATTGCCCTCTATGACAACTTTCATTTTAATACATGTGCAGAGAAAACGAGGGCTATTGCATTCTGTCACCATGCCTGGAGGGACGCACACTTTCTTTCAAAACAGCTTCTCAGCCTTGTTCAGTTTTCTGAGAGGAAAGTTCCAATGTGGATCATCATTTATTCTCAATGAACACATTGTACATCCGTGCAAGTTTTTTATTAGTTTGGGTATTTTAGATTGTGAAAAGCTTTTTTGGGAAAAAAGACTGGTGCATGAAATTCATAGTTAAATAATGTATCAGGAGGCTCCAGAAATGTGCTAGAATGACAGTCCTTTCAGTCACATCATGTTAAAAGCTATAGAAAAATATGGCTTTATTACAGTAATGATATGGCTGGTCAAATTATGAGCAACAGATAGTCCATAAACCAAGTGAGATAAATGCTGTGAATTTCATCCACACAAAGATGTACATTTTAAAACGTGTGCAGTGGCTTGTTTTGGAATTCTAACTTTAATTTAATGTTTTAATCCCTAACAGCCATATACTTAGGTTTTTCTGTTTGCTCTTGATACTGTGGGTAGAAGAGAGAGGCCACAGTCAGTGGTGTGGAGCTGTGGCTCAGTGGATTCCAAATGCAGTCCTTAACTGCTGGTCATTGGAGCCCTGACCAGCAAAGGCATAGTCACATCCCTAACATTGCACGCTGGGACAGTTTCCATTGACTTCAAGTACAATAAATCAGAATTAAAAGAAGTTGCAAGTATTTGCTAGAGTACTCAGCAATCAGCACTATCATGGAGCCTCTCCTAGGATAGCAGAGCTACACGGCTCTTCCACAGCACTTAAAATGGAGTTGAAATTTTTGGTGCCAAATCTCTTTCGCAAAACATGGTAGATTACTGCCCTAAATGTCTGGGTCAGATATTTATTACAAAATCTGCATAATTTCAGGCCTGTTTAAAGTGATTTCTTACAGACTCAGTTAGTTCATTATTTCTCTCAGACTCAGTGGTTTGGTTGGTGTTGGTGTGCTGCTTAGCTATAGCAAAATCCCAGTAATTTTTTAAAACTCACTATTGCTTTATGATATATTTTGAAGTGTGTCTTACCTGTCTGTTTTGGATATTATGATGATATCTACTTGTTATTTGTCTAGCTGGTTCAGTGTTGCAGGCCTGATTTCAAGAAGAACTTTTAAAAACCTGACAGGGATAGATTCTGAGGTGCTACTCATATAAGATGGCATTGCCTCAAAGGCTCACAAAAGCATCCTGTTCCACCCAAAAGGAAAGGCAAGATCCTACAGAAAATTATTTCTTAGGAGCTACATTTTCTTCCCCCACAGCACTGAATGTTTTTTTCAGGCACTTTAAAAGGCCCATTGTAATAAATTGATTGAGTTTGAAAGCTTGTCCAGTTTCACTATAACGTCTCTAAGTGATTCTGTTTTGTCTTAAAATGTTGTTTATTACTTCCAGCTCTACTGTATGTTCCCCTCTGAATTTCAGGAGGAGCTGTTGTCTTTGTTCTAGAAGCAAGAGGTGGGCATGTTTGGTAGTATTCCAAGGGAAATGGCTGATCTTTCTGTAGACTTTAAATTTACTGTTCAGAAAAATGAAATAAAATATTTTGTTCTGGAGCAGATTAACAAAAGCAAACAAAAAAGAAGAACAAATTTGCTGACATGTCTTAAAGCATCTCTGGAAACCATTGCTTAATGAAAACATTGGAAGATTAAATGAAAAAATGGGAAAAGGATGGAAAAAGGGACTCCCAAAGTTTGGTTAGACCCAAAATAGAAAATTTATTTTCCTTTTCAGATCTTGTAATAATTTTCAATAAGATTTTTAATTTGTATCAATTTTGAGATTAAAATTATTTTCAAGTAAATTGAGCTTCAAAATGTACCAAAAAAAAATTTGCAGTGTTTTCCAACTGAAACATTTTTATCCAAATATGTTAATTCAGGTTTATTGTCCTGTTTTATTCAATTTATTCACCAATATTTTTTTTTTGTGCTTAAGGGGAGTTTTTTTATTTTGGTTTTGGAGCTGGGTTTTTGTGTGTCCTTAAATGACATTTTTGAGAAACTGCTTTCTTTGTTTGTTTGCTTTCTTGTTTGTTTGCCTGTTTGAGCAGTTCAGAATCTGTCAAATTTTGGTAGTTCAAGCAAAGTCTCATCAAGCAGCAGGAGAGAAATGCCATTCAAGTTATAACAAGACTAGGATGTTTTCCACAAATTTAGTAATAAAGCATTCTTTTTCTCCTAGATCTTTGAGATATTTACATCTCTGGATATGCCTGAACTATTTCCTCAGGACAAAGAAAATAGGGTGTTCTGTGGCTAATCATAATTTGTTTAATACTCATGAGATGTTTGGGTTGCCACTTCTCTCTTTTTCTTTGTTTGCTGCCAAGCTTTCCTTCTGTTTTTCTCAGGTAGGTTACGGCAGGAAGATGCTGCACTTCTCAAAAGATCAGAAGTCCTGCTGCCTGGGGCTAGATGTTAATAAAATATTCCTTTCATTTCTTGTTTTTCCTGCAGTCTCTTCTTCCCCCAGCACAGCAGATGAGAGCGAGTCCCTTTTCCCCTTATGTTCAGCTGTATGTCATCTTGAATTTAGTCTGAGATTTCACTCAATTTGACTCTGAGGGAAGCGGATCCTGAGGCAAATATTTTCCTTTCCTTATTTCAGACACTTTGCCTGCAAACTAATTGTGTAGATTGAAGTTAGTTCATTTGTTATGTTTGCTTTTGGCAACACAACAATATAGACAAGAACCTGAAGTTCACTGTTCTGAAAAAAATAATTTTTCCTCTGTGTGAACTGTTATAAAAGTTCCCAAAACACATGCTTTTGCTTTGCTTTTGCACTCAGTAACACTTAGTGAATAGTATTAAATTCTCCTCTTAGTAGAAATATCTTATTCTCACTAATACTAATGAATAAATATTTAAACTTGCTATAAGTATTCTCTGGCAGCAGTAAATTAAAAACCTAAATAGAAACTGTACAAAGGTGTTAAACTCAAGCCTGCAGGTGAATTAAAATAGAAATCACATTGAAATCAGTTTTAATGGGGAAACAGTAAAACTTTGTGAATATTTTCAGTAGCCATTATTGCATTATAATTTAGTACATCCTTTCTCACGTATATTCCAGTTTTTTCACTCCATCTGCCTCTTCTACTCTCAGCTGCTACCATGATAGCCCCTCAGGACAGCATAATCTTGTTAGCTGCAATGCCATAATCTGCTGCTAGGATAAGAGTGGAAGTCAAAAAAAAAAAAGAGAATACTGCACATATTAAAATATTTCCCCTTTTCTTCCTCCTTCCTAAGACTGGAGGCTTAGAGAAATTAAGAAAAATCAGCCTATTGTCTATGAATTATAAAAACTATTCTATTACAGTTATCTAACCATTATTCTTTATTTTTTCTTAATAAAGAACCTTCTCAGTTGCATTTAACTGCAAAGCTGACAGTTCTTGCCAGCTGGAAAAAATCCTTTGCTGGAGAGGAGATCTCCCACCCAGTTTATTGCTGCAGCACAAGGAACCTGATGTAGAACCTGTTTCACACTGATGTAGAATTTCAGACAATGTATAATGGCTCTCTTAGAAGCTCATGCATGCACACTACATGCTCCAAAATAGGCTTTTCTTATGCTGGAGAGAAGACAAACACACTGGCATAAATTAACTGTAGCATGTTGTGACAATGCATCCCTTTAAAATCTAACAGCTGGAAGCAGAAAGGTTGACTGAAGATGAAAGGGGATCCCTCCAGCACAGGTTCCAGCATCCTTGGGAACCAGATGGACTAAATGGAAAACACAACTAAAATAGGCCACAAAATGCACTGCCAGGAGAGGTTTTCTTTTTATTCATAGCAGTGCCAGGTTTTACTAGAAAGAAACTTTCTATGTCATAGAAACTAAATATAGGAAGCAACTGGAACCACCTATGTCCTCTCCCATCCAGAGCAGCACTTTTCCAGGTACATTTTCTAATCCTGGTGTAGTCTGATTTGGAAAGACTCGTGAAATAAAGTAGTTTGTCTGCCATTTTTAGTTTATTTCACTGCAGCGGTTTTAGGAGAGTTTTTCTTAAGCATTCAGACTACATTTCTTTTCTTTTTCTCATTACTTTTAGTTTTATCAACTTGGACTCCCTGAGGCAGCTTTTCCCTGTGCCTGCTTTTTGTCATTTCGTATTCTTCTGTGTAGCTGCTACTGTTCTCTACAGTTGCCATATTTTTTGTAAGGCCTCTTGTTAAATGTCATTTGCAGATGTCATTACTGTTCTGTTTACTTCCTCCCTCCACTAATGAAGATATGAAACAACACAGAACCCGTCATTGATTTTACTAGGTGGTTTCTGTCAGCCTGCTGTTTATCAGTACTCCTTCTTTGTGGTCCTTCAATCTGCATTCATTCCCCATGACAGCACTCTTATCTGAGCCTTTCCCAATTTATGTTTCAAGCAGATTTTTCTAAGACACTGTAGGAAAGGTTTTGCTGGTGTTTCAATCCAGCTTCATTGTTTCCGCTGTTCTCCCTTCTTGTACACTAGGAATTTTGGCCAGCCAAAAAGTAACTGAGGAATACAATGAATGTTGAGGTACCTTTCTTCCAACTTAAAATTTCCAGTTTGAGGATCCTGTTCTGTGCACACTTGGTGCCTCAATGGCGGGTCCTGTCAAGGTCTAGATTGTAACCAGCATTGATAATTTGTTCCTCGGAGAAGTTTCAAGGGTTGCAGTCAGGTGTGTCAGATAACTTTATGTTGTGTTTTAGCTGCTGAATCAGCATGTGGGCAGGGTGGGCCTTGGCTGGCACGTGACATCATGGGTTCCCTTTATCTCTGCCCCATGTTTCCCTTCAGGGGTGATCTTGCTGCTCCTCGATAAATTGCGGAAGATGAAGTGGGAGCAGATGTGGAGACTGACGGCGGAGCGGGAGCTGATGAGCATGCTGTCCACTTCATTGGCTGACCAGGTGAGTGGGACACTGCAGGACTGTGGCACAACCACTGAACCATGGGTTGAGGAAGGAAAGAAAGGGAGAAGGGATGAGATGTGGGAAAAGGCAAGGGAAAGCTATTGTGCCTGTAGTCACCGTCTGTTGAATCATTCTGGGCAAAATGTGGAAGAGAATGGAGATTTAGTCACAAGGTTTGGTTCCTCTTACTACACTGACATTTTTACGTCCTCTGCTCAGATGATTCATAAGAGGGACAAAAGGGGTTTTCAAGCTTTCATTTTCTATCCTCCCTTCTTTAACAGAGAACCCTCCAGGCACCAGAAGTCCAAATAAACTGTGTCTTTTCCCACTGGTTATTGTCTAATCAGAATTTAGTTTTAAGAGTCTCCTGAGATTTCTTTACTGTTTCTGGCAGATGAGTCCCAGATGTCTTTTAATGTACTCCTTGCCACAACAGCCCTGTAAAGACAAAAGTGCTGCTGTCTCCCTGCCACAGATAGGAAGCTGAGGCCTAGAGAAGAAACAGTGTGCCTAAACACAGAAATAGAGTTTTTCAATTTGTGCTTCTTGCCAGCTCTCAATTTAGACCCAGAAACAGAATGTAATACTAGACTTGAACCAATAATTCTTGCTCAACAGCTTGAACATGTTAATTCAATACAGCATCATATTTAGATATTTGTTCTCCTTCTGAGCTACCTCTGGCTGCTGACCAGTCACCACAAAGGAAGCACGCTCCTTGCTGTGCTCATGGAGATGTGCACTCTGTACAGCATCTTTGCAGGGTGATCCTGAGGTTCATTTAAAAGATTCTTGCAACTTCACTGTGTTTTCAGTCAGGTCCTGAGTTGCTGTCTAATACCTGCATGGGATGGAATTTTGCAGAACAGAGGAGGGCTGCTTGAGTCTTCCCCTAATACCTTACCCTCAGATTGTCCTTTTAACTTACTTCTCCAACGGAATGACTGCTTATGGTAAAACTTTCTGTCCCTCATGGTGTAGGCTGCTCTGCAACCTGTCCTACATGCCTTCTCCATAAAGTACCTGTGGTACTTGTTGCAACAATAAAGTTCTACCTAAAGTCATGTCTAGTAATTCACCTTGAAGCAATATAGCTGCCAGATTCACTTTCCTGCCCTTTGTTAAAAAGTGGTGCAGTATTCAGTGCCAGCAGGCACTGTGTGTTTTACTGCCTGTTACTCTCCCTGGTGACTAGAACAGGAACCACACCTCATGCCAGCAGTACAAGATGAATGTTAGAAAACTTTGCTGGAGTGCCTTAGCTCTGTGTGTCAGGAGAGCTTTTTGCTCTTGTGTGGATCTATATATCACCCCTTAGATTAACAGCACCCTCCAAGGCAACAGAATTATGGAGAAAGGTTTACAGACTTCACCTTTCATCACCATTGGAATTTCTGCCTGTGAGGGGGAGAAGGAGAGTCAGCTGGGGGAGGAGTTGAGATCACCTCACGCAGTAGAAACAACATACCCAAATGTTTCTCTGTTTGGTTTTTTTTCTGCTAGGATATCTTCAATGCGGTCATCAAACAAAATCCCTTCCTTGTCTACCAGCTCCCATGTTTCTGGAATGTGCAGCTTTCTGATCACACCCGTTCTGAGCAGTGCTACAGAGATGTGTCTGACCTGAAGGTATGTTGCAGAGGAGGTGTCCTTTGGGACAGAGAATGAAGGACTGCTGCCAGAGAAAGATAAACTGCCTTAAGTAGGGGGGAAACTAACACATACTGTTTATATAGACACCCAAATGGGGAAAGGAAGTGTGACTTTGGTTTTGTGCATTCTGACTACTATTAGAAAATTCAAATATAGATGCTGCTTTGGGGTTTGGCAAGGTGTTAAAGAAATGCTTTGCCTTCTTACATTTTGCACCTGCCACCTGTGCCAGTGCAGCTTACTACTGAATTCTTACTGCTTTCCCAGGTCTTAGGTCTTCCTAGACAAAGAATACAAAACCTTTCATTTTTGTACTGGACAAGCTTGAAACTCTTTGCTGAACACCATTTAACAGAGTGAAATTCAGAGAGGATTGGGCAGATGCTAGCTAGAAATGCATTAGGAGAAATGTAAAGACCTTGCTCACTTCATATTTAGCCTTTGCACACACTTTACCCAGTCATGTTGCCACTCATTTTCCCATGTTTTGTCCTGAAAAAAAGAAGACTGATTAAAAACCTATTAATTTAATTAAATGAAACTATAGTGTGAGTTTATTAGCACATTTTTCACTATTAACAAGTAGAGTATTAAAGCAGGATGAATTTTAATAGATATGGGTAAGTGAACATCAATTGTGCCCTGGCCATTTTGAAAGACTGAACTCAGAGATTCAAATGTAGCATGCAGAGAGTTCAGAACTGAAGCTTGGTTGAGCTTTGTCCGGGTGTAAGAGTAAGATTGTGCAGCAGTAGATTCCATCAAAACAGCCTAGTGGCATCAGAACATAGTAAATATTAGGTAGTTTTCAGTGACTGATTTTAGAATTCAGTTAAGGTTTGTATATTTGGACTTAAGTTTTGAGAATGCAAATGAGGTTTAAAAAAAAATCAAAGGCACAAAACTATGGAAGAGGTTGCAAGGGCTCTCTGGATACTATCCAAACCCCACTTAATGCAGGACCAACATAGATAGACCCAGCTGCTCAGCATCTTGTACAGATGAGCCTTGAGTCTCCAAGCACTGAGGTTTCACATGCTCCCTGGGTCCCAGGTTCCAGATTTTGGCCACCCTCTTTGTACATCTAAACCTAACAAAGTTTTCCCTTGTAGCAATTTGTAGAGTAACAGCAGGAGTGTTCAATATGAACACCAGATGCAGGATGAATATAGAAAATCAATCACTCTCAACACACTTGCAAAAGATGTGCTTCCAAGAGACAAAAGTTCTACATGGGTTAAATGACCTGTCAAAACTGGCCATCATTGATTGAATTTCATATATAAATTATTCACAACTGTCTATTCAGGTGTGATCCATAGAGGACAGCTTTTAAAGTTAAATCACTGTACTGTCAGTACACTAGTCACTAAATGGTTTATAATACCTGTTTGTAGGGCAGGATCAACACAGGCACTTTAAAAGCATGATGGTTTTATGCCTTGAAACAAAGTACTGATAGAGATTTTTGTACTGCATTCATGTTGAGAATCATGTTTGACAGTGCTTGCAGGGCCTGAAACAAAAAGAAAGATGTGTAACAGGGAAAATGTTTCCTAAAATATGTACTTCAGAAAAATACACATCCCACCTGTGACATATCACAGTATTTTGCTGTGAATTAGATACTGAGATTAATTTATGTTATTGAGACACTGAGACTGGACTCAGCACAAGGTAAAGACACAACCATTTACATGAGGAAAAGATACTGAAGCTGGTAACAAGGATCAAGGGTTTGGTTCCATTGCCTAAACATGGTTTGAGTCACCACAGGGACTCTGCAGTATCCATATAGGAGTGGCAGATAAAACACAGACCTACAGGAGATGTCCTCTTGGCAAGGCACCTGATGGGCCAGCAGGATAACTGTAAGGTGCTTTCAGGGATTGAGATGTACACCTTGCTGTACATCTGGATTTAGGCAGCCAAAGTGTCATCTTTATGAGTGGATTTGGAGGCTGGAGCTCACCTCAGAGCAGATGTCTGATCTTCTGAGTCCAGTGACTGTGTTAACTCATCTGCTTCAGGTGTGGGACATCTAACTCATATGTAACACCTACAAGTAAGCATTTGACAGTATTTTAAAAACAAATTAAATCCTTTCTTTCTTGTCAATTAACAAATTTATCTTTACAGCTGTAATTCAGGCTTGGTCATTGTTGCTGTATATTGTGTCACACTGTCAGTTCCATTACAGCATAGGCAGTGAAGTCTAAGATGTGCAATACTCTCCACTGATTTTCTGGCCTGAAGTATTTTAACTCAAGAAGGGGTGAAGACACATAAGCAATTTCTTCAGCTAAACTGGACTTATTCACTCTACTAAAATTATCCCCTACATACTAAATTTGGGCTGAAATTCTTTGCCTTGAAAGAGAGGTCAGAGCCTTATCTGGTGCACATAAAACCCCATGGTTTCAATAAAGCTTTTCCCATATTGAGCAGTTAAAGAACTGACCCTCAGGCAGCACTGTTTAAAATTCTTCATACAATTAAAAAAAAAAGGCATAGACCAATTAAAGTTGTGAATTTGCATTATGAAAATAATCAAAATTCTAGTTCTGTAAAAAAACCAGCTGGTTAGGTATCTGAGTCTCACCAAAACTTAACAAATGTCATTACTCCAAGTTAAAAATTTCACTCTTAAAATCACCCGAGTTAATCAGTTCCATGACATTTAATATAAATGGTACAACACAACAGATTTGGCACATTCTTTATTGCATGGTAAGACTGGAATGAGAAACAAGGTAGAACAAACCTTGAGGGTAAGAGGGAAAGAAAGACAGATTTTGAAGTTTGCACTGGAGGATAAAGAAGAATAGCATAAGAAAGAAGGAAGTGAATGGAGAGATTTAAATTCAAAAGGTAAAGCTGACCCAGTCAAGGATTCTTCAGCCAAAACAGAGTGCATTCCTCCTGTCAGACTGAAAAGGTGCTGATTTGATTCCATCTGGCCTCAAAGTCCAAGGGAGTTGAGGATTTGTCATCTCTTATACACAGAATTGTGTCAAGTAAGCTTGGACCCCCAGGGCTGTTCAGAGACCTCTGTGTGCATATGCATTCAGACACTTTGCTGCTTTCTTCACATTTATGCAAGGCTTAGGGAGAAGTTGAATATTTCATATTGCCTGAAGAGGATTCTGATCACCTTTTTCTCTTTTTAGACCACGTTAAATTGCATCTCTATCCATTTTACTGATTTTTTTTCCTTTTCCTGGGGGATTGGTCTGAATCTGAGGTTCATTTATGTATTGCTTTTGCTGGATTAGTCCCTGCTTTTGCTTGCTTCTTGGTCAGTACTTTGTTCCTGTCTGTAAGGAAATCTCAGTTACTATGATTTGGCACAAACCTAATGGCAGGAAAGTACTGTGAAAGAAGGTACTGAATTTTGATACCTCTGACAATGAATCATGACCTCACTGAATGAGTCAGTCATAAAGTCTGGTTGTCAAGGATACAGATGCTATTTACATGCAGACAATCTGGTAATTCACAATCACAGAAATCAGATGCTTGACTCTTCAATGGGAATGTATCAAATTATTAGAATTTACACACACTCTTAACATGGAAAAATGCTTTACAACCTATTGATGGCTTTTCAAACTGGTTTTGAATACAGCTGATACTAAATCAGCAGATAGATAAATCATGAATCTCATAAATTCCTCATTGGGAACTTGTGTTCTGTGATTCACTGTGTCCTCCCTGGGAATGTCCTCCACACTGGAATGACTTTGTGATATTGCTTACAGAAGTTTTAACAGCTTCTTTTCCATAACTGTAATACATCATTTCAGCTCTGCCTCAGACATGACCCATTTCACCTCTTTGTGTTCCAGTCCCTGAGCTGCCCCATGCTGTCCAAGCACTTCTGCTCTAATCTGCAGCGCTTCTGGCATTCTGCAGCCTTGCACCCTTTAATGCCAACGAAGGAAGAGCTGCAGTGAGAGGAGTGAGGGCTCAAGAGGGTTAAAAAACACCCCTCCTTTGAGTGAACATTGGAGCCAGTCAGATGTTTCTGTCCTGCCACACAGGAAGCACCATGGGTTTTTATAGGGGTGTTCTCGCAGGCAGGAGGCCTCTCATTAAACGCTGGCACAGGAGCTGAAGGAAAAGAAGTTGAAGAATCCTTCAGAGGACAAATAATGACCTTTGAAAAGCACAAGGCAGGGGCAGTCTGTCAGCTTAGCTCCATACAGCAGTGGCAGTAAGCAGGGGAGTAAAGTAATCCCTGGGACCATGGGCACCGAACTAGGCAGGTCAGGGATTTGAGTCCCACATCCCAATTAGTGTTGCTGGCTACTTCAACTCGAGTCTCTTCCACTTAGGTGTTTTAGAATATTACATTAAAATCTCTGTGATGGCATTCTTATGAAGTATATGAACCTTTCTGAGGAAATTGGTTCTTTTATTAAACCATTCATTTCTGATAAAACACACTTTAAAAAATAAAGTTTCCAGACATTTCTAATCATGGCATAAGTTACACATGTGGTGTATATTTGCAGTGTGGTTTGGGGCATATTTAAGCTTCTAAAAAAGCCTATTGAGATGGCATTAAAGTGACATATATAGGTGGCTTTACTGTGCAGATTTGCCAAATGTTTAACTCCTATTGATTCAATGAGAAGGGTCTGGTTGCCTGAGTCCAGTTTTTTAGCAGAAAAGCGTCCTGTTTACAAAATACCACTTGTTTACCTAAACTGTGAAGTGCTCATGGGCTTAATTAAGGATATCTGTTCAGTGCCTTGCAAAATTAAACTTCTTTAAGCTTAAATTTAAGCTTAATTTATTCTTATTTCTTGCCCTTCAGCCTGGAAAGCAGGTATATAATTATACAGGATATCCTTTGCTCTCTGATTCTGGAAGGGCTGAAGCAGAACAAGAAAGTATCAAGATGTCTCTTTGGGTGAAAAAATGGAAGAGATTGTGGTTAAGGAAACATTTGGCTAAATACATCTTTTTGAGAGAGAAAATGCTTCAGGGGAAAAAAATGGTTAAAGGTACCTATAGAAATAATGTATTTATGTTCATTGTTTCATGGTTTGAACATCATGTTTGAAATATTTAATCTTCCCAGAGATTAAATGCAGATGGTAATGTAAGGAGGTTTGCTGGAATTTTTGTTTTCAGTGTATTTCCATCCAGATAACTGGTTTAGAGCCTTCCTAGACTCCTCCAGCATATAACATCCTTTCTTCCTTCCCATCACAGATCCCACTGCCAGTCCATGAGGCTCCCACTGTGTCATTCACTGAGTGCCTTGGGTCAGAACCTTGGGAATAAATGGGAACTATGGGTGCAGTTAGCCTGGTTTAGGCCACAAATGTATGGAAGTGTTCCAGGAGGTTGGCTGTGTGTAATCAGGGAGTGGTAATGGTTGCTGATTAACTAGGGTGGTATTAACAGAAATGTGGATAGTGCCAAATTGCTTAATGACAACTAACCAAGTGTTAAATAGATGTGGAATTTTAAGTTCTGATCTTTCAGTACTTAAATTGCTAAATGAAGATTAGGAAGTGTATTTTCTCGTAGTCCTCAGGAGGCTGTGATCAAGAGTGGGAAGGCCCTGTAGGTCAGCCTGAAGGCTAGCATTGTTCCTGAGGTGTCTACCCAGATAATGGCAGTGGAATTTTATATTTCTAGCTGGAACTTCCTCTGTAAACCAGCAGAGCTTTGAAATAACTTAGAAACTAGAAGAAGAAATAAACACAGTATTATGGTGTTATTCAGTCTTGGAACAGGGATGTTGGAGTAATGAGATTCTCAGTTTCTAGATTCACTTTCTCTTTTTAATGTGGAGATAACAGTCTTCAAACAAAGTGGGTTTTTTTTCCTTCTGATTTCCCTGTAGTCTCTTGCAAACTGATCTTTTTTATTTCTCCAATCAATTTACTGTTGTGCACATTAAAGTCTTTAATGCAGTGGCCATCGCTTTACCTGTGCAATCTTTATTGTGTACCTCACTGACGCCCATGACAGTCTCTACAAGAGTGTCTTGGCCTGCACAAATTCTGCTGTAGTTGATGGTGCAATAGACCATATCAGACAGCCAGAACTGAATGTGAGTTTGTGGGCTGACATAAAAAAGCACATGGTCTTTGGATGTAGTGTTTTAAATCAGGGTGAAAAGTCTTGTTGCTTTTTGTAACTTGCTGTTCTTTTTTATGCTTTGGTATATCACATACTATTTATCTAATTGTGTTACATATGAAAAGCAGCCTGCTTTTTTGCTAGACTTGTTTTGTGGTTTTTCTACCTCAGGTCATCCAGATGGTTGCATAGTTAGTTCCTTGATGTTCTTTAGCACATCATATTAGCACACATTGGCATGTGCTGTCCTTTTTGATTAAAAAATCAGCTTGTTTAGATAGTCATCAGCTCCATTCAGCTGTGTGCAGTTCACTCCAGGCTCCTGACATCAGTGTACATGCAGCACCCTGACACGTTTCAAATCTGATCATATCTGAGCCACCAGCTAAGCCCTTGACACTTTCCAGCTTACACACACAACAGATCCTGAAGCACAGCAGCAAAGAGACTCTGCACTGACAACTGCAGTTGTCTGGGTTTGAAATCATCTCCCACGCAACTGGGTAGAGGCATCAGCAAAGGCCTGGCTGTGATGTGACACTCTGTGTGTTGATGGGAATTTCCTGCACTACCTAGGAGCCTGTCCTGTGACAGTTTCTGAGGTTATCATCATTAGCCATATCTGTGTTCATGGTCCCAGATCTCTGGGTGCTCAGAGTGCTCAGCAGCATTAGGATGCTTGTGAAGATGAGGATGCTTGTGGGTATCTGTCACGGTTTGATGCTGGCACAATGCCAATGCCCCCATGAAAATACAATCTCCCTGGTGTCTGCTGTGAGATGTGACCAGGAATAGAGCAAAGCAGGCTCCAACTTAGGAATAAAGAAGAGAAAACTTTATTAACCTACAACTATATGTAAAAAGAAACACACAGAAAGAATGAAAACCTTCCAAAAACATTCCTCCTCCCCCCACCAAATTTCTAATACATCCATCCCTCATATCACCAACTCTCAGTCCATCACCACCCTTTAGATTATCAATTTTCAGTTCATCAGGAGGAGAGGAGTCCCTCTTGTGCCATAGGCTTCCCCAGGAAACACAGTTGAAACCTCGTGTATTTCCATGTCACTCGTGGCACCACCCGGAGAACATCTGCCATCGTGACCTCTTCCTTCCATGTACAGTGCTCTCACCACTGCGCATGGACCAGAGCTGCTTCTTTTAAGGGTGCTTTGTCCAGTTCCAAAAAAGAGCACAGTCTCTCACTTTCGGGACGCCTGTCCCCCCCAAATTTCACCCCCTGGGGCCGAGGGGTCTCAAGAACAGAGATCTTCTCCTCCACTGAAGATCGAGGGCACCAACCACCCTCCTCACCCGTCACCTCTGTTCACGCACTCCTTCACATAACATCACTGCACTCTCTTGGCTCCAAGCCATTGCCTCCCCCCAAATGCAGTCTCTGTGTCACAGGAAAAATGGTTCTGTCCATGGCTATACAAGAAAAGTCTAGCCAAAAGCCACTCCATCACCTCCTCCCACCTAAGATTCTTCTCCACTTCTCTCGTGGCCCATTTCCTCTTATCTCATCTCTATCTCTCTTCTCATTCAGCTCCAGGAGGAGCTGCCCTGCCAGGCACTTTCTCACCACAACCCCCCCCCCCTTCTCCTTCTCAGCCGGCCATGCTATCAAATTTCAAGGTGGCACAAGCACAGACACCACCGTGTCCACCGTCTCTCTCTCTCTCTCTCTCTCTCCCTCCCTCTCCTGCCGGGGGGGGGGGCTGGCTGCCCGATGTCTCTTGGTGCCCCTCCACCCTTCCATCCTCAGGGCCAGGCCTACCTCACCTGGCCACATGGCTTCTCCTCCCCCGCCCAGCCGGCAGCTGGGCAGGGGGAGTTCTTTCCCTACCAGAATCCAAGAGAGGTTTTTCTGGGAGTTCTCTGCTTTTAACCCCCGTGTTCTCAGAGGCGTATCCATGTCCCCAGTGGCCACACCAGGTGCCAATATTCAAATCTGAGCACCTATTGGTTTGACCACAGCATCCCAAAAAACTCACTTCCTCTCAAACCACGACAGTATCCAAAAGGAAACACATGAAGACTAGGAGCAGTATGGAAAGCACACAAAAGGTTTTTCTAGCAAGCATTTTTGTCCCATTTGCCAGCTTCTTAGCTTTCTTTGATCCACTCTTAAATAAGTACAAGTTACCAGCAGACAGTTTCCATTCTATGCCTGCTTGTAACAATGCATTCCGGTACCCTGTAAAACTGGTAAATAGCTCTTTAGGTTCCTTCAGCCCTGTGCTTCTGTTACATGTGCCCATTTCCCTGAGGTAGGATTCAGTTGCTGAGATTTTTTCAAGCATTAATGCCTTTTGCTGCAGTTAAATACAATGGAGGAAATATGTCAAGTTCTTTTCAAAGAAAGGAGATTTTGATGATCCATTTTTCAGTGCAAAAAAGTCCGTTATCCTAAGTTTATGCCCGTACTTACCCAAAGCTCTTTTCATTTATGTGGTGTATTTTCACCACATGATGCAGCAACATGTTTCTGCACAGTTAGGCTATGCTTCTGAACATCTGGACAAATGTAAAACCAGCAAAGAATGTAGCATTCCTTGGACAAATATCTACACCAAGTAAGTTGGTGCAAATAATTTCCCAAATTCATGCAGTGTGTGGATGCATCATAATCTTTATTTAAGGTGCTCCTATAATTGGGAAAAGCAATTTGCTGATATCTGAAATTTTCTTCTTTCCCTACAGATGTTTTTCTTCAAGAGCTTGTATGGTTTTCTGACATTCTAGTAGGCTTACCAGTGAAATCCCAGTAATGGATAAAGCTTTTCTTATCAGGAGATATTTCGTGGGTTTTGGGTGGGTAGAATAGAGTGCTATAGCTTTAATGGCAGTATAAACACTCAGAGGAGTGACCTGTTGTTTGCTGTAGTCCAGGCAGAATTCAGGCTGTGTCCTGTTCTTTTCCTCACCCAGTCCACTCACTGGGCAACAAATACCATGGTTTCAGAGAACTCCCTGTTCCTGTGGAGCTGTGTTGCTGACACCAAGGGAGCTGCATTCATCTTCTCCAGGCTGCTCCTGCTGTGTGTGCAGGGCTTCAGCTCGGTGTGTCCCTCCCTGAGCCATGATGTTCAGAGCAAAGCTGACCATGGTGCTGCAGCTCTGTGCTGTGTGTGAGTGACATGGTGTCTTCACACAATTATCTTAATGGATTCAGAGAACTTCCAGAACTTCGAGCTTGGAAACATTCCGAAGGGAGACTCTTGTTTTTAACCTCTTTAGAAGTCACAGGAATAAAACTGAATACAAAGCATTCAGTGATTTCTTTCTTATGTCTAAAATATAGCCTCTATAAAATGAAATCATTCCTGCAAGCCACTATCAGCTCCCTCTTGGTTTTTCCTTAGGGTCCTATTCCCATTCACACTGGCAGCAGTGCAAAGTTGCCTCAATGCAAGTGAGGATCAGGCCCTTTATGCCAGCATTAGAGTTTAAGTCTAGGCCACAGTCATCTCCCATTAGCAGAGGATAAATACCTGCTAGAAATTGGAACTCAGAGGGTGAGAAGTTGTACTGCATCGCTGTGTTGTGTTAATCCAACAGAGATCAGTCTTGTTTAAATTAAGCAATGGCAAAAAGGAAGTTAGATTAAATTCAGTCCTTTTTGAACTATTTAAATGGGTATGGGAATTAATTTCAAGCTGCTTCTTCTCAATATCTAAGCAGGAAAGAGGCTGCCTGGCCTGAAACAGGGAATCATTTTCATTAGCAGAAACAGTCATGTGGAAATCTGAGATTAATGTTTAAACATCACTGTGTCCCTTGTCATTCCGTCTTCTTCAGCAGAGTCCATAAACGATCAGCTCCATGATTTTAGAGTTGTGGCAGCACTTACAAGGTGCTGTTCTCAACATAGAGTATGTTGAGAATGTGCAGGTGATACCGTGGAAGAGTTTCCAAGCACATCACCTCCAGAGTGTACAGTTACTTGTGGAAGACATGGCAAAGCCTTCCCTACAAAAAGACGGAAGTGTGGGTAGTTTGAGGGTTTTTTTTCTTCTGTTTTTAAGAGGGCAGCACACTGAACACGCATAAAAAGAGCAGATAAAGCAAATCTGTATTCTAACAGCAGGATGTCTTTTCTCTTTTCTCCCTCTGAGGTGATTCACTGGAACTCACCGAAGAAGCTGCGAGTGAAAAACAAGCATGTGGAGTTTTTCCGCAACCTCTACCTGACATTCCTGGAATATGACGGGAATTTGCTGAGACGGGAACTCTTTGGCTGCCCCAGTGAAGCAGATGTTAACAGTGAGAATGTAAGTGGGATGTCTAAAGCTTGGTGATAAAAAGGGTGGTTCAGACAAGGCACAGGATTTCTGCAGACTCAGAGTTGGTTGTGGGGGTAGTGCAGGGCAGTGGAACTCAGGAGAATTAAAGGCAATGCTCAGCACCCTGAAAGACACTGTGCAAATCATTTAATCTCTCTGTGTCTCAGTTCCTCACCTGTAAAACCATTGTATTAATCCCATCTTTACCCTGGCTTTTGCTGGTTTTTTTCTGTCTCCTTTGCCCTTTTAAAATCCCCAACATCACAAGCTGAAAATGAGGGTTTGGGCTCTTATTCCATTAGGCAATCTCACCCTTAAATCTTGTAGTGATTTCAGCTGGGATAGAGTTAATTTTTTTGCCTTAGTAGCCAGGGCTCTGTTTTGGATTCAGTATGGCAGACCTATAACTTTCCAGGAGGTCTTGTTTCTTGCTGTGTATTTGTTCGATATACAGTGATGTCAGTTTTGTCTGGTAGATACTAATGCACAAATAATGAAGAAGAAAGAAAATACCAAGACTACTGGTATTTAGGTCTGTGAATTTTTGCTGTGCTGCAGACTGCAGAATGAGCAAAGGCTTCAAGGTACACATAGGCTGTGAGACTGCAGGTTTTTTATATCCCTTAACCAATCAAAGCAGTATTTATGTGTGTCTGCATAAAATCTGCAATCAGAACCTTTCAGACTAAGCAAATCTTTTAAAATGATTGAAATCAAGGATGTTTACCCACAGATGTACGTGTATGTGTATGCCTGTGCATTAGTACATATAATTCCAAAGTAAAAAACTGTTAACTGAAATGTTTATACCCAGATGTATATGAACTCCTTGTGTATAATATGGTTTCTGGAGATTTGTAGACCAAGTACTAATTTTGCCTACATAATCTGAAAGGAAATAAAAAGGAATCTGTAACAGTTTATTCAGGAAAAAAAATATTTCTAAAATATGCAATGTTGTCTACATAAAAATCAATTAAGCAAAGCCAGTATCATGTACACATTAGCAATTAAGAGGTAATTGACTATCAATATCATCATTGAGGCTGGTAGTGTTTGCATTTAGCCTGTGAATAAAATGATCACAGGAGATGCCATTCCCATATTTTTAGATACAGCACTAAGAGATTGGATAGATATATTTTAACCCAAGGCACAGCTTCCCAGACACTTTATTTTACCATCTCACTGTCTTCTGAAAGGAGTGGGGCTTAACTGGGAGAGACAAGGAGGTGAGGAAGAGCAAGAGAGAGAATGAGAGAGAGAGAGGATGAGTGCACCAGTAAAGCAAAAGCACATGGAGGAAGAAATCCTCTGCAAGAGCCTTTTAGACAATCAAGTGAACTCAATGTGATAAAAGACCACTAAGAGCCTCGCCCTTGGAGACATCAAGATACAAGAGACAGAGTAGAGGGTAGAATAGGAAGAGAAAAGCTGACTGAGACATTAAAAGAAAGACAACAATACACACCTTTATAGCACTTTGAGAATGCAGGTTAAAATTGTACTGAATTCACAATATGTTGTGTGGGTTCAAAGAGCATGAATGCAGTCACAAACTTCTTGCTGTATTTTCCAGAGCTCTGTAAATCCTTAATAAACAGATTTATTCAGACACCAAGTTCCTTGGGAGCAGTGCAGAGCAAATGCAAGTTCTTGCTGAAAATAGCAGTCCCTAAAGTTTAAAACAGCACATTTTACTGAACTTGTATCTGGTTGACAGACACTGGAAATGACTAACTGTTCAAGCCTGTTTCTTATTCAAGACAAGTAGAATGCAATATGGTATATGGTATGGCTTGTGTCTGAAAAAGAAATGTAACTCATTCCTCCATTTATAAATCATATATATATATATATATATATATATATATATATATATATATATATATATATAAGATACTGGAAAAGAACAAGCTAGGCATACAAAAATATGTGATTCCTAATTTGCCAAGAGGCACCAAAAAGTTAACAGCCTTCTATCAAAACAATCTGAAGTAGGAAAAATCCAACTTCAGAAGACTTCAGAATAGTCACTTAGGAGAAGACATTTGTATTAGTTGCCCCTAATATAAACTCCCCTCTAGACTTGACTATGTCCTTTTATTGTAGAACATAGCAAGCAAGTTTCAGCTTTGAAGTTATGAGACCCTAAGAACAGGATTATCTTGGAAACAACTCTTGCTCTATCTGCTGTAGCATATACAGTGTCATAGGTGTCCTCTTAAATACAGCACATTCCCGTGATCTATTGCAGGATTATCTTCAGAAGCAGAGCATCTTGTGAGGTGAGGAGGAAAGCACTGTCATTTCTCCCTGTACAAGAATTAGGGGGCATGAAGTGGAAACAGCAAGTAGCAGGTTCAGAACAAAGACATTTGTTCTCACTTCATCACAATGTGATGAAGCTTTGAGCAGGAAGTAATGTTTCTAAAAGTATACATGTCCTCAAAAGTTACTCTTCTCAGAAAGCAAATCAATCAGGAGCTTTTAAGCTTTGGTGCTGGAAGTCCTTGAGCCACAAGTTGAGGTCTAGGTTAGAGTTTTGAGAAATCCTCACTTTAACACTCCCTAGGCAGTCAGCTCACAGCTGGAGAGAGGATGCTGGCCTAGGTGAGCCTTCAGTCTAAGATGCATTCATAGAATTCCATTAGGATTCATAAGCTTGTATCTTACATGAAAGGCTATAATTTTTGTTAAGTCAGGTATGTATGAGTTAGGAATTGCTGATTAAGTTATCTTTTCCTATTTTTTTTTCCTTTTTTTTTCCTGAATTGAGACTGGCACCCCCAAACACAACAGGGCTTTCTTACGTTAGGCAGTGTACATGGGTAGAAGGTGCTCCCTCAGCTGCCTGTGCTTCTGTGCACTGTGGAGCAGTGGAAAAAATGTCAGAACAGCTCTGCTATTTATAATTGGAGAGAATTACTTGAGCACTAAATGCACTGAGCCCTGCTGTGGAAGAAGCAGTGGCTTGGTGTGAGTCTCAATCGCAGTCTGGCTGTGTCAAAAGATACCCTTAAGGTCCTGTTCCAATATACCAGCCACTGTTTTTCTACAGCTTAATATTTGTAGTGATGTTTTATTTACAATTCAACCTGTAATTAAGGAATTCCATTTGTAATGCAAGTATCTCTAGAACAGGAAAAGGAAGTGTGGCAGTGGGGACCGCTGGACTGATTCTGTTTCTCTAAGGCCCCTTTACACTTCTCATCACTACAGAGATGGCCTTAAAATGAATGTAAATTACATATCTTCCTTTTTTAAGGACTCTTAACAGTGCCAGAGAGATATAAAGGGGCATTAGTTTAAAAGGTAATTGGATCTCACTTCAATCTCTCTCACCCTTCCTCTGTGTATGCATGTGAATACATGTATGCTTAAATATATATTATGTCTATATACATGTGGAAGTACCAGTACTTTTCTTTTTCTAATGTTTGCTACGAAAGTATAATACCACAGAGTGAATTTTAAGAGGTCTGAAGGCCATCTTCAGATGATATACTGCATAGTTCTGATTTAATCAGATGCTGATCTTCAGTTAGACCAGACTGAACTCTTACTAGGTTCCAAAGCACTGCAAAGGAGTGGATAGAACAGATGGGACTCAGAAACTGAAATACTGGAGGCAAAAAAAACCCCATTGAATGGGATAAATTTATCTGTTTATGTAAAAATGCATATATGTATGTCTATGTGTACATGAGTGCTTCATCCTTTCTTGAAAATAGTCAAGCTACAAGACCTCTATGTGGCAGGAGCAGGCTGGGAGCAGGAGCCTGCCGTGTGCTAAGAGTACCCTTGTTCAATACGTGCTTGAGTGAGGTCATGCAAAGCAGACTCTTCTCTGTAAGTTGGTATTACAGTCATCCCTTTGTCTTCTGTGCAGATTCTGGGTGGAAAATCCAGAATATGAACCAAAGCCTCCTGTAAGCACAGTCATTGACTTGAGTGGGCAGCATGTCCTTAGTCACTCTATCCTACTCATTCCATGCTATTTCCCCATTTCCACGCCCTCTTTCTTATTTGGATGCAATGTGGAAGATTTTTGAGAAATCCAAAAAAGAAATCTCAAATAATAATATAATAATCTCAAATTTGAACATTTTCATTTGGCTTTTAATGCTTATATCCAGCATTTCATTCTAAAGGACCTACTGTAGAGCCTAGAATATTTCAACAGGATCTTCCAGCCAATCTCTATAGTTACTCTATGAGATAGTTACTGTCAGCCTGATTTTAGACCAAGGCACACACTCAACCTTTCAGCATTCTTATAAAACTTCTTTCCTGCAGACAGCTTCTCACCAGGTACTTCTGCCAAGTATCTGAAGGTTGAATGGAGCATCCTGTTAGTGAAGCCTGTGTCCTGATCCAAAACCCCAGGGCAAGGTCAGTGGGAAGTGTATCACTGATTCTGCTCAGTTTAAGGAAAGGACAGTAGAATCCCATTAGAGAAGACTTTCAGGAAACACAGGAGAAAAAAAAAATGTCTGCATGTTTTTCTTCTCAAATTTTCAAATCAGCAATACAAAGAAACAGTGTAAAAAAACTCCAGCTGTCCCCATACAACTTACTTAGATGTGTACTTACATACTAAGTATGTTTTTACTTAGTTACTTCTTTTGTGCAAAACCAAAGATTCCTAATATGAGCAAAAGGCTGTGCATGCCAACTAATAGTATTCACCAGAAAAGAGGGAGATTTCTACCAAGGTACCACGCAGTATAAACAGAACTAACAAATTTAGCAATTTCTGAGTGGCTATAATAGCATGTAAATGAAGCTTCCAAGTCAGTATCACAGCCCTGAACTCGCAGTCAGACTGATGCTTTGAGTACCCTTTGCTCCTGCTGAATTTCAAGAGTACAGCCTCATTTGTAGAACTGCAATTTAAGGTACTATTTTGTGATGTCATAGTCTTTCTCTAGTAATAACAGATGGTATATGGCAGTTTTGAGGTGAAATCCTGACTCCCCCAGCTGTGTTGTTTCTATTATTGTAAGTGTTATTGTTATTAAATGCTGAGCTGGCATCCTGTTACTTGCCTGAAAGTTGCCATTATACTGCTTTCAACTGTTTATAATATTATTAAGTGAAGGAGCACATGGACTGGGATTTTTTTTCGTCATACTGTTATACCCTTTTCTTCTTTTCTCACATTTTTTTAACATGAAACATGGGGGAAAGCTTTGAGGTTTGTCCACACCAAAAATTCTGATGACCTCTTCATGAAAATACTCCATACCTCAGAGAAGGAGCTGTTTTTGCAAGCCTGGTGACAAATTAGGCAAATTATAATGCAGAAAAATTATGGCTTACACATTGCCAGTAGCGTTTTCTTTGACTTTCAGGAGGCTCAGGTCTCAGGAGACTCTTTATTAGGAATGTGCATGGATACATCTGACCAGATTATACATATCCCAGTGACACAGCAGGGTTGGGCATGCTGCAGGCAGGGGACCTGGACAAAGAGTGGTGTTTTCTGTGATTATTTCCTCTGAATCCTTCATGCCAGGTTCTGACTCTCAGTAGAGCTGAGAGCAGGAACCTGTATTTGGTCTCTGCTCTGAGGGACATCCATTGCCCTCAGCGATGACCGGACAGTAGGGAGGAGAAAATATCCAGATTCACATACAAAAGAGATGAAATCCAGGTCAAAGGCAGAAAGGAAAGAGAGAGTGTACCAAGAAGAGGAAAGGACAGTTGGGTACCTATAGGTATAAGGAGCTGGCAGACTGCTTGAATAGGGATCATGGGATGAGACACAGGACTGGGACTGACTTAGACCCATAAAACTTCCCACACAAGAAGGAATGGGTCAAAGACTAATCTGGGGCAACAAAAGCAAGGTGACCTACCTGTCAAGATAGTGTGCTGCAAGGGGGTCTGGGAACAGCTCAGCCAAAAATGTTTGTCAAGGGTCTGGGGAAAGGAGATGAAGAGTACTCCCAAATGTGATATCTGCAGCTAAGATCAAGGGGAGCTGTACTTGATATATACAGAACTGTCTGAGGTACTCCACATGCCTAAAAATTGTATTCTCAGTTGTGTTGAATATTTGCAGTCAGGATAAGCCATCACTTCCATTTAGCAGGAGTATTAGTGGCTTTCACACACTGCAGCAAAATTCCTCCTGCCAGGTGGGTTTGCTCAGGAACTATCCTCTTTGTCCTTAGCACAGCTTTGTTTCACAGAAGGCTCATTTTGACCCGTAGCAAATGTGCAAAATTTTATGGTGTGGGAGGAATAAAAGTTTAATTGACGTAGAATTAGTCTGGCTTTTATTACTGATCATTGGAGAGGCCAGAAGGACTTTATGTAGGTCATCCAAAACAAGACTCAGTGAATGCTTTTTCCTCTCTACATCATCATCTGTTTTGTTTATGCCATGCTAAAGGCAACTGTTAATTCACGCACTTCAAAATGCTAAATGTTGCAATCCAAATTGCCTACTGGTGGGAACTGGACAGCTACACAGGAGAAAATGAAACTGCTGCAGTTTATAACCAGGTTTTTGTTACATCCTGGGCTGGTGTCAGTTTTCATTTCAATGGCTGAGTTGATTTTGTACTATGAAACTTAACTGCACACATCTGGGAAAAGGAAAGATGATCTGAAAGTTCTGAGTTTCTGTCTAAGCTGCTCAGTTCTTTTTGTGTTAGTGGGATATTGAGCAGGTGACTTAAGCCTAGTGTCATCTCACCTCAACTTAAACACTTGATGAGAGAGCCTACATTAGGGGTATTATCCCTTTCCCCAAGATCTAACTGGCCTGTAGGCACATGACATTGTTTGTTGGTGGGCTTTGATCTTTTTTTAATAAATAATCCCTCAGAAAATACTTCTGATCTTGGATTTTTAATCTATCTCATCTGATATGAAGTCCTGGGTTTTGGTGGGAAGTGAATTGTTTCAGTGACACAGCAGTTTAGGAAAAAAACTAATCCAATGACAGATTTGCTTACATTAGGAACAGCCTTAGGAAGGAAGATTCATGAGCAGAGTCACCAGTTTGCCAGTGAAAGGTACATGTTGTGTTGCCATGTATCATACAGGTCTGCCATCTGTCATAGGGATACAAAACACCTCATCTCACAGAAATGTGTTAGACAAGTAGACCTGGAAGATCAAGGCTAAGTTATTTCTCTGACTAGCCTAGCTTCAAAGACTACTTTTCCTGAGATGGAGCCTGATCCCCTGCCACATCTGGTGTCCCAGAGAAATAATATAGCCCGTATTTCTTTTATGTATTTGTCTCTTCATTTGGGCCTTATGCATATCACAATTCATTTTTCTTTTTTGAACCAAGTTCTGAACCATAGTTCATTTTTATTTCTGAACCAAGTAGCACCATGATGCTAATGAAGGCAGGTGTTGTTTCCCACAACAGTATTTGCTAGGACAGTATCTACCCCACACAGTCAGAAAATATTTTTCAACTGTGAGAATGTTTCCTAGGGGTGACATTTCCCACATGCTAAGTGGCAAGTAGCCTTAGCATTGAAACTCTTCTAGAAGCACACAGTCTTGCTTAGCAGGGTACTTGCTTAGGAGAATACATGCTTTTTCTCTACAGCTGAGAAACTTTTGCTGGGTTGGGCGTATCATTATCAATGTAATGGATGCATCCATAATGGGAAAAAAATCCAGAATGGATTTTATCAAATCCAGCTGATGTTCAAGTCCTTATTTTGGTTGAGCACTGTATTTAAGCATCTGTTTGCATAGATCTGTCAGCATTCCCATTATAAACACATCTTTTCAAGAAGACAGTGTGGGAGCAAACTTCAAACCAAGCTAAGAGTTCTTTGTCTTTAAATAATGGATCCACATAATATGTGTGCAGTAGAAAAGACTATATTAGAGAAATTTTATGTTGTCTCCTTCACCTCCATCACCAACTTTGTGATTTGGTGAGCTTCACCATTAAAAAGGTGGGACTTCTCAGAAGCTATGTCTCCTCCTCTTCTCTCACCCAGGATTCAATAGTGAACAAAGCTGTAATTTAGCTCCAAATGTTATTCTTGAATTCATAATTAAATATTTTAGCCTCTTAGCTTTCAACCCAAGTGCAATCTGATAATTATTTGGTGACTGCCTGATTAATAACTGCTGTGCAATTAAAATCATCTGGCCTGGTCATTTGTACATTCAGAAGGATAGTAAGGTACCCCTAAAATGTGCATTGCTGTTGTTTTAACTATTTAAATTTCAAAATTTCAATCATCTTTTTAATAATTCTTTTAAGGGAACACTAATGTCCTTTTCAAGGAAGAAACAGAAAGATATAAGATGCTTTCTAGTCATTGTTGTAAATACTGAGTTTAATTCAAATAGTATTTGAATGTGATTTTGAAAATAGAGTGCAGGCTCAGCTGAATGATGGTTTGTAAAGCCGAAAGAATGAAACTCCAAGGATACATAAAAGAACTCCTGATTTCTATTCCACCTGAAAGAGATCTTGATACCAATAGAAGTTTTGCCTGAGTAAAGATTTGTGAAGATTCAGACTCTCATCTTTCTAATAGCAGTCCCTCTTGAGGGGTGTTTTAAGATCTGTGCAGAACAATAGCAGAGAAGAATGACAGCCTTATCCAAAACTCATTGAAATCAAAGTAGGTATTTCCATTATTCAGAAGAAGATTATAGAGTGATGTACAGGAAAATATCAGGAATTATTCCATCAGCCTTCACAGGAAAACAGTCAGTTGTAAGTATTGCTGTGGATGGCAACCATTATGCTTATAGTTCCAAGAACAACAGCTCTTCTTAACACAGAACAGAAAATACCTACATTTTCCTTTTTCTTTTTTCTTGAAGATGGTGAAACTATTACTTTATTCATTCTGAGCAGGACAAAAAGATGTCTATAATTCAATAACCTTTTTAACAAAATAGTTTTGAGGTACACTGTGATTTTTATCAAAATTTGTAAAATTCCTATATAATTTTTCTCATTTGCTGATGAATGTTTCACTAATTGGCTATTGTTCTTACAGATTGCTTTTAAGAAATCAGATACAAAAATTATACTTTATTTGTAACCTACATTTTAGAGCAATAGATACTGAACTCAATTTCAATGTTAAAACCATAAAAAATTTTCATCTTCATAACATTTTATTGCAGGTGTGCCTGTTTTTTTCCTTTAAAATTAATGCATTTTCAATATCCTAGCTAGATGTTTGGCTTTAAAATCAGAGAATCATATAATCATAGAATAGTTTGATTTGGAAAGGACCGTTCAATGATCATCTAGTCCAACCCCAAAAATAATTAGTTTAGGAATGGAGTTGGTGATGTGCATAGACAATTGGTCAGTTTTTCACTTCTACCTTTCCCTAGAGCTAAAGTTTATTCTCTTAAAGCTACCTGTCTAAGAGACTTGGGATTAGATTGCTTTGAGATGCCCATTTTTTCTTTGAAGAGGCTTGGTTTCCATGGGAGCCAGAAAGTTATCATCTACCATCCTCCAGATTTCTCAAACTAGGTATCCAGAAGCATAAATCCCATTTAAAGGCTTACTTCTGGCACCTCTGCAGTGAAAAGAACATAAATCTCAAGAGGAGGAGTAATGATCAGTTAAAGATGTTACATTCCAGCTCTCTGTCCGTGCTGGTAGCAGCAGTTACTGTTCTCCAGCAGAGGCACTGTTTCTAGTAAGAATGAAATTATGCAAAACATTGGAACATTAACTCTTATTCAAACTGGGATTGGTCACTGGATCTTGAAAGCATGTAATACAGTTAATATAGAGAATATATAGACCATAATACAGTGTCCTTGTCTGCATTATGAATTTACCTGCAAGCCCTTCCTTCTAATTTCTTGTGCAGTAACAAGGGAAACCTCAGGAAAACCCTGCTACTCTGTATATTCATTCCTCTTTGCATCATTCTGCAATTTCCCAGCCTCCTGGTTCTCTCTGATGTGCTAAAATAATTACAAGGAAACGATGTTACTGCCACTCTTTGCTTGCAGCTCCAGAAGCAGCTGTCTGAGCTGGACGAGGACGACCTGTGCTATGAATTCCGTCGGGAGCGCTTCACCGTCCATCGCACTCATCTCTATTTTCTGCATTACGAGTACGAGCCTGCTGCAGACAACACCGATGTGACACTGGTGGCACAACTGTCCATGGACAGGTAGGGAACACCTCTTGTTCATCTGGGAGCATGAGACAGCTTTTTGTTACAGGGAAACCTGAATACCGGGTGCTTTGGAGAGAGGAAAAATGCGCGTCCATGGAAACCTAGATGTTGTCTGTGCAGTGAACACACTGTGCTACACTCTACATGAGTAGAGTTCATGAGAAGGTGACTCCTGGAGCTGAGAAAGTTGTTGCTTTATGGGATTGTCAGGCATTATTAGTCCATGGAGTTTTGCAGCAACTTAGAAAAAACAGATGTTTGTAATAGAATTAGGCAAGCAGTTGTAGCTGACCCAAGCTTTTGCATGTGTTTTTCTGCACTAGAGGAAGTTATTTTTGCTTTCATTGGCATTTTCCTTGCAGAAAATTTCAATTAATGATTTTTCTTACAGTAAGAATCAGAACTAAATATTCTAGTTTCAAATTAGGAAATTGAAAATTATACTCTTTTTATTATAATGTGCTAGTGTGAAATAAAGAATCTCCATCTGAGCAGTCACTGCATCTTTATCCAAATGTTGATTCTCAGAAGAACATTTGAGCTTTTAGTTCTTAGGTGAAGTGGAATTTAATTTGGGGTAATTAGTATTTAATTTGGGGAAAAAAAATCCATTTCGTGACAAGTACCAGATATACCTTTCTGATTCCCACCATTGCATTTAGCTGAAATTTTTCAGAAGCTTTTTTTTTCAGAAATTTTCCAGAAAGTGCAGTCTGGGTCAGCCAGTTTTGTGAAATTTTGTAATTGTCAGCTCTCTTTTTTTTTCCTCCAGCTTCTCAGTTCAAATCTAGTCCAAACTTTGTAGTTACTGCCATCATAGTGGGTTACAAAACAAATCAGAAGTCATTAAGTATTATCCAGAAACTCATCATTTCCTTGAGCATAGCACTTACAGAATACGACATGGCATGTGAATAACACCACTGCTACACTAGTAGAAGGTTAACAGTTTTCCAGGAGGGTTACAGGAATTGAGACAAACAAAACACTTACAGCCTGTTTTTTAAATAAACAAAAATGAAGAAGTGGTATTCTATTCCACTGGTGCCCCAGCACTGCACGTTGTGTTATGATGTGCTGTGCACATCAGTGTCTGTTCTATTGATTTTTAATTGAGTAAACATTTCTTAAGTGTTCACAAACCTCTGAGTAAAAAAATAAAGAAATAAATTGAACCAGACCCTGAGTGAGTGCCACAGTAAATTAGTAAAGCCGGTGTGTGCACATGGTATATTTTTCCCCCCAGAATATAATTAAAAAGAATGAGCTGGGGCTCAGTGCTGATTCAGTGGCACTGATGCAAAGTCTGAGCATCTGTTTCCCTTTCTGGATCCTCACTGGGGCACATGTTTTTATTGATAGACAGAACCACACATTTTTATTCAGGAAGAACAGCCGTCCTGGTTCTGTACAGGAAAAATGTTCCCTGCTTCACTGGTGTGTTGCTATAAATTATTGATTTGAGTTGGAAATACTTTCTTTCAGCTAAAATCAATAAATAATAACCTACCAAAGAACTGCTTAGCTGCTTTGTTTCCTTTCACATCTTGCAGTTACTGCCTTATCTTTTTCCATCATCTTTAAACTGCTTTTATTAAACTCCTCTGGCACAACTGTAGGCATTTCAGAAGAGTGTCTCAGCTGTAAGGTGACATGGACATAAACAACATGCTGTACACTACATTCCTGAATTATTCTTTGAAATTTTTATTGGAGATGAGGAAAAGCAAAAAAACAACTCCTAGCACTTCCCCTTGTCCTGTTGGAGGTGAGATTGACATGACTGTCATGACAGATTTAGGTTTACCTGTCCTGTAGGCTTGAGGAATGGAAGAGAGGGATGCATTCTGCAAGCTAACATTATTGTTTTAGGTGGAAGTTTTGAGACAGACTTCATTCAGGGTTGTTCATTATTGGGTAGTTGTCATTTTTTGCAGTGATGTGACATTTCCTTGAATAATGGCTTGGTTGCTTCAGTGTGATTTTCATGCACGTGTTTTGGCTAAGCAGGCTTTTTAGAGACTCAGTATGTACCTGAGGTTCAGAAATCAGAGAAGAACGTAAAGAAAAATGAGGTCTGAATGGGGAAAAGGAAAGACATTATTAGCAATACACTGCTTGAAATCTGAGAATCTGAGAATGAGCTGGAAATCAGTTGAGAATTCTTAAGAAGAAAAATAAAAATAAAGAATCTCACAAAACAATTGAATTCCAGCAAAATTCAGTTAGCTGAACAGACCTTTAAAAAATTTACCAACTAAATTATGGTCTCATTATTATGCAGTACAGCAGTACATTTGTTTTCTCTAGAGTCCTTAAGAGAACACATTCCTCAAGTCCACTAAAAAACCCAAAATAAATTGGTCATGTTGTGCTTAGAAACTCATAATTCTAAGTTTTGTGGTCAAAAGAGACATAACAACTTATAGAGAGCAGATTATGGAGGATCACCTAGCAGTCCCTGTATCATATTTATGGATGTAGAGCCCGTCAATGAGAACAACACAGTAAAATGGAGTATTCTGAAGGGTACTAAGGTGTCCAGCTGGGAACTTGTACCACCAGAAGCCAGTTTCCACCTCAGTATCATGAAAAGGTTTGCATTAGCAGGTGTGCTGTTTAAATAAGTTATATATGCTATTAGTCCACTGCATGGAGTCCTTAGAAGGCATTTTGCTGCATTTTTTACTAGGCAAGTTTTCCATTTTTAAACTGATGCCCTAAATTTGAGTGCTGACAGATTGGAGTCTCCTGATTAGCAGATTTGTATTATGTTGGAAAGAGGCAAAAAAATATATTTTCCCCCTATTTATTATTTGTGTAATCAAAATTCTAGACCCCTTACATACCTTTTAGATATTTTTATATTGATTTGTGTTTCAAATTCAGCTGTATGTTTCAGGCTGATAATAGCCTTTGTTTCAATAACAGACAAAAAGAAAATTATGTACCAAGTGTAGACTAGTAAGGTAATATCTCGTATCTAAAAAAAATATTATATCATCTTGGTATCATCACAATCATTCAGAAGGCAGACTGTTTACTGGTATGAGTATATAATTCTTTTTTTTTTTTTTTGCAAATCTTGGGGAGATAGTAGGAGGGGGAAAATATTTTCTCAGATTATGATAATGCAGAAAACTTGCATTTTGTATAATATTAATAGGAAAAATTCAGTAATGTGGATTTCAAACAGAGTGAAGATACTAATTTTGCATCATCTACTCTTCCCAGATTTTAATAGAATATCTGGCTAGGCTGCATAGGTCATTTCCCTTCATATTAAATCAAGAGGCTTTGTAATCAGTCCTTGTGGTACTTTTGGGTGACACATCTCAATCTCTAGGCAATAAATTACCCAAAACGTTTAAATGTTTTTGATCAAGTTGGGTTTGATTTATGTTTGCAAATTAAATCTTTCCTTGTCATTTTCATCAATAGTATTGTAACTGCTGGAATTTTTTTAAAAAATATACATCAATACAATCTGTTTAAGAAATTATTTAATGAAATTTGAGATAGTGTGAACATACACAAGTTAGTACTTTTAATGATGGTTTTCTCTGAAATGTTCTTTTGATATTCCACAGCAATGCCATGTCTGTCCTTCCTCCTCTCCTTACTCCCTACTAATAGTAAATCCCATTTCTATCAATGTGTCACCCCTTCTGTCCTTTTCCCTGACAGCAAGCCTTCTTCTAGTTATTGCACATTTTCACCTAAGGCACTATCCCATTGACCTGTCTCTTTTAACAGCCTTTAAGATCTGACTAACTGCCTTGCAAAAATTTGGGGAAGGTTTTCCTGACAGGAGGTAAAATGATCTGTGGGTCCATACACCTCTGTCCTCCACAAGCTTGTTGAAGAGCACTGTAGTGTGTTACTGTGTGGGAATAGCTTGACCTGAAATGTGAATTGGGCACTAGACAGAGTTGAAGTTTATGAGCCCTCTATCCTCTAAGTAGATCCACATGAACAGATCCTTGCAATTGCTCAAAGCTCCCACTAGATAAGTCCTGTTATCCATGTGGGTTTTCCTGTGGCATCAAAGCTTTAGACAGAAAATGATGGTGCTTTAGGTATCTGATCTAGGGCCATCTTAGGCTACATTGGATTTAGTGAGATTGGTGCATCCAGGGTGCAGGCCATCTGTCCAGGAGGAGACCTCTACTTACCATCTTAAATAATGAATTACACTGTAGAAATATTTACTGCTTTCCACAGCATATAAAGCATCCCCAATCTGTCTCACTTAGAGAAAGATATCTGCATTTGGTCAGGTGAACACAGACACAGAGTCCCAGACAGGGAAATAGCTTTTTCTTACTCTCACCCTTCCTCTTCCAGGCTCCAGATGCTTGAAGCCATCTGCAAGCACTGGGAAGGTCCCATCAGCCTGGCACTCTACCTTTCCGATGCAGAAGCCCAGCAATTCCTGCGCTACGCTCAGGGCTCGGAAGTCCTGATGAGCCGCCACAACGTTGGCTACCACATCGTGTACAAGGAGGGGCAGTTCTACCCTGTGAACCTGCTCAGGAACGTGGCCATGAAGCACATCAGCACACCATACATGTTCCTGTCCGACATCGACTTCCTGCCCATGTATGGACTCTACGAGTACCTCAGGTAATGGACAGTAAGGGAATTCCCACTGCCACCCACCATTTCAGCCTCTCCACTCCCTCTCTCCACTACCCTTCTCACATATTCCCAAAACAAAGCAGTTTGAGCAGATCTGGAAACGGAAGCGTATAATGATCTGAGGTGTGACAATGCCCAGCAAAGAGCAAGAATTTTTAGAGTAGAAGAAGGGACTGTAACTGGAAAGTAAAGCAAAATAGTTATGAAAGAAAAAACCCAGGTCTGAATGTGAGCCTTGTTAGCCATTAGAATAATTCCTCAGGGCTGCAGAGGAACCAATTTGAAAATTGAACTGGGTTAAGTATTATTAAATGTCCAAGAGCGTCATTTATTAGCAGAGATGTGAAACAGGCAGCTTCTCTAAACATCTCTGGTGTTAATTCTGTTCTTAATGTCAGTGACAGAAAAACATGCAGAGCAGTACTGAACTTGTTGTCCATGTGACACACTCTTAATTCAGTTCCTTATCTTGAAAAGAGTCTAACCATCTCAAAAATATGACTGCAATGCCAGCACCTGTCAAGGCAAAGTAATTGTCATAAGGAAATAAGGAGGAGTAACATCAGTGTATATTGTATCATACTGCATGTGAGCAGGTTGGGCTGAGCAAACTACAGACTTCCAATCCATTAACTGAGCTTTTTTTAATTAAGACCTTTCTGCCCTGCAGAGGCTGGTCATCTGAGGCCAAAGCATAGAGCAAGGAGGACACCCTGTGGCCAGACAGGAGGATGTCAGTTCCTTTATCCTGACCAGTTTACTTTACATCTCTATTCTAATTTGGTAAAAGTTGATCAAAGTGTTCCAGTGAGGGCCTGCCTGTAGGTGTTCCCTATCAGTTCATAAGCCTGGGGCTTTGGAGTGTAAAGGAAAATATGCCTTCTGGTATCATGAACTTATGGAGGAGTTTCTTTCTTTCAGGCTTAACTCTGTAAGACATTTACAGGGCCAAACTCACTATTCAGAGGGGTGGAGTACCTCTTCTATGAGGAAGGGATCAGAGAGTTAAGGTGTTCAGCCTGGAGAAGTGAAGGCTCCAGGGAAGCCTTACTATGGTCTTCCAGTATATCAAGGGAGCTTAATAAGAAAGATGGGGACTAACTTTTTTAGTAGAACCTGTTGAGATAGGACAAGGATAACTGGTTATATACTAACAGAGAGGAGATTTAGATGAGATGCAAGGAGTAAGTTTTTTGCAATGAGGATGTCAAAATGCTGATACAGGTTTCCCAGACAGGTGGTGGGTATCCCATCCCTGTAAATTTTCAAGGTCAGGTTGGATGGGGCTCTGAGCAGCCTGATCTAGTTGAAGATGTCCCTGCTCACTGCAGGGAGGTTGGTCTAGATTATCTCTAAAGGTGCCTTCCAACCCAAAAATTTCTATGATTTTACAAAAAGAGAAAGTAGGTCTTTCAAAAAACCAAGATAAAGCTACTAGAAAAAAAAAGGGCTAGATGACCTTTGGGTTCCAGCCCAAACTATTCTATGTCTTTCAAGATGCTGAATTTCAGTTGTACACAGTGTGCTAATACTACACAGTGTGAAGTATTAGCACACTGTGTAAGCTTGTTTTCCTCTTACTTTGTTGAAGTCTTTTCAAGTTGTGCTAGGAGCACTCCAAAATTATTCCTTGCCCACATTAGATACATCCATGTATCTCCAGATACGTGGATGAAGAGTTATTCTTCATTTCTCTATTCTTCTGTTAGTGTTGCATAGTGGTACATTTTTTCAGATCACTGCTGGACACAGTAAGGATGGCAGCTGTTGATACTGGCATTAAGTGCTAGATAAGGAACTTGTTCTCTCATGCTGCTTCACAGTGCACGGATGGGAGCCAGCAATTAAAGGAAGAAAAGAGGAGAGAAGGCAGAATGAAGTACCACCATTTCCTTGAGATATTACAACCACAGAAATAATTCTCATAGGGTGATATTGTATTACAGAACTAAGTGCACCATGACGGTGCATTGGTGATGTTTCAGAAAAAAGCAGAGATGCTCTCTGAGAGCTGTTACCTCTGAGACTTTGTGTTACCCTGCCAGCCTTTTTTAAGGCCTGTACCACCTCAACTCTGACTGAGAGTCTCTCTTGCCTGGGAATATTGAAGTTGCTTATCTGCTACTACCAGCTCTTTAAAAAGTGATTGGATTGTTTTTTTGGTTTGTTTGGGGGTTTTTTTTGCATGTGCACTAGATGCTTTTGTGTAGCTTTTTCTGTAACAATTTTTCTAAGCAAAGTAGCAGGGAGTTGCATTGAGATTATTTTAAATATGGATACCCTGTGTCTTTCTGCATTGACTGTTCCCACTGCCTCTGCAAATAGCTGATTAGCTATCTGTCTGAATGGCAGCAATTGTTTGTTAGAGAGACGTAAAATATCTTTATCCTCATTTCCTCAGATAGAACAACCATAAACAAATGGAAACAGTGTGGTATTTTGGGCATCACTTTGTACAGAATAAGCCAGGAAAGTCCTACTCACTGAAAGTTTGCTGATTTACATATATTGCATATTATGTCTCTGCAGATAATATATTCTCGGAAAGAAAGGAATTTTGAAAAATATTTTCAACTTATTTTGAAGGTGTCATATGATAAAGGTTACAACCAGTTTTGAAGGAGAAGCTGATGGAGCTGATGGTTATGTATCCCTTTATTTATCTGTTGCTTTGCACTTAGATTTGTGCTAATTGAGCTTTTTCATAGCTGCTAAGTAAAACCATTTCAATGTTTTTATCTCAATCAAACACCCTTTTAGTCCTGCTTTAGTCTTCTGTGAAGTACAGAATGAAATGTATCATTTAAAGATTTCCTGTTTACCAGTAGTTACTGAGGTCATCTTGTCAGTGCCCCAGAGGTAAAGGCTTCTTCTGGTTGCTGCAAGTAAGGTGCTTGGGTCATCCTAGAGTGACTTCTAACACAAAACAGTGAGACAGGCTGCTTATCTACAGCTGTCACAACTAGCATTGAAGTTCTTTCCTGACACATTTGTGTAAAATGTGCCCTTGGCTTCCAGTGACACATTTAGCATGAATTGGGACCCAGCATCCCAGCTCCATCCATGGGTTTTGTATCTGTCCCCTACATCATGAGTTGTGAAGTAGTTCTGCTTATTTTTCAGCATCTCAGCTAGAGAGACAGTTCAGATTGTGTCTATTGGGGTTTTTGTTTTGGTTGCCTTTGTAGTCTATGAATTCGTGTCTTCTGCAGAGAGGAAGAGCATTCAAATGAATTTAACAGTGGTTGGCAACTCTCCAGTTCTGACCACAAGCTCAATGACTGACATATTTGTAACTTGCAACCAACTACTTTCCAAATCCCGATGATGGACTCTTTTTTTTTCTGAGTGTAGTGCTTTAGGATTAGGTTGCTAGCTTTTCTCTGTCTGAGCTTCTCTATCCTCCAAAAATGGGAAGGATCTTACTATCTACTTATATGAGGATGAGAATTCTGTGTTAATTTTTGAAAATAACAATGCAGATTAGAAGATTGATATCAACATGCTGGAGTTCATTCAGCTTGTGAGGG